>NW_027415718.1:0-300000 GCF_964106895.1 Numenius arquata
ATACAGAACCCCACAGGGCCCTACGGAACTTTACCAGCCACTATGGAACTCTACGGGTCCCTACGGAACCCTGCAGAACCCTCCGGAATCTGACAGAATCCCACAGACTCCTACAGACTTCTGCGGGCACTTAAACAACCCTACAGGCGCCTACGGAAATCTATGGGACTCTACGGGCCCGTAGGGAACCCTTCAGATTTCGACGGAACCCTACAAGGCCCTCTGGAACCCTACAGAATACTCCAGGACCCGACAGCACTCTACAAGACCCTTAGCAACACAACGGAACCTCACTAAAACCCTATGGGCTCCTACAGAACACTGTAGGTGCCTACGGAACCCTACAGACCCGTACAGACACCTACGGGCACTTACAGAACACTGCAGGCCCCTATGGAACCCTACAGGTCCATACATAACCCCACAGGGCCCTAGGGAACTTTACCAGCCACTACGGAACTCTACGGGCCCCTACGGAACCCTGCAGAACCCTCCAGAACCTTACAGAATCCCATGGATTCCTACAGACTCCTGCGGGCACTTACTCAACCCTAGAGGACCCTACGGAACACTACTGGCTCCTGCGGTACTCCAGAGGCCTCTAGGGAACCTACGAAGCTCTACGGAACCCTATGGATCCTTACGGCACAGTACGGGCCCCTTCAGACCTCTGCGGGCACTTATGGAAACCTACAGGACCCTACGGAACTGTACGAGACTCTACAGGCCCCTAGGGAACACCACAGGCCCCTACGGAACCGTACGAGACTCTACAGGCCCTTAGGGAACACCACAGGCCCCTACGGAACCCTACACAGCCCTCTGGAAACTTATGGAACCCTACAAGCTCCTACCAACCCCTGCGAGCACTTACACAACCCTACAGGTCCCTACGGCAATCTACGGGACTCTATGGGCCCCTAGGGAACCCTTCAGATTTCGACGGAACCCTACGAGCCCCTCTGGAACCTTACAGAATACTCCAGGACCCAACAGCACTCTACAAGACCCTTAGCAACACAACGGAACCTCACTAAAACCCTATGGGCTCCTACAGAACACTGTAGGTGCCTACGGAAACCTACAGACCCCTACAGAATACTACCAGCCACTACAGAAAAATATGGCCCCTACGGAACTCTACGGAACCTGGCAGAAACACTGTGGGCCCCTACAGGCCCTTGCGGGCACTTGCAGAACTCTGCAGGAACCCACGGAACTTTATGGAACCCTACCAGCCCCTACGGAAGCCTAAAGACCATTGCAGGCAGTTACGGAACGGTACAGGGCCCTAGGGAACTTTACCAGCCACTACGGAACTCTACGGGCCCCTACGGAACCCTGCAGAACCCTCCAGAACCTTACAGAATCCCACGGATTCCTACAGACTCCTGCGGGCACTTACTCAACCCTAGAGGACCCTACGGAACACTACTGGCTCCTGCGGTACTCCACAGGCCTCTAGGGAACCTACGAAACTCTACGGAACCCTATGGATCCTTACGGCATAGTACGGGCCCCTTCAGACCTCTGCGGGCGCTTATGGAAACCTACAGGACCCTACCGAAACTGTACGAGACTCTACAGGCCCCTAGGGAACACCACAGGCCCCTACGGAACCCTACACAACCCTCCGGAAACATATGGCACCCTACAAGCTCCTACCAACCCCTGCGGGCACTTACATAACCCTACAGGCCCCTACGGAAATCTACGGGACTCTACGGGCCCCTAGGGAACCCTTCAGATTTCGACGGAACGCTACCAACCCCTCTGGAACCCTACAGAATACTCCAGGACCCGACAGCACTCTACAAGACCCTTAGCAACACAACGGAACCTCACTAAAACCCTATGGGCTCCTACAGAACACTGCAGGTGCCTACGGAACCCTAGAGACCCCTAGGGAACCCTACAGAAACCTGCGGGCACTTACGGAACCCTGCAGGCCCCTACGGAACCCTACAGGTCCATACAGAACCCCACAGGGCCTACGGAACTTTACCAGCCACTATGGAACGCTACGGGTCCCTACGGAACCCTGCAGAACCCTCCAGAACCTTACAGAATCCCACAGACTCCTACAGACTTCTGCGGGCACTTACACAACCCTACAGGTCCCTACGGAAATCTACGGGACTCTAGGGGCCCCTAGGGAACCCTATAGATTTCGATGGAACCCTATGAGGCCCTCTGGAACCCTACAGAATACTCCAGGACCCGACAGCACTCTACAAGACCCTTAGCAACACAACGGAACCTCACTAAAACCCTATGGGCTCCTACAGAACACTGCAGGCGCCTACGGAACCCTACAGACCCCTACAGAATACTACCACCACTACAGAAAAATATGGCCCCTCCGGAACGCTACGGAACCTGGCAGAAACACTGTGGGCCCCTACAGGCCCTTGCGGGCACTTGCAGAACTCTGCAGGAACCCACGGAACTTTATGGAACCCTGCCAGCCCCTACTGAAGCCTAAAGACCCTTGCAGGCAGTTACGGAACGGTACAGGGCCCTAGGGAACTTTACCAGCCACTACGGAACTCTACGGGCCCCTACGGAACCTTGTAGAACCCTCCAGAACCTTACAGAATCCCACGGATTCCTACAGACTCCTGCGGGCACTTACTCAACCCTAGAGGACCCTACGGAACACTGCCAGCTCCTATGGAAGGAACCCTACGGGCCCCTACAGAACACTACTGGCTCCTGCGGTACTCCACAGGCCTCTAGGGAACCTACGAAGCTCTACGGAACCCTATGGATCCTTACGGAACAGTACGGGCCCCTTCAGACCTCTGCAGGCGCTTATGGAAACCTACAGGACCCTACGGAACTGTACGAGACTCTACAGGCCCCTAGGGAACACCACAGGCCCCTACGGAACCGTACGAGACTCTACAGGCCCCTAGGGAACACCACCGGCCCCTACGGAACCCTACACAACCCTCTGGAAACTTATGGAACCCTACAAGCTCCTACCAACCCCTGCGAGCACTTACACAACCCTACAGGTCCCTACGGCAATCTACGGGACTCTATGGGCCCCTAGGGAACCCTTCAGATTTCGACGGAACCCTACGAGCCCCTCTGGAACCCTACAGAATACTCCAGGACCCGACAGCACTCTACAAGACCCTTAGCAACACAACGGAACCTCACTAAAACCCTATGGGCTCCTACAGAACACTGTAGGTGCCTACGGAAACCTACAGACCCCTACAGAATACTACCAGCCACTACAGAAAAATATGGCCCCTACGGAACTCTACGGAACCTGGCAGAAACACTGTGCGCCCCTACAGGCCCTTGCGGGCACTTGCAGAACTCTGCAGGAACCCACGGAACTTTATGGAACCCTACCAGACCTTACGGAAGCCTAAAGACCATTGCAGGCAGTTACGGAATGGTACAGGGCCCTAGGGAACTTTACCAGCCACTACGGAACTCTACGGGCCCCTACGGAACCCTGCAGAACCTTACAGAATCCCACGGATTCCTACAGACTCCTGCGGGCACTTACTCAACCCTAGAGGACCCTACGGAACACTGCCAGCTCCTATGGAAGGAACCTTACGGGTCCCTACAGAACACTACTGGCTCCTGCGGTACTCCAGAGGCCTCTAGGGAACCTACGAAGCTCTACAGAGCCCTATGGATCCTTACGGAACAGTACGGGCCCATTCAGACCTCTGCGGGCGCTTATGGAAACCTACAGGACCCTACGGAACTGTACGAGACTCTACAGGCCCCTAGGGAACACCACAGGCCCCTATGGAACCGTACGAGACTCTACAGGCCCCTAGGGAACACCACAGGCCCCTATGGAACCGTACGAGACTCTACAGGCCCTTAGGGAACACCACAGGCCCCTACGGAACCCTACACAACCCTCTGGAAACTTATGGAACCCTACAAGCTCCTACCAACCCCTGCGAGCACTTACACAACCCTACAGGTCCCTACGGCAATCTACGGGACTCTATGGGCCCCTAGGGAACCCTACAGATTTCGACGGAACCCTACCAGCCCCTCTGGAACCCTACAGAATACTCCAGGACCCGACAGCACTCTACAAGACCCTTAGCAACACAACGGAACCTCACTAAAACCCTATGGGCTCCTACAGAACACTGCAGGTGCCTACGGAACCCTACAGACCCGTACAGACACCTACGGGCACTTAGAGAACACTGCAGGCCCCTACGGAACCCTACAGGTCCATACAGAACCCCACAGGGCCCTACAGAACTTTACCAGCCACTATGGAACTCTACGGGTCCCTACGGAACCCTGCAGAACCCTCCGGAATCTGACAGAATCCCACAGACTCCTACAGACTTCTGCGGGCACTTAAACAACCCTACAGGCCCCTACGGAAATCTATGGGACTCTACGGGCCCCTAGGGAACCCTTCAGATTTCGACGGAACCCTACAAGGCCCTCTGGAACCCTACAGAATACTCCAGGACCCGACAGCACTCTACAAGACCCTTAGCAACACAACGGAACCTCACTAAAACCCTATGGGCTCCTACAGAACACTGTAGGTGCCTACGGAACCCTAGAGACCCCTACGGAACCCTACAGACACCTACGGGCACTTACAGAACACTGCAGGCCCCTATGGAACCCTACAGGTCCATACAGAACCCCACAGGGCCCTACGGAACTTTACCAGCCACTACGGAACTCTACGGGCCCCTACGGAACCCTGCAGAACCCTCCAGAACCTTATAGAATCCCACGGATTCCTACAGACTCCTGCGGGCACTTACTCAACCCTAGAGGACCCTACGGAACACTACTGGCTCCTGCGGTACTCCAGAGGCCTCTAGGGAACCTACGAAGCTCTACGGAACCCTATGGATCCTTACGGAACAGTACGGGCCCCTTCAGACCTCTGCGGGCACTTATGGAAACCTACAGGACCCTACGGAACTGTACGAGACTCTACAGGCCCCTAGGGAACACCACAGGCCCCTACGGAACCCTACACAACCCTCCAGAAACATATGGCACCCTACAAGCTCCTACCAACCCCTGCGAGCACTTTCATAACCCTACAGGTCCCTACGGCAATCTACGGGACTCTACGGGCCCCTAGGGAACCCTTCAGATTTCGACGGAACCCTACGAGGCCCTCTGGAACCCTACAGAATACTCCAGGACCCGACAGCACTCTACAAGACCCTTAGCAACACAACGGAACCTCACTAAAACCCTATGGGCTCCTACAGAACACTGCAGGTGCCTACGGAACCCTAGAGACCCCTACGGAACCCTACAGACACCTGCGGGCACTTACGGAACCCTGCAGGCCCCTACGGAACCCTACAGGTCCATACAGAACCCCACAGGGCCCTACGGAACTTTACCAGCCACTACGGAACTCTACGGGTCCCTACGGAACCCTGCAGAACCCTCCAGAACCTTACAGAATCCCACAGACTCCTACAGACTTCTGCGGGCACTTACACAACCGTACAGGCCCCTACGGAACACTGCCAGCCCCTATTGAAGGAACCCTACGGGCCCCTACAGAACACTACTGGCTCCTGCGGTACTCCACAGGCCTCTAGGGAACCTACGAAGCTCTACGGAACCCTATGGATCCTTACGGCACAGTACGGGCCCCTTCAGACCTCTGCGGGCGCTTATGGAAACCTACAGGACCCTACGGAACTGTACGAGACTCTACAGGCCCCTAGGGAACACCACAGGCCCCTACGGAACCGTACGAGACTCTACAGGCCCTTAGGGAACACCACAGGCCCCTACGGAACCCTACACAACCCTCTGGAAACTTATGGCACCCTACAAGCTCCTACCAACCCCTGCGGGCACTTACACAACCCTACAGGCCCCTACGGCAATCTACGGGACTCTATGGGCCCCTAGGGAACCCTACAGATTTCGACGGAACCCTACGAGCCCCTCTGGAACCTTACAGAATACTCCAGGACCCGACAGCACTCTACAAGACCCTTAGCAACACAACAGAACCTCACTAAAACCCTATGGGCTCCTACAGAACACTGTAGGTGCCTACGGAAACCTACAGACCCCTACAGAATACTACCAGCCACTACAGAAAAATATGGCCCCTACGGAACTCTACGGAACCTGGCAGAAACACTGTGCGCCCCTACAGGCCCTTGCGGGCACTTGCAGAACTCTGCAGGAACCCACGGAACTTTATGGAACCCTACCAGCCCCTACGGAAGCCTAAAGACCCTTGCAGGCAGTTACGGAACGGTACAGGGCCCTAGGGAACTTTACCAGCCACTACGGAACTCTACGGGCCCCTACGGAACCCTGCAGAACCCTCCAGAACCTTACAGAATCCCACGGATTCCTACAGACTCCTGCGGGCACTTACTCAACCCTAGAGGACCCTACGGAACACTACTGGCTCCTGCGGTACTCCAGAGGCCTCTAGGGAACCTACGAAGCTCTACGGAACCCTATGGATCCTTATGGAACAGTATGGGCCCCTTCAGACCTCTGCGGGCGCTTTTGGAAACCTACAGGACCCTACGGAACTGTACGAGACTCTACAGGCCCCTAGGGAACACCACAGGCCCCTACGGAACCGTACGAGACTCTACAGGCCCTTAGGGAACACCACAGGCCCCTACGGAACCCTACACAACCCTCTGGAAACTTATGGAACCCTACAAGCTCCTACCAACCCCTGCGAGCACTTACACAACCCTACAGGTCCCTACGGAAATCTACGGGACTCTATGGGCCCCTAGGGAACCCTACAGACTTCGACGGAACCCTACGAGCCCCTCTGGAACCCTACAGAATACTCCAGGACCCGACAGCACTCTACAAGACCCTTAGCAACACAACGGAACCTCACTAAAACCCTATGGGCTCCTACAGAACACTGTAGGTGCCTACGGAACCCTAGAGACCCCTACGGAACCCTACAGACACCTGCGGGCACTTACGGAACCCTGCAGGCCCCTACGGAACCCTACAGGTCCATACAGAACCCCACAGGGCCCTACGGAACTTTACCAGCCACTACGGAACTCTACGGGTCCCTACGGAACCCTGCAAAACCCTCCAGAACCTTACAGAATCCCACAGACTCCTACAGACTTCTGCGGGCACTTACACAACCGTACAGGCCCCTACGGAACACTGCCAGCCCCTATTGAAGGAACCCTACGGGCCCCTACAGAACACTACTGGCTCCTGCGGTACTCCAGAGGCCTCTAGGGAACCTACGAAGCTCTACGGAGCCCTATGGATCCTCACGGAACAGTACTGGCCCCTTCAGACCTCTGCGGGCGCTTATGGAAACCTACAGGACCCTACCGAAACTGTACGAGACTCTACAGGCCCCTAGGGAACACCACCGGCCCCTACGGAACCCTACACAACCCTCTGGAAACTTATGGAACCCTACAAGCTCCTACCAACCCCTGCGAGCACTTACACAACCCTACAGGTCCCTACGGCAATCTACGAGACTCTATGGGCCCCTAGGGAACCCTATAGATTTCGACGGAACCCTACGAGCCCCTCTGGAACCCTACAGAATACTCCAGGACCCGACAGCACTCTACAAGACCCTTAGCAACACAACGGAACCTCACTAAAACCCTATGGGCTCCTACAGAACACTGTAGGTGCCTACGGAAACCTACAGACCCCTACAGAATACTACCAGCCACTACAGAAAAATATGGCCCCTACGGAACTCTACGGAACCTGGCAGAAACACTGTGCGCCCCTACAGGCCCTTGCGGGCACTTGCAGAACTCTGCAGGAACCCACGGAACTTTATGGAACCCTACCAGACCTTACGGAAGCCTAAAGACCATTGCAGGCAGTTACGGAATGGTACAGGGCCCTAGGGAACTTTACCAGCCACTACGGAACTCTACGGGCCCCTACGGAACCCTGCAGAACCTTACAGAATCCCACGGATTCCTACAGACTCCTGCGGGCACTTACTCAACCCTAGAGGACCCTACGGAACACTGCCAGCTCCTATGGAAGGAACCTTACGGGTCCCTACAGAACACTACTGGCTCCTGCGGTACTCCAGAGGCCTCTAGGGAACCTACGAAGCTCTACAGAGCCCTATGGATCCTTACGGAACAGTACGGGCCCATTCAGACCTCTGCGGGCGCTTATGGAAACCTACAGGACCCTACGGAACTGTACGAGACTCTACAGGCCCCTAGGGAACACCACAGGCCCCTATGGAACCGTACGAGACTCTACAGGCCCCTAGGGAACACCACAGGCCCCTATGGAACCGTACGAGACTCTACAGGCCCCTAGGGAACACCACAGGCCCCTACGGAACCCTACACAACCCTCTGGAAACTTATGGAACCCTACAAGCTCCTACCAACCCCTGCGAGCACTTACACAACCCTACAGGTCCCTACGGCAATCTACGGGACTCTATGGGCCCCTAGGGAACCCTACAGATTTCGACGGAACCCTACCAGCCCCTCTGGAACCCTACAGAATACTCCAGGACCCGACAGCACTCTACAAGACCCTTAGCAACACAACGGAACCTCACTAAAACCCTATGGGCTCCTACAGAACACTGCAGGTGCCTACGGAACCCTACAGACCCGTACAGACACCTACGGGCACTTACAGAACACTGCAGGCCCCTACGGAACCCTACAGGTCCATACAGAACCCCACAGGGCCCTACGGAACTTTACCAGCCACTATGGAACTCTACGGGTCCCTACGGAACCCTGCAGAACCCTCCGGAATCTGACAGAATCCCACAGACTCCTACAGACTTCTGCGGGCACTTAAACAACCCTACAGGCGCCTACGGAAATCTATGGGACTCTACGGGCCCCTAGGGAACCCTTCAGATTTCGACGGAACCCTACAAGGCCCTCTGGAACCCTACAGAATACTCCAGGACCCGACAGCACTCTACAAGACCCTTAGCAACACAACGGAACCTCACTAAAACCCTATGGGCTCCTACAGAACACTGTAGGTGCCTACGGAACCCTACAGACCCGTACAGACACCTACGGGCACTTACAGAACACTGCAGGCCCCTATGGAACCCTACAGGTCCATACAGAACCCCACAGGGCCCTACGGAACTTTACCAGCCACTACGGAACTCTACGGGCCCCTACGGAACCCTGCAGAACCCTCCAGAACCTTATAGAATCCCACGGATTCCTACAGACTCCTGCGGGCACTTACTCAACCCTAGAGGACCCTACGGAACACTACTGGCTCCTGCGGTACTCCAGAGGCCTCTAGGGAACCTACGAAGCTCTACGGAACCCTATGGATCCTTACGGAACAGTACGGGCCCCTTCAGACCTCTGCGGGCACTTATGGAAACCTACAGGACCCTACGGAACTGTACGAGACTCTACAGGCCCCTAGGGAACACCACAGGCCCCTACGGAACCCTACACAACCCTCCAGAAACATATGGCACCCTACAAGCTCCTACCAACCCCTGCGAGCACTTTCATAACCCTACAGGTCCCTACGGCAATCTACGGGACTCTACGGGCCCCTAGGGAACCCTTCAGATTTCGACGGAACCCTACGAGGCCCTCTGGAACCCTACAGAATACTCCAGGACCCGACAGCACTCTACAAGACCCTTAGCAACACAACGGAACCTCACTAAAACCCTATGGGCTCCTACAGAACACTGCAGGTGCCTACGGAACCCTAGAGACCCCTACGGAACCCTACAGACACCTGCGGGCACTTACGGAACCCTGCAGGCCCCTACGGAACCCTACAGGTCCATACAGAACCCCACAGGGCCCTAGGGAACTTTACCAGCCACTACGGAACTCTACGGGTCCCTACGGAACCCTGCAGAACCCTCCAGAACCTTACAGAATCCCACAGACTCGTACAGACTTCTGCGGGCACTTACACAACCCTACAGGCCCCTACGGAACACTGCCAGCCCCTATTGAAGGAACCCTACGGGCCCCTACAGAACACTACTGGCTCCTGCGGTACTCCACAGGCCTCTAGGGAACCTACGAAGCTCTACGGAACCCTATGGATCCTTACGGCACAGTACGGGCCCCTTCAGACCTCTGCGGGCGCTTATGGAAACCTACAGGACCCTACGGAACTGTACGAGACTCTACAGGCCCCTAGGGAACACCACAGGCCCCTACGGAACCGTACGAGACTCTACAGGCCCTTAGGGAACACCACAGGCCCCTACGGAACCCTACACAACCCTCTGGAAACTTATGGCACCCTACAAGCTCCTACCAACCCCTGCGGGCACTTACACAACCCTACAGGCCCCTACGGCAATCTACGGGACTCTATGGGCCCCTAGGGAACCCTACAGATTTCGACGGAACCCTACGAGCCCCTCTGGAACCTTACAGAATACTCCAGGACCCGACAGCACTCTACAAGACCCTTAGCAACACAACAGAACCTCACTAAAACCCTATGGGCTCCTACAGAACACTGTAGGTGCCTACGGAAACCTACAGACCCCTACAGAATACTACCAGCCACTACAGAAAAATATGGCCCCTACGGAACTCTACGGAACCTGGCAGAAACACTGTGGGCCCCTACAGGCCCTTGCGGGCACTTTCAGAACTCTGCAGGAACCCACGGAACTTTATGGAACCCTACCAGCCCCTACGGAAGCCTAAAGACCATTGCAGGCAGTTACGGAACGGTACAGGGCCCTAGGGAACTTTACCAGCCACTACGGAACTCTACGGGCCCCTACGGAACCCTGCAGAACCCTCCAGAACCTTACAGAATCCCACGGATTCCTACAGACTCCTGCGGGCACTTACTCAACCCTAGAGGACCCTACGGAACACTACTGGCTCCTGCGGTACTCCACAGGCCTCTAGGGAACCTACGAAGCTCTACGGAACCCTATGGATCCTTACGGAACACTATGGGCCCCTTCAGACCTCTGTGGGCGCTTATGGAAACCTACAGGACCCTACGGAACTGTACGAGACTCTACAGGCCCCTAGGGAACACCACAGGCCCCTACGGAACCGTACGAGACTCTACAGGCCGCTAGGGAACACCACAGGCCCCTACGGAACCCTACACAACTCTCTGGAAACTTATGGAACCCTACAAGCTCCTACCAACCCCTGCGGGCACTTACACAACCCTACAGGTCCCTACGGAAATCTACGGGACTCTATGGGCCCTTAGGGAACCCTTCAGATTTCGACGGAACCCTACCAGCCCCTCTGGAACCCTACAGAATACTCCAGGACCCGACAGCACTCTACAAGACCCTTAGCGACACAACGGAACCTCACTAAAACCCTATGGGCTCCTACAGAACACTGTAGGTGCCTACGGAAACCTACAGACCCCTACGGAATACTACCAGCCACTACAGAAAAATATGGCCCCTACGGAACTCTACGGAACCTGGCAGAAACACTGTGGGCCCCTACAGGCCCTTGCGGGCACTTGCAGAACTCTGCAGGAACCCACGGAACTTTATGGAACCCTGCCAGCCCCTACGGAAGCCTAAAGACCCTTGCAGGCAGTTACGGAACGGTACAGGGCCCTAGGGAACTTTACCAGCCACTAGGGAACTCTACGGGCCCCTACGGAACCCTGCAGAACCCTCCAGAACCTTTCAGAATCCCACGGATTCCTACAGACTCCTGCGGGCACTTACTCAACCCTAGAGGACCCTACGGAACACTACTGGCTCCTGCGGTACTCCACAGGCCTCTAGGGAACCTACGAAGCTCTACGGAACCCTATGGATCCTTACGGAACACTATGGGCCCCTTCAGACCTCTGCGGGCGCTTATGGAAACCTACAGGACCCTACGGAACTGTACGAGACTCTACAGGCCCCTAGGGAACACCACAGGCCCCTACGGAACCGTACGAGACTCTACAGGCCCTTAGGGAACACCACAGGCCCCTACGGAACCCTACACAACCCTCTGGAAACTTATGGAACCCTACAAGCTCCTACCAACCCCTGCGAGCACTTACACAACCCTACAGGTCCCTACGGCAATCTACGGGACTCTATGGGCCCCTAGGGAACCCTACAGATTTCGACGGAACCCTACGAGGCCCTCTGGAACCCTACAGAATACTCCAGGACCCGACAGCACTCTACAAGACCCTTAGCAACACAACGGAACCTCACTAAAACCCTATGGGCTCCTACAGAACACTGTAGGTGCCTACGGAACCCTAGAGACCTCTACGGAACCCTACAGACACCTGCGGGCACTTACGGAACCCTGCAGGCCCCTACGGAACCCTACAGGTCCATACAGAACCCCACAGGGCCCTACGGAACTTTACCAGCCACTACGGAACTCTACGGGTCCCTACGGAACCCTGCAGAACCCTCCAGAACCTTACAGAATCCCACAGACTCCTACAGACTTCTGCGGGCACTTACACAACCCTACAGGCCCCTACGGAACACTGCCAGCCCCTATTGAAGGAACCCTACGGGCCCCTACAGAACACTACTGGCTCCTGCGGTACTCCAGAGGCCTCTAGGGAACCTACGAAGCTCTACGGAGCCCTATGGATCCTCACGGAACAGTACTGGCCCCTTCAGACCTCTGCGGGCGCTTATGGAAACCTACAGGACCCTACCGAAACTGTACGAGACTCTACAGGCCCCTAGGGAACACCACCGGCCCCTACGGAACCCTACACAACCCTCTGGAAACTTATGGAACCCTACAAGCTCCTACCAACCCCTGCGAGCACTTACACAACCCTACAGGTCCCTACGGCAATCTACGAGACTCTATGGGCCCCTAGGGAACCCTATAGATTTCGACGGAACCCTACGAGCCCCTCTGGAACCCTACAGAATACTCCAGGACCCGACAGCATTCTACAAGACCCTTAGCAACACAACGGAACCTCACTAAAACCCTATGGGCTCCTACAGAACACTGTAGGTGCCTACGGAAACCTACAGACCCCTACAGAATACTACCAGCCACTACAGAAAAATATGGCCCCTACGGAACTCTACGGAACCTGGCAGAAACACTGTGGGCCCCTACAGGCCCTTGCGGGCACTTGCAGAACTCTGCAGGAACCCACGGAACTTTATGGAACCCTACCAGCCCTTACGGAAGCCTAAAGACCATTGCAGGCAGTTACGGAATGGTACAGGGCCCTAGGGAACTTTACCAGCCACTACGGAACTCTACGGAACCCTGCAGAACCCTGCAGAACCTTACAGAATCCCACGGATTCCTACAGACTCCTGCGGGCACTTACTCAACCCTAGAGGACCCTACGGAACACTACTGGCTCCTGCGGTACTCCAGAGGCCTCTAGGGAACCTACGAAACTCTACGGAACCCTATGGATCCTTAGGGCACAGTACGGGCCCCTTCAGACCTCTGCGGGCGCTTATGGAAACCTACAGGACCCTACCGAAACTGTACGAGACTCTACAGGCCCCTAGGGAACACCACAGGCCCCTACGGAACCCTACACAACCCTCCGGAAACATATGGCACCCTACAAGCTCCTACCAACCCCTGCGGGCACTTACATAACCCTACAGGCCCCTACGGAAATCTACGGGACTCTATGGGCCCCTAGGGAACCCTTCAGATTTCGACGGAACGCTACCAACCCCTCTGGAACCCTACAGAATACTCCAGGACCCGACAGCACTCTACAAGACCCTTAGCAACACAACGGAACCTCACTAAAACCCTATGGGCTCCTACAGAACACTGCAGGTGCCTACGGAACCCTACAGACCCGTACAGACACCTACGGGCACTTACAGAACACTGCAGGCCCCTACGGAACCCTACAGGTCCATAGAGAACCCCACAGGGCCCTACGGAACTTTACCAGCCACTATGGAACTCTACGGGTCCCTACGGAACCCTGCAGAACCCTCCGGAATCTGACAGAATCCCACAGACTCCTACAGACTTCTGCGGGCACTTAAACAACCCTACAGGCCCCTACGGAAATCTATGGGACTCTACGGGCCCCTAGGGAACCCTTCAGATTTCGACGGAACCCTACAAGGCCCTCTGGAACCCTACAGAATACTCCAGGACCCGACAGCACTCTACAAGACCCTTAGCAACACAACGGAACCTCACTAAAACCCTATGGGCTCCTACAGAACACTGTAGGTGCCTACGGAACCCTACAGACCCCTACAGAATACTACCAGCCACTACAGGGCCCCTCCGGAACTCTACGGAACCTGGCAGAAACACTGTGGGCCCCTACAGGCCCTTGCGGGCACTTGCAGAACTCTGCAGGAACCCACGGAACTTTATGGAACCCTACCAGCCCCTACGGAAGCCTAAAGACCCTTGCAGGCAGTTACGGAACGGTACAGGGCCCTAGGGAACTTTACCAGCCACTACGGAACTCTACGGGCCCCTACGGAACCCTGCAGAACCCTCCAGAACCTTACAGAATCCCACGGATTCCTACAGACTCCTGCGGGCACTTACTCAACCCTAGAGGACCCTACGGAACACTGCCAGCTCCTATGGAAGGAACCCTAAAGGCCCCTACAGAACACTACTGGCTCCTGCGGTACTCCAGAGGCCTCTAGGGAACCTACGAAGCTCTACGGAACCCTATGGATCCTTATGGAACATTATGGGCCCCTTCAGACCTCTGCGGGCGCTTATGGAAACCTACAGGACCCTACGGAACTGTACGAGACTCTACAGGCCCCTAGGGAACACCACAGGCCCCTACGGAACCGTACGAGACTCTACAGGCCCTTAGGGAACACCACAGGCCCCTACGGAACCCTACACAACCCTCTGGAAACTTATGGAACCCTACAAGCTCCTACCAACCCCTGCGAGCACTTACACAACCCTACAGGTCCCTACGGCAATCTACGGGACTCTATGGGCCCCTAGGGAACCCTACAGATTTCGACGGAACCCTACGAGGCCCTCTGGAACCCTACAGAATACTCCAGGACCCGACAGCACTCTACAAGACCCTTAGCAACACAACGGAACCTCACTAAAACCCTATGGGCTCCTACAGAACACTGTAGGTGCCTACGGAACCCTAGAGACCTCTACGGAACCCTACAGACACCTGCGGGCACTTACGGAACCCTGCAGGCCCCTACGGAACCCTACAGGTCCATACAGAACCCCACAGGGCCCTACGGAACTTTACCAGCCACTACGGAACTCTACGGGTCCCTACGGAACCCTGCAGAACCCTCCAGAACCTTACAGAATCCCACAGACTCCTACAGACTTCTGCGGGCACTTACACAACCCTACAGGCCCCTACGGAACACTGCCAGCCCCTATTGAAGGAACCCTACGGGCCCCTACAGAACACTACTGGCTCCTGCGGTACTCCAGAGGCCTCTAGGGAACCTACGAAGCTCTACGGAGCCCTATGGATCCTCACGGAACAGTACTGGCCCCTTCAGACCTCTGCGGGCGCTTATGGAAACCTACAGGACCCTACCGAAACTGTACGAGACTCTACAGGCCCCTAGGGAACACCACCGGCCCCTACGGAACCCTACACAACCCTCTGGAAACTTATGGAACCCTACAAGCTCCTACCAACCCCTGCGAGCACTTACACAACCCTACAGGTCCCTACGGCAATCTACGAGACTCTATGGGCCCCTAGGGAACCCTATAGATTTCGACGGAACCCTACGAGCCCCTCTGGAACCCTACAGAATACTCCAGGACCCGACAGCATTCTACAAGACCCTTAGCAACACAACGGAACCTCACTAAAACCCTATGGGCTCCTACAGAACACTGTAGGTGCCTACGGAAACCTACAGACCCCTACAGAATACTACCAGCCACTACAGAAAAATATGGCCCCTACGGAACTCTACGGAACCTGGCAGAAACACTGTGGGCCCCTACAGGCCCTTGCGGGCACTTGCAGAACTCTGCAGGAACCCACGGAACTTTATGGAACCCTACCAGCCCTTACGGAAGCCTAAAGACCATTGCAGGCAGTTACGGAATGGTACAGGGCCCTAGGGAACTTTACCAGCCACTACGGAACTCTACGGAACCCTGCAGAACCCTGCAGAACCTTACAGAATCCCACGGATTCCTACAGACTCCTGCGGGCACTTACTCAACCCTAGAGGACCCTACGGAACACTACTGGCTCCTGCGGTACTCCAGAGGCCTCTAGGGAACCTACGAAACTCTACGGAACCCTATGGATCCTTAGGGCACAGTACGGGCCCCTTCAGACCTCTGCGGGCGCTTATGGAAACCTACAGGACCCTACCGAAACTGTACGAGACTCTACAGGCCCCTAGGGAACACCACAGGCCCCTACGGAACCCTACACAACCCTCCGGAAACATATGGCACCCTACAAGCTCCTACCAACCCCTGCGGGCACTTACATAACCCTACAGGCCCCTACGGAAATCTACGGGACTCTATGGGCCCCTAGGGAACCCTTCAGATTTCGACGGAACGCTACCAACCCCTCTGGAACCCTACAGAATACTCCAGGACCCGACAGCACTCTACAAGACCCTTAGCAACACAACGGAACCTCACTAAAACCCTATGGGCTCCTACAGAACACTGCAGGTGCCTACGGAACCCTACAGACCCGTACAGACACCTACGGGCACTTACAGAACACTGCAGGCCCCTACGGAACCCTACAGGTCCATAGAGAACCCCACAGGGCCCTACGGAACTTTACCAGCCACTATGGAACTCTACGGGTCCCTACGGAACCCTGCAGAACCCTCCGGAATCTGACAGAATCCCACAGACTCCTACAGACTTCTGCGGGCACTTAAACAACCCTACAGGCCCCTACGGAAATCTATGGGACTCTACGGGCCCCTAGGGAACCCTTCAGATTTCGACGGAACCCTACAAGGCCCTCTGGAACCCTACAGAATACTCCAGGACCCGACAGCACTCTACAAGACCCTTAGCAACACAACGGAACCTCACTAAAACCCTATGGGCTCCTACAGAACACTGTAGGTGCCTACGGAACCCTACAGACCCCTACAGAATACTACCAGCCACTACAGGGCCCCTCCGGAACTCTACGGAACCTGGCAGAAACACTGTGGGCCCCTACAGGCCCTTGCGGGCACTTGCAGAACTCTGCAGGAACCCACGGAACTTTATGGAACCCTACCAGCCCCTACGGAAGCCTAAAGACCCTTGCAGGCAGTTACGGAACGGTACAGGGCCCTAGGGAACTTTACCAGCCACTACGGAACTCTACGGGCCCCTACGGAACCCTGCAGAACCCTCCAGAACCTTACAGAATCCCACGGATTCCTACAGACTCCTGCGGGCACTTACTCAACCCTAGAGGACCCTACGGAACACTGCCAGCTCCTATGGAAGGAACCCTAAAGGCCCCTACAGAACACTACTGGCTCCTGCGGTACTCCAGAGGCCTCTAGGGAACCTACGAAGCTCTACGGAACCCTATGGATCCTTACGGCACAGTACGGGCCCCTTCAGACCTCTGCGGGCGCTTATGGAAACCTACAGGACCCTACGGAACTGTACGAGACTCTACAGGCCCCTAGGGAACACCACAGGCCCCTACGGAACCGTACGAGACTCTACAGGCCCTTAGGGAACACCACAGGCCCCTACGGAACCCTACACAACCCTCTGGAAACTTATGGAACCCTACAAGCTCCTACCAACCCCTGCGAGCACTTACACAACCCTACAGGTCCCTACGGAAATCTACGGGACTCTATGGGCCCCTAGGGAACCCTACAGATTTCGACGGAATCCTACGAGCCCCTCTGGAACCCTACAGAATACTCCAGGACCCGACAGCACTCTACAAGACCCTTAGCAACACAACGGAACCTCACTAAAACCCTATGGGCTCCTACAGAACACTGTAGGTGCCTACGGAACCCTAGAGACCCCTACGGAACCCTACAGACACCTGCGGGCACTTACGGAACCCTGCAGGCCCCTACGGAACCCTACAGGTCCATACAGAACCCCACAGGGCCCTACGGAACTTTACCAGCCACTACGGAACTCTACGGGTCCCTACGGAACCCTGCAGAACCCTCCAGAACCTTACAGAATCCCACAGACTCCTACAGACTTCAGCGGGCACTTACACAACCGTACAGGCCCCTACGGAACACTGCCAGGCCCTATTGAAGGAACCCTACGGGCCCCTACAGAACACTACTGGCTCCTGCGGTACTCCAGAGGCCTCTAGGGAACCTACGAAGCTCTACGGAGCCCTATGGATCCTCACGGAACAGTACGGGCCCCTTCAGACCTCTGCGGGCGCTTATGGAAACCTACAGGACCCTACCGAAACTGTACGAGACTCTACAGGCCCCTAGGGAACACCACCGGCCCCTACGGAACCCTACACAACCCTCTGGAAACTTATGGAACCCTACAAGCTCCTACCAACCCCTGCGAGCACTTACACAACCCTACAGGTCCCTACGGCAATCTACGGGACTCTATGGGCCCCTAGGGAACCCTACAGATTTCGACGGAACCCTACGAGCCCCTCTGGAACCCTACAGAATACTCCAGGACCCGACAGCACTCTACAAGACCCTTAGCAACACAACGGAACCTCACTAAAACCCTATGGGCTCCTACAGAACACTGTAGGTGCCTACGGAAAACTACAGACCACTACAGAATACTACCAGCCACTACAGGGCCCCTCCGGAACTCTACGGAACCTGGCAGAAACACTGTGGGCCCCTACAGGCCCTTGCGGGCACTTGCAGAACTCTGCAGGAACCCACGGAACTTTATGGAACCCTACCAGCCCCTACGGAAGCCTAAAGACCCTTGCAGGCAGTTACGGAACGGTACAGGGCCCTAGGGAACTTTACCAGCCACTACGGAACTCTACGGGCCCCTACGGAACCCTGCAGAACCCTCCAGAACCTTACAGAATCCCACGGATTCCTACAGACTCCTGCGGGCACTTACTCAACCCTAGAGGACCCTACGGAACATTGCCAGCTCCTATGGAAGGAACCCTACAGGCCCCTACAGAACACTACTGGCTCCTGCGGTACTCCAGAGGCCTCTAGGGAACCTACGAAGCTCTACGGAACCCTATGGATCCTTATGGAACATTATGGGCCCCTTCAGACCTCTGCGGGCGCTTATGGAAACCTACAGGACCCTACGGAACTGTACGAGACTCTACAGGCCCCTAGGGAACACCACAGGCCCCTACGGAACCGTACGAGACTCTACAGGCCCCTAGGGAACACCACAGGCCCCTACGGAACCCTACACAACCCTCTGGAAACTTATGGCACCCTACAAGCTCCTACCAACCCCTGCGGGCACTTACACAACCCTACAGGCCCCTACGGAAATCTACGGGACTCTATGGGCCCCTAGGGAACCCTTCAGATTTCGACGGAACCCTACGAGCCCCTCTGGAACCCTACAGAATACTCCAGGACCCGACAGCACTCTACAAGACCCTTAGCAACACAACGGAACCTCACTAAAACCCTATGGGCTCCTACAGAACACTGCAGGTGCCTACGGAACCCTACAGACCCGTACAGACACCTACGGGCACTTACAGAACACTGCAGGCCCCTACGGAACCCTACAGGTCCATACAGAACCCCACAGGGCCCTACGGAACTTTACCAGCCACTACGGAACTCTACGGGCCCCTACAGAACCCTGCAGAACCCTCCGGAATCTGACAGAATCCCACAGACTCCTACAGACTTCTGCGGGCACTTAAACAACCCTAGAGGACCCTACGGAACACTACTGGCTGCTGCGGTACTCCAGAGGCCTCTAGGGAACCTACGAAGCTCTACGGAACCCTATGGATCCTTACGGAACAGTACGGGCCCCTTCAGACCTCTGCGGGCGCTTATGGAAACCTACAGGACCCTACGGAACTGTACGAGACTCTACAGGCCCCTAGGGAACACCACAGGCCCCTACGGAACCGTACGAGACTCTACAGGCCCTTAGGGAACACCACAGGCCCCTACGGAACCCTACACAACCCTCTGGAAACTTATGGAACCCTACAAGCTCCTACCAACCCCTGCGAGCACTTACACAACCCTACAGGTCCCTACGGCAATCTACGGGACTCTATGGGCCCCTAGGGAACCCTACAGATTTCGACGGAACCCTACGAGCCCCTCTGGAACCCTACAGAATACTCCAGGACCCGACAGCACTCTACAAGACCCTTAGCAACACAACGGAACCTCACTAAAACCCTATGGGCTCCTACAGAACACTGTAGGTGCCTACGGAAACCTACAGACCCCTACAGAATACTACCAGCCACTACAGGGCCCCTCCGGAACTCTACGGAACCTGGCAGAAACACTGTGGGCCCCTACAGGCCCTTGCGGGCACTTGCAGAACTCTGCAGGAACCCACGGAACTTTATGGAACCCTACCAGCCCCTACGGAAGCCTAAAGACCATTGCAGGCAGTTACGGAACGGTACAGGGCCCTAGGGAACTTTACCAGCCACTACGGAACTCTACGGGCCCCTACGGAACCCTGCAGAACCCTCCGGAACCTTACAGAATCCCACGGATTCCTACAGACTCCTGCGGGCACTTACTCAACCCTAGAGGACCCTACGGAACACTGCCAGCTCCTATGGAAGGAACCCTACAGGCCACTACAGAACACTACTGGCTCCTGCGGTACTCCAGAGGCCTCTAGGGAACCTACGAAGCTCTACGGAACCCTATGGATCCTTACGGCACAGTACGGGCCCCTTCAGACCTCTGCGGGCGCTTATGGAAACCTACAGGACCCTACGGAACTGTACGAGACTCTACAGGCCCCTAGGGAACACCACAGGCCCCTACGGAACCGTACGAGACTCTACAGGCCCCTAGGGAACACCACAGGCCCCTACGGAACCCTACACAACCCTCTGGAAACTTATGGCACCCTACAAGCTCCTACCAACCCCTGCGGGCACTTACACAACCCTACAGGCCCCTACGGAAATCTACGGGACTCTATGGGCCCCTAGGGAACCCTTCAGATTTCGACGGAACCCTACGAGCCCCTCTGGAACCCTACAGAATACTCCAGGACCCGACAGCACTCTACAAGACCCTTAGCAACACAACGGAACCTCACTAAAACCCTATGGGCTCCTACAGAACACTGCAGGTGCCTACGGAACCCTACAGACCCGTACAGACACCTACGGGCACTTACAGAACACTGCAGGCCCCTACGGAACCCTACAGGTCCATACAGAACCCCACAGGGCCCTACGGAACTTTACCAGCCACTATGGAACTCTACGGGTCCCTACGGAACCCTGCAGAACCCTCCGGAATCTGACAGAATCCCACAGACTCCTACAGACTTCTGCGGGCACTTAAACAACCCTACAGGCGCCTACGGAAATCTATGGGACTCTACGGGCCCCTAGGGAACCCTTCAGATTTCGACGGAACCCTACAAGGCCCTCTGGAACCCTACAGAATACTCCAGGACCCGACAGCACTCTACAAGACCCTTAGCAACACAACGGAACCTCACTAAAACCCTATGGGCTCCTACAGAACACTGTAGGTGCCTACGGAACCCTACAGACCCGTACAGACACCTACGGGCACTTACAGAACACTGCAGGCCCCTATGGAACCCTACAGGACCATACAGAACCCCACAGGGCCCTACGGAACTTTACCAGCCACTACGGAACTCTACGGGCCCCTACAGAACCCTGCAGAACCCTCCAGAACCTTACAGAATCCCACGGATTCCTACAGACTCCTGCGGGCACTTACTCAACCCTAGAGGACCCTACGGAACACTACTGGCTGCTGCGGTACTCCAGAGGCCTCTAGGGAACCTACGAAGCTCTACGGAACCCTATGGATCCTTATGGAACAGTACGGGCCCCTTCAGACCTCTGCGGGCGCTTATGGAAACCTACAGGACCCTACGGAACTGTACGAGACTCTACAGGCCCCTAGGGAACACCACAGGCCCCTACGGAACCGTACGAGACTCTACAGGCCCTTAGGGAACACCACAGGCTCCTACGGAACCCTACACAACCCTCTGGAAACTTATGGAACCCTACAAGCTCCTACCAACCCCTGCGAGCACTTACACAACCCTACAGGTCCCTACGGAAATCTACGGGACTCTATGGGCCCCTAGGGAACCCTTCAGATTTCGACAGAACCCTACGAGCCCCTCTGGAACCCTACAGAATACTCCAGGACCCGACAGCACTCTACAAGACCCTTAGCAACACAACGGAACCTCACTAAAACCCTATGGGCTCCTACAGAACACTGTAGGTGCCTACGGAAACCTACAGACCCCTACAGAATACTACCAGCCACTACAGAAAAATATGGCCCCTACGGAACTCTACGGAACCTGGCAGAAACACTGTGCGCCCCTACAGGCCCTTGCGGGCACTTGCAGAACTCTGCAGGAACCCACGGAACTTTATGGAACCCTACCAGCCCCTACGGAAGCCTAAAGACCATTGCAGGCAGTTACGGAACGGTACAGGGCCCTAGGGAACTTTACCAGCCACTACGGAACTCTACGGGCCCCTACGGAACCCTGCAGAACCCTCCAGAACCTTACAGAATCCCACGGATTCCTACAGACTCCTGCGGGCACTTACTCAACCCTAGAGGACCCTACGGAACACTGCCAGCTCCTATGGAAGGAACCCTACGGGCCCCTACAGAACACTACTGGCTCCTGCGGTACTCCAGAGGCCTCTAGGGAACCTACGAAGCTCTACGGAGCCCTATGGATCCTCACAGAACAGTACGGGCCCATTCAGACCTCTGCGGGCGCTTATGGAAACCTACAGGACCCTACAGAACTGTACGAGACTCTACAGGCCCCTAGGGAACACCACAGGCCCCTACGGAACCGTACGAGACTCTACAGGCCCTTAGGGAACACCACAGGCCCCTACGGAACCCTACACAACCCTCTGGAAACTTATGGCACCCTACAAGCTCCTACCAACCCCTGCGGGCATTTACACAACCCTACAGGCCCCTACGGAAATCTACGGGACTCTATGGACCCCTAGGGAACCCTTCAGATTTTGATGGAACCCTATGAGCCCCTCTGGAACCCTACAGAATACTCCAGGACCCGACAGCACTCTACAAGACCCTTAGCAACACAACGGAACCTCACTAAAACCCTATGGGCTCCTACAGAACACTGCACGTGCCTACGGAACCCTACAGACCCGTACAGACACCTACGGGCACTTACAGAACACTGCAGGCCCCTACGGAACCCTACAGGTCCATACAGAACCCCACAGGGCCCTACGGAACTTTACCAGCCACTATGGAACTCTACGGGTCCCTACGGAACCCTGCAGAACCCTCCGGAATCTGACAGAATCCCACAGACTCCTACAGACTTCTGTGGGCACTTAAACAACCCTACAGGCCCCTACGGAAATCTATGGGACTCTACGGGCCCCTAGGGAACCCTTCAGATTTCGACGGAACCCTACAAGGCCCTCTGGAACCCTACAGAATACTCCAGGACCCGACAGCACTCTACAAGACCCTTAGCAACACAACGGAACCTCACTAAAACCCTATGGGCTCCTACAGAACACTGTAGGTGCCTACGGAACCCTACAGACCCGTACAGACACCTACTAGCACTTACAGAACACTGCAGGCCCCTATGGAACCCTACAGGTCCATACAGAACCCCACAGGGCCCTAGGGAACTTTACCAGCCACTACGGAACTCTACGGGCCCCTACAGAACCCTGCAGAACCCTCCAGAACCTTACAGAATCCCATGGATTCCTACAGACTCCTGCGGGCACTTACTCAACCCTAGAGGACCCTACAGAACACTACTGGCTGCTGCGGTACTCCAGAGGCCTCTAGGGAACCTACGAAGCTCTACGGAACCCTATGGATCCTTACGGAACAGTATGGGCCCCTTCAGACCTCTGCGGGCGCTTATGGAAACCTACAGGACCCTACGGAACTGTACGAGACTCTACAGGCCCCTAGGGAACACCACAGGCCCCTACGGAACCGTACGAGACTCTACAGGCCCTTAGGGAACACCACAGGCTCCTACGGAACCCTACACAACCCTCCGGAAACATATGGCACCCTACAAGCTCCTACCAACCCCTGCGAGCACTTTCATAACCCTACAGGTCCATACGGAAATCTACAGGACTCTACGGGCCCCTAGGGAACTCTTCAGATTTCGACGGAACCCTACGAGGCCCTCTGGAACCCTACAGAATACTCCAGGACCCGACAGCACTCTACAAGACCCTTAGCAACACAACGGAACCTCACTAAAACCCTATGGGCTCCTACAGAACACTGCAGGTGCCTACGGAACCCTAGAGACCCCTACGGAGCCCTACAGACACCTGCGGGCACTTACGGAACCCTGCAGGCCCCTACGGAACCCTACAGGTCCATACAGAACCCCACAGGGCCCTACGGAACTTTACCAGCCACTACGGAACTCTACGGGTCCCTACGGAACCCTGCAGAACCCTCCAGAACCTTACAGAATCCCACAGACTCCTACAGACTTCTGCGGGCACTTACACAACCATACAGGCCCCTACGGAACACTGCCAGCCCCTATTGAAGGAACCCTACGGGCCCCTACAGAACACTACTGGCTCCTGCGGTACTCCACAGGCCTCTAGGGAACCTACGAAGCTCTACGGAACCCTATGGATCCTCACGGAACAGTACGGGCCCATTCAGACCTCTGCGGGCGCTTATGGAAACCTACAGGACCCTACGGAACTGTACGAGACTCTACAGGCCCCTAGGGAACACCACAGGCCCCTACGGAACCGTACGAGACTCTACAGGCCCTTAGGGAACACCACAGGCCCCTACGGAACCCTACACAACCCTCTGGAAACTTATGGCACCCTACAAGCTCCTACCAACCCCTGCGGGCACTTACACAACCCTACAGGCCCCTACGGAAATCTATGGGACTCTACGGGCCCCTAGGGAACCCTTCAGATTTCAACGGAACCCTACCAGCCCCTCTGGAACCCTACAGAATACTCCAGGACCCGACAGCACTCTACAAGACCCTTAGCAACACAACGGAACCTCACTAAAACCCTATGGGCTCCTACAGAACACTGTAGGTGCCTACGGAACCCTACAGACCCGTACAGACACCTACGGGCACTTACAGAACCCTGCAGGCCCCTACGGAACCCTACAGGTCCATACAGAACCCCACAGGGCCCTACGGAACTTTACCAGCCACTATGGAACTCTACGGGTCCCTACGGAACCCTGCAGAACCCTCCGGAATCTGACAGAATCCCACAGACTCCTACAGACTTCTGCGGGCACTTAAACAACCCTACAGGCCCCTACGGAAATCTATGGGACTCTACGGGCCCCTAGGGAACCCTTCAGATTTCAACGGAACCCTACAAGGCCCTCTGGAACCCTACAGAATACTCCAGGACCCGACAGCACTCTACAAGACCCTTAGCAACACAACGGAACCTCACTAAAACCCTATGGGCTCCTACAGAACACTGCAGGTGCCTACGGAACCCTAGAGACCCCTATGGAACCCTACAGACACCTGCGGGCACTTACGGAACCCTGCAGGCCCCTACGGAACCCTACAGGTCCATACAGAACCCCACAGGGCCCTACGGAACTTTACCAGCCACTACGGAACTCTACGGGTCCCTACGGAACCCTGCAGAACCCTCCAGAACCTTACAGAATCCCACAGACTCCTACAGACTTCTGCGGGCACTTACACAACCGTACAGGCCCCTACGGAACACTGCCAGCCCCTATTGAAGGAACCCTACGGGCCCCTACAGAACACTACTGGCTCCTGCGGTACTCCACAGGCCTCTAGGGAACCTACGAAGCTCTACGGAGCCCTATGGATCCTCACGGAACAGTACCGCCCCATTCAGACCTCTGCGGGCGCTTATGGAAACCTACAGGACCCTACCGAAACTGTACGAGACTCTACAGGCCCTTAGGGAACACCACAGGCCCCTACGGAACCCTACACAACCCTCTGGAAACTTATGGCACCCTACAAGCTCCTACCAACCCCTGCGGGCATTTACACAACCCTACAGGCCCCTACGGAAATCTACGGGACTCTATGGGCCCCTAGGGAACCCTTCAGATTTCAACGGAACCCTACGAGCCCCTCTGGAACCCTACAGAATACTCCAGGACCCGACAGCACTCTACAAGACCCTTAGCAACACAACGGAACCTCACTAAAACCCTATGGGCTCCTACAGAACACTGTAGGTGCCTACGGAACCCTACAGACCCGTACAGACACCTACTAGCACTTACAGAACACTGCAGGCCCCTACGGAACACTACAGGTCCATACAGAACCCCACAGGGCCCTACGGAACTTTACCAGCCACTACGGAACTCTACGGGCCCCTACAGAACCCTGCAGAACCCTCCAGAACCTTACAGAATCCCATGGATTCCTACAGACTCCTGCGGGCACTTACTCAACCCTAGAGGACCCTACAGAACACTACTGGCTGCTGCAGTACTCCAGAGGCCTCTAGGGAACCTACGAAGCTCTACGGAACCCTATGGATCCTTACGGCACAGTACGGGCCCCTTCAGACCTCTGCGGGCGCTTATGGAAACCTACAGGACCCTACGGAACTGTACGAGACTCTACAGGCCCCTAGGGAACACCACAGGCCCCTACGGAACCGTACGAGACTCTACAGGCCCCTAGGGAACACCACAGGCCCCTACGGAACCCTACACAACCCTCCGGAAACATATGGCACCCTACAAGCTCCTACCAACCCCTGCGAGCACTTTCATAACCCTACAGGTCCCTACGGAAATCTACGGGACTCTACGGGCCCCTAGGGAACTCTTCAGATTTCGACGGAACCCTACGAGGCCCTCTGGAACCCTACAGAATACTCCAGGACCCGACAGCACTCTACAAGACCCTTAGCAACACAACGGAACCTCACTAAAACCCTATGGGCTCCTACAGAACACTGCAGGTGCCTACGGAACCCTACAGACCCCTACGGAACCCTACAGACACCTGCGGGCACTTACGGAACCCTGCAGGCCCCTACGGAACCCTACAGGTCCATACAGAACCCCACAGGGCCCTACGGAACTTTACCAGCCACTACGGAACTCTACGGGTCCCTACGGAACCCTGCAGAACCCTCCAGAACCTTACAGAATCCCACAGACTCCTACAGACTTCTGCGGGCACTTACACAACCATACAGGCCCCTACGGAACACTGCCAGCCCCTATTGAAGGAACCCTACGGGCCCCTACAGAACACTACTGGCTCCTGCGGTACTCCACAGGCCTCTAGGGAACCTACGAAGCTCTACGGAACCCTATGGATCCTCACGGAACAGTACGGGCCCATTCAGACCTCTGCGGGCGCTTATGGAAACCTACAGGACCCTACGGAACTGTACGAGACTCTACAGGCCCCTAGGGAACACCACAGGCCCCTACGGAACCGTACGAGACTCTACAGGCCCTTAGGGAACACCACAGGCCCCTACGGAACCCTACACAACCCTCTGGAAACTTATGGAACCCTACAAGCTCCTACCAACCCCTGCGGGCACTTACACAACCCTACAGGCCCCTACGGAAATCTATGGGACTCTACGGGCCCCTAGGGAACCCTTCAGATTTCAACGGAACCCTACCAGCCCCTCTGGAACCCTACAGAATACTCCAGGACCCGACAGCACTCTACAAGACCCTTAGCAACACAACGGAACCTCACTAAAACCCTATGGGCTCCTACAGAACACTGTAGGTGCCTACGGAACCCTACAGACCCGTACAGACACCTACGGGCACTTACAGAACCCTGCAGGCCCCTACGGAACCCTACAGGTCCATACAGAACCCCACAGGGCCCTACGGAACTTTACCAGCCACTATGGAACTCTACGGGTCCCTACGGAACCCTGCAGAACCCTCCGGAATCTGACAGAATCCCACAGACTCCTACAGACTTCTGCGGGCACTTAAACAACCCTACAGGCCCCTACGGAAATCTATGGGACTCTACGGGCCCCTAGGGAACCCTTCAGATTTCAACGGAACCCTACAAGGCCCTCTGGAACCCTACAGAATACTCCAGGACCCGACAGCACTCTACAAGACCCTTAGCAACACAACGGAACCTCACTAAAACCCTATGGGCTCCTACAGAACACTGCAGGTGCCTACGGAACCCTAGAGACCCCTATGGAACCCTACAGACACCTGCGGGCACTTACGGAACCCTGCAGGCCCCTACGGAACCCTACAGGTCCATACAGAACCCCACAGGGCCCTACGGAACTTTACCAGCCACTACGGAACTCTACGGGTCCCTACGGAACCCTGCAGAACCCTCCAGAACCTTACAGAATCCCACAGACTCCTACAGACTTCTGCGGGCACTTACACAACCGTACAGGCCCCTACGGAACACTGCCAGCCCCTATTGAAGGAACCCTACGGGCCCCTACAGAACACTACTGGCTCCTGCGGTACTCCACAGGCCTCTAGGGAACCTACGAAGCTCTACGGAGCCCTATGGATCCTCACGGAACAGTACCGCCCCATTCAGACCTCTGCGGGCGCTTATGGAAACCTACAGGACCCTACCGAAACTGTACGAGACTCTACAGG
Source organism: Numenius arquata (assembly GCF_964106895.1). Lineage (NCBI taxonomy): Eukaryota > Metazoa > Chordata > Aves > Charadriiformes > Scolopacidae > Numenius > Numenius arquata. The sequence goes on from NW_027415718.1 coordinate 28,754, forward strand.
CCCTTAGGGAACACCACAGGCCCCTACGGAACCGTACGAGACTCTACAGGCCCTTAGGGAACACCACAGGCCCCTACGGAACCCTACACAACCCTCCGGAAACATATGGCACCCTACAAGCTCCTACCAACCCCTGCGAGCACTTTCATAACCCTACAGGTCCCTACGGAAATCTACGGGACTCTACGGGCCCCTAGGGAACCCTTCAGATTTCGACGGAACCCTACGAGGCCCTCTGGAACCCTACAGAATACTCCAGGACCCGACAGCACTCTACAAGACCCTTAGCAACACAACGGAACCTCACTAAAACCCTATGGGCTCCTACAGAACACTGTAGGTGCCTACGGAAACCTACAGACCCCTACAGAATACTACCAGCCACTACAGAAAAATATGGCCCCTACGGAACTCTACGGAACCTGGCAGAAACACTGTGGGCCCCTACAGGCCCTTGCGGGCACTTGCAGAACTCTGCAGGAACCCACGGAACTTTATGGAACCCTACCAGCCCCTACGGAAGCCTAAAGACCATTGCAGGCAGTTACGGAACGGTACAGGGCCCTAGGGAACTTTACCAGCCACTACGGAACTCTACGGGCCCCTACGGAACCCTGCAGAACCCTCCAGAACCTTACAGAATCCCACGGATTCCTACAGACTCCTGCGGGCACTTACTCAACCCTAGAGGACCCTACGGAACACTGCCAGCTCCTATGGAAGGAACCCTACGGGCCCCTACAGAACACTACTGGCTCCTGCGGTACTCCAGAGGCCTCTAGGGAACCTACGAAGCTCTACGGAACCCTATGGATCCTTACGGCACAGTACGGGCCCCTTCAGACCTCTGCGGGCGCTTATGGAAACCTACAGGACCCTACGGAACTGTACGAGACTCTACAGGCCCCTAGGGAACACCACAGGCCCCTACGGAACCGTACGAGACTCTACAGGCCCCGAGGGAACACCACAGGCCCCTACGGAACCCTACACAACCCTCCGGAAACATATGGCACCCTACAAGCTCCTACCAACCCCTGCGAGCACTTTCATAACCCTACAGGTCCCTACGGAAATCTACGGGACTCTACGGGCCCCTAGGGAACCCTTCAGATTTCGACGGAACCCTACGAGGCCCTCTGGAACCCTACAGAATACTCCAGGACCCGACAGCACTCTACAAGACCCTTAGCAACACAACGGAACCTCACTAAAACCCTATGGGCTCCTACAGAACACTGCAGGTGCCTACGGAACCCTAGAGACCCCTACGGAACCCTACAGACACCTGCGGGCACTTACGGAACCCTGCAGGCCCCTACGGAACCCTACAGGTCCATACAGAACCCCACAGGGCCCTACGGAACTTTACCAGCCACTACGGAACTCTACAGGTCCCTACGGAACCCTGCAGAACCCTCCAGAACCTTACAGAATCCCACAGACTCCTACAGACTTCTGCGGGCACTTACACAACCGTACAGGCCCCTACGGAACACTGCCAGCCCCTATTGAAGGAACCCTACGGGCCCCTACAGAACACTACTGGCTCCTGCGGTACTCCAGAGGCCTCTAGGGAACCTACGAAGCTCTACGGAACCCTATGGATCCTTACGGAACAGTATGGGCCCCTTCAGACCTCTGCGGGCGCTTATGGAAACCTACAGGACCCTACGGAACTGTACGAGACTCTACAGGCCCCTAGGGAACACCACAGGCCCCTACGGAACCGTACGAGACTCTACAGGCCCTTAGGGAACACCACAGGCCCCTACGGAACCCTACACAACCCTCCGGAAACATATGGCACCCTACAAGCTCCTACCAACCCCTGCGAGCACTTTCATAACCCTACAGGTCCCTACGGAAATCTACGGGACTCTACGGGCCCCTAGGGAACCCTTCAGATTTCGACGGAACCCTACGAGGCCCTCTGGAACCCTACAGAATACTCCAGGACCCGACAGCACTCTACAAGACCCTTAGCAACACAACGGAACCTCACTAAAACCCTATGGGCTCCTACAGAACACTGTAGGTGCCTACGGAAACCTACAGACCCCTACAGAATACTACCAGCCACTACAGAAAAATATGGCCCCTACGGAACTCTACGGAACCTGGCAGAAACACTGTGCGCCCCTACAGGCCCTTGCGGGCACTTGCAGAACTCTGCAGGAACCCACGGAACTTTATGGAACCCTACCAGCCCCTACGGAAGCCTAAAGACCATTGCAGGCAGTTACGGAACGGTACAGGGCCCTAGGGAACTTTACCAGCCACTACGGAACTCTACGGGCCCCTACGGAACCCTGCAGAACCCTCCAGAACCTTACAGAATCCCACGGATTCCTACAGACTCCTGCGGGCACTTACTCAACCCTAGAGGACCCTACGGAACACTGCCAGCTCCTATGGAAGGAACCCTACGGGCCCCTACAGAACACTACTGGCTCCTGCGGTACTCCAGAGGCCTCTAGGGAACCTACGAAGCTCTACGGAACCCTATGGATCCTTACGGCACAGTACGGGCCCCTTCAGACCTCTGCGGGCGCTTATGGAAACCTACAGGACCCTACGGAACTGTACGAGACTCTACAGGCCCCTAGGGAACACCACAGGCCCCTACGGAACCGTACGAGACTCTACAGGCCCCTAGGGAACACCACAGGCCCCTACGGAACCCTACACAACCCTCCGGAAACATATGGCACCCTACAAGCTCCTACCAACCCCTGCGAGCACTTTCATAACCCTACAGGTCCCTACGGAAATCTACGGGACTCTACGGGCCCCTAGGGAACCCTTCAGATTTCGACGGAACCCTACGAGGCCCTCTGGAACACTACAGAATACTCCAGGACCCGACAGCACTCTACAAGACCCTTAGCAACACAACGGAACCTCACTAAAACCCTATGGGCTCCTACAGAACACTGCAGGTGCCTACGGAACCCTAGAGACCCCTATGGAACCCTACAGACACCTGCGGGCACTTACGGAACCCTGCAGGCCCCTACGGAACCCTACAGGTCCATACAGAACCCCACAGGGCCCTACGGAACTTTACCAGCCACTACGGAACTCTACGGGTCCCTACGGAACCCTGCAGAACCCTCCAGAACCTTACAGAATCCCACAGACTCCTACAGACTTCTGCGGGCACTTACACAACCGTACAGGCCCCTACGGAACACTGCCAGCCCCTATTGAAGGAACCCTACGGGCCCCTACAGAACACTACTGGCTCCTGCGGTACTCCAGAGGCCTCTAGGGAACCTACGAAGCTCTACGGAACCCTATGGATCCTTACGGAACAGTATGGGCCCCTTCAGACCTCTGCGGGCGCTTATGGAAACCTACAGGACCCTACGGAACTGTACGAGACTCTACAGGCCCCTAGGGAACACCACAGGCCCCTACGGAACCGTACGAGACTCTACAGGCCCTTAGGGAACACCACAGGCCCCTACGGAACCCTACACAACCCTCCGGAAACATATGGCACCCTACAAGCTCCTACCAACCCCTGCGAGCACTTTCATAACCCTACAGGTCCCTACGGAAATCTACGGGACTCTACGGGCCCCTAGGGAACCCTTCAGATTTCGACGGAACCCTACGAGGCCCTCTGGAACCCTACAGAATACTCCAGGACCCGACAGCACTCTACAAGACCCTTAGCAACACAACGGAACCTCACTAAAACCCTATGGGCTCCTACAGAACACTGTAGGTGCCTACGGAAACCTACAGACCCCTACAGAATACTACCAGCCACTACAGAAAAATATGGCCCCTACGGAACTCTACGGAACCTGGCAGAAACACTGTGCGCCCCTACAGGCCCTTGCGGGCACTTGCAGAACTCTGCAGGAACCCACGGAACTTTATGGAACCCTACCAGCCCCTACGGAAGCCTAAAGACCATTGCAGGCAGTTACGGAACGGTACAGGGCCCTAGGGAACTTTACCAGCCACTACGGAACTCTACGGGCCCCTACGGAACCCTGCAGAACCCTCCAGAACCTTACAGAATCCCACGGATTCCTACAGACTCCTGCGGGCACTTACTCAACCCTAGAGGACCCTACGGAACACTGCCAGCTCCTATGGAAGGAACCCTACGGGCCCCTACAGAACACTACTGGCTCCTGCGGTACTCCAGAGGCCTCTAGGGAACCTACGAAGCTCTACGGAACCCTATGGATCCTTACGGCACAGTACGGGCCCCTTCAGACCTCTGCGGGCGCTTATGGAAACCTACAGGACCCTACGGAACTGTACGAGACTCTACAGGCCCCTAGGGAACACCACAGGCCCCTACGGAACCGTACGAGACTCTACAGGCCCCTAGGGAACACCACAGGCCCCTACGGAACCCTACACAACCCTCCGGAAACATATGGCACCCTACAAGCTCCTACCAACCCCTGCGAGCACTTTCATAACCCTACAGGTCCCTACGGAAATCTACGGGACTCTACGGGCCCCTAGGGAACCCTTCAGATTTCGACGGAACCCTACGAGGCCCTCTGGAACCCTACAGAATACTCCAGGACCCGACAGCACTCTACAAGACCCTTAGCAACACAACGGAACCTCACTAAAACCCTATGGGCTCCTACAGAACACTGCAGGTGCCTACGGAACCCTAGAGACCCCTATGGAACCCTACAGACACCTGCGGGCACTTACGGAACCCTGCAGGCCCCTACGGAACCCTACAGGTCCATACAGAACCCCACAGGGCCCTACGGAACTTTACCAGCCACTACGGAACTCTACGGGTCCCTACGGAACCCTGCAGAACCCTCCAGAACCTTACAGAATCCCACAGACTCCTACAGACTTCTGCGGGCACTTACACAACCGTACAGGCCCCTACGGAACACTGCCAGCCCCTATTGAAGGAACCCTACGGGCCCCTAAAGAACACTACTGGCTCCTGCGGTACTCCAGAGGCCTCTAGGGAACCTACGAAGCTCTACGGAGCCCTATGGATCCTCACGGAACAGTACGGGCCCATTCAGACCTCTGCGGGCGCTTATGGAAACCTACAGGACCCTACAGAACTGTACGAGACTCTACAGGCCCCTAGGGAACACCACAGGCCCCTACGGAACCGTACGAGACTCTACAGGCCCCTAGGGAACACCACAGGCCCCTACGGAACCCTACACAACCCTCTGGAAACTTATGGCACCCTACAAGCTCCTACCAACCCCTGCGGGCATTTACACAACCCTACAGGCCCCTACGGAAATCTACGGGACTCTATGGACCCCTAGGGAACCCTATAGATTTTGATGGAACCCTATGAGCCACTCTGGAACCCTACAGAATACTCCAGGACCCGACAGCACTCTACAAGACCCTTAGCAACACAACGGAACCTCACTAAAACCCTATGGGCTCCTACAGAACACTGTAGGTGCCTACGGAACCCTACAGACCCGTACAGACACCTACGGGCACTTACTAACCCTGCAGGCCCCTACGGAACCCTACAGGTCCATACAGAACCCCACAGGGCCCTACGGAACTTTACCAGCCACTATGGAACTCTACGGGTCCCTACGGAACCCTGCAGAACCCTCCGGAATCTGACAGAATCCCACAGACTCCTACAGACTTCTGCGGGCACTTAAACAACCCTACAGGCCCCTACGGAAATCTATGGGACTCTACGGGCCCCTAGGGAACCCTTCAGATTTCGACGGAACCCTACAAGGCCCTCTGGAACCCTACAGAATACTCCAGGACCCGACAGCACTCTACAAGACCCTTAGCAACACAACGGAACCTCACTAAAACCCTATGGGCTCCTACAGAACACTGTAGGTGCCTACGGAACCCTACAGACCCGTACAGACACCTATGGGCACTTACAGAACACTGCAGGCCCCTATGGAACCCTACAGGTCCATACAGAACCCCACAGGGCCCTAGGGAACTTTACCAGCCACTACGGAACTCTACGGGCCCCTACAGAACCCTGCAGAACCCTCCAGAACCTTACAGAATCCCATGGATTCCTACAGACTCCTGCGGGCACTTACTCAACCCTAGAGGACCCTACAGAACACTACTGGCTGCTGCGGTACTCCAGAGGCCTCTAGGGAACCTACGAAGCTCTACGGAACCCTATGGATCCTTACGGAACAGTATGGGCCCCTTCAGACCTCTGCGGGCGCTTATGGAAACCTACAGGACCCTACGGAACTGTACGAGACTCTACAGGCCCCTAGGGAACACCACAGGCCCCTACGGAACCGTACGAGACTCTACAGGCCCTTAGGGAACACCACAGGCCCCTACGGAACCCTACACAACCCTCCGGAAACATATGGCACCCTACAAGCTCCTACCAACCCCTGCGAGCACTTTCATAACCCTACAGGTCCCTACGGAAATCTACGGGACTCTACGGGCCCCTAGGGAACCCTTCAGATTTCGACGGAACCCTACGAGGCCCTCTGGAACCCTACAGAATACTCCAGGACCCGACAGCACTCTACAAGACCCTTAGCAACACAACGCAACCTCACTAAAACCCTATGGGCTCCTACAGAACACTGTAGGTGCCTACGGAAACCTACAGACCCCTACAGAATACTACCAGCCACTACAGAAAAATATGGCCCCTACGGAACTCTACGGAACCTGGCAGAAACACTGTGCGCCCCTACAGGCCCTTGCAGGCACTTGCAGAACTCTGCAGGAACCCACGGAACTTTATGGAACCCTACCAGCCCCTACGGAAGCCTAAAGACCATTGCAGGCAGTTACGGAACGGTACAGGGCCCTAGGGAACTTTACCAGCCACTACGGAACTCTACGGGCCCCTACGGAACCCTGCAGAACCCTCCAGAACCTTACAGAATCCCACGGATTCCTACAGACTCCTGCGGGCACTTACTCAACCCTAGAGGACCCTACGGAACACTGCCAGCTCCTATGGAAGGAACCCTACGGGCCCCTACAGAACACTACTGGCTCCTGCGGTACTCCAGAGGCCTCTAGGGAACCTACGAAGCTCTACGGAACCCTATGGATCCTTACGGCACAGTACGGGCCCCTTCAGACCTCTGCGGGCGCTTATGGAAACCTACAGGACCCTACGGAACTGTACGAGACTCTACAGGCCCCTAGGGAACACCACAGGCCCCTACGGAACCGTACGAGACTCTACAGGCCCCTAGGGAACACCACAGGCCCCTACGGAACCCTACACAACCCTCCGGAAACATATGGCACCCTACAAGCTCCTACCAACCCCTGCGAGCACTTTCATAACCCTACAGGTCCCTACGGAAATCTACGGGACTCTACGGGCCCCTAGGGAACCCTTCAGATTTCGACGGAACCCTACGAGGCCCTCTGGAACACTACAGAATACTCCAGGACCCGACAGCACTCTACAAGACCCTTAGCAACACAACGGAACCTCACTAAAACCCTATGGGCTCCTACAGAACACTGCAGGTGCCTACGGAACCCTAGAGACCCCTATGGAACCCTACAGACACCTGCGGGCACTTACGGAACCCTGCAGGCCCCTACGGAACCCTACAGGTCCATACAGAACCCCACAGGGCCCTACGGAACTTTACCAGCCACTACGGAACTCTACGGGTCCCTACGGAACCCTGCAGAACCCTCCAGAACCTTACAGAATCCCACAGACTCCTACAGACTTCTGCGGGCACTTACACAACCGTACAGGCCCCTACGGAACACTGCCAGCCCCTATTGAAGGAACCCTACGGGCCCCTAAAGAACACTACTGGCTCCTGCGGTACTCCAGAGGCCTCTAGGGAACCTACGAAGCTCTACGGAGCCCTATGGATCCTCACGGAACAGTACGGGCCCATTCAGACCTCTGCGGGCGCTTATGGAAACCTACAGGACCCTACAGAACTGTACGAGACTCTACAGGCCCCTAGGGAACACCACAGGCCCCTACGGAACCGTACGAGACTCTACAGGCCCTTAGGGAACACCACAGGCCCCTACGGAACCCTACACAACCCTCTGGAAACTTATGGCACCCTACAAGCTCCTACCAACCCCTGCGGGCATTTACACAACCCTACAGGCCCCTACAGAAAATCTACGGGACTCTATGGACCCCTAGGGAACCCTATAGATTTTGATGGAACCCTATGAGCCACTCTGGAACCCTACAGAATACTCCAGGACCCGACAGCACTCTACAAGACCCTTAGCAACACAACGGAACCTCACTAAAACCCTATGGGCTCCTACAGAACACTGTAGGTGCCTACGGAACCCTACAGACCCGTACAGACACCTACGGGCACTTACAGAACCCTGCAGGCCCCTACGGAACCCTACAGGTCCATACAGAACCCCACAGGGCCCTACGGAACTTTACCAGCCACTATGGAACTCTACGGGTCCCTACGGAACCCTGCAGAACCCTCCGGAATCTGACAGAATCCCACAGACTCCTACAGACTTCTGCGGGCACTTAAACAACCCTACAGGCCCCTACGGAAATCTATGGGACTCTACGGGCCCCTAGGGAACCCTTCAGATTTCGACGGAACCCTACAAGGCCCTCTGGAACCCTACAGAATACTCCAGGACCCGACAGCACTCTACAAGACCCTTAGCAACACAACGGAACCTCACTAAAACCCTATGGGCTCCTACAGAACACTGTAGGTGCCTACGGAACCCTACAGACCCGTACAGACACCTACGGGCACTTACAGAACACTGCAGGCCCCTATGGAACCCTACAGGTCCATACAGAACCCCACAGGGCCCTAGGGAACTTTACCAGCCACTACGGAACTCTACGGGCCCCTACAGAACCCTGCAGAACCCTCCAGAACCTTACAGAATCCCATGGATTCCTACAGACTCCTGCGGGCACTTACTCAACCCTAGAGGACCCTACAGAACACTACTGGCTGCTGCGGTACTCCAGAGGCCTCTAGGGAACCTACGAAGCTCTACGGAACCCTATGGATCCTTACGGAACAGTATGGGCCCCTTCAGACCTCTGCGGGCGCTTATGGAAACCTACAGGACCCTACGGAACTGTACGAGACTCTACAGGCCCCTAGGGAACACCACAGGCCCCTACGGAACCGTACGAGACTCTACAGGCCCTTAGGGAACACCACAGGCCCCTACGGAACCCTACACAACCCTCCGGAAACATATGGCACCCTACAAGCTCCTACCAACCCCTGCGAGCACTTTCATAACCCTACAGGTCCCTACGGAAATCTACGGGACTCTACGGGCCCCTAGGGAACCCTTCAGATTTCGACGGAACCCTACGAGGCCCTCTGGAACCCTACAGAATACTCCAGGACCCGACAGCACTCTACAAGACCCTTAGCAACACAACGGAACCTCACTAAAACCCTATGGGCTCCTACAGAACACTGCAGGTGCCTACGGAACCCTAGAGACCCCTACGGAACCCTACAGACACCTGCGGGCACTTACGGAACCCTGCAGGCCCCTACGGAACCCTACAGGTCCATACAGAACCCCACAGGGCCCTACGGAACTTTACCAGCCACTACGGAACTCTACAGGTCCCTACGGAACCCTGCAGAACCCTCCAGAACCTTACAGAATCCCACAGACTCCTACAGACTTCTGCGGGCACTTACACAACCGTACAGGCCCCTACGGAACACTGCCAGCCCCTATTGAAGGAACCCTACGGGCCCCTACAGAACACTACTGGCTCCTGCGGTACTCCAGAGGCCTCTAGGGAACCTACGAAGCTCTACGGAACCCTATGGATCCTTACGGAACAGTATGGGCCCCTTCAGACCTCTGCGGGCGCTTATGGAAACCTACAGGACCCTACGGAACTGTACGAGACTCTACAGGCCCCTAGGGAACACCACAGGCCCCTACGGAACCGTACGAGACTCTACAGGCCCTTAGGGAACACCACAGGCCCCTACGGAACCCTACACAACCCTCCGGAAACATATGGCACCCTACAAGCTCCTACCAACCCCTGCGAGCACTTTCATAACCCTACAGGTCCCTACGGAAATCTACGGGACTCTACGGGCCCCTAGGGAACCCTTCAGATTTCGACGGAACCCTACGAGGCCCTCTGGAACCCTACAGAATACTCCAGGACCCGACAGCACTCTACAAGACCCTTAGCAACACAACGGAACCTCACTAAAACCCTATGGGCTCCTACAGAACACTGCAGGTGCCTACGGAACCCTAGAGACCCCTATGGAACCCTACAGACACCTGCGGGCACTTACGGAACCCTGCAGGCCCCTACGGAACCCTACAGGTCCATACAGAACCCCACAGGGCCCTACGGAACTTTACCAGCCACTACGGAACTCTACGGGTCCCTACGGAACCCTGCAGAACCCTCCAGAACCTTACAGAATCCCACAGACTCCTACAGACTTCTGCGGGCACTTACACAACCGTACAGGCCCCTACGGAACACTGCCAGCCCCTATTGAAGGAACCCTACGGGCCCCTAAAGAACACTACTGGCTCCTGCGGTACTCCAGAGGCCTCTAGGGAACCTACGAAGCTCTACGGAGCCCTATGGATCCTCACGGAACAGTACGGGCCCATTCAGACCTCTGCGGGCGCTTATGGAAACCTACAGGACCCTACAGAACTGTACGAGACTCTACAGGCCCCTAGGGAACACCACAGGCCCCTACGGAACCGTACGAGACTCTACAGGCCCTTAGGGAACACCACAGGCCCCTACGGAACCCTACACAACCCTCTGGAAACTTATGGCACCCTACAAGCTCCTACCAACCCCTGCGGGCATTTACACAACCCTACAGGCCCCTACGGAAATCTACGGGACTCTATGGACCCCTAGGGAACCCTATAGATTTTGATGGAACCCTATGAGCCACTCTGGAACCCTACAGAATACTCCAGGACCCGACAGCACTCTACAAGACCCTTAGCAACACAACGGAACCTCACTAAAACCCTATGGGCTCCTACAGAACACTGTAGGTGCCTACGGAACCCTACAGACCCGTACAGACACCTACGGGCACTTACAGAACCCTGCAGGCCCCTACGGAACCCTACAGGTCCATACAGAACCCCACAGGGCCCTACGGAACTTTACCAGCCACTATGGAACTCTACGGGTCCCTACGGAACCCTGCAGAACCCTCCGGAATCTGACAGAATCCCACAGACTCCTACAGACTTCTGCGGGCACTTAAACAACCCTACAGGCCCCTACGGAAATCTATGGGACTCTACGGGCCCCTAGGGAACCCTTCAGATTTCGACGGAACCCTACAAGGCCCTCTGGAACCCTACAGAATACTCCAGGACCCGACAGCACTCTACAAGACCCTTAGCAACACAACGGAACCTCACTAAAACCCTATGGGCTCCTACAGAACACTGTAGGTGCCTACGGAACCCTACAGACCCGTACAGACACCTACGGGCACTTACAGAACACTGCAGGCCCCTATGGAACCCTACAGGTCCATACAGAACCCCACAGGGCCCTAGGGAACTTTACCAGCCACTACGGAACTCTACGGGCCCCTACAGAACCCTGCAGAACCCTCCAGAACCTTACAGAATCCCATGGATTCCTACAGACTCCTGCGGGCACTTACTCAACCCTAGAGGACCCTACAGAACACTACTGGCTGCTGCGGTACTCCAGAGGCCTCTAGGGAACCTACGAAGCTCTACGGAGCCCTATGGATCCTCACGGAACAGTACGGGCCCATTCAGACCTCTGCGGGCGCTTATGGAAACCTACAGGACCCTACAGAACTGTACGAGACTCTACAGGCCCCTAGGGAACACCACAGGCCCCTACGGAACCGTACGAGACTCTACAGGCCCTTAGGGAACACCACAGGCCCCTACGGAACCCTACACAACCCTCTGGAAACTTATGGCACCCTACAAGCTCCTACCAACCCCTGCGGGCATTTACACAACCCTACAGGCCCCTACGGAAATCTACGGGACTCTATGGACCCCTAGGGAACCCTATAGATTTTGATGGAACCCTATGAGCCACTCTGGAACCCTACAGAATACTCCAGGACCCGACAGCACTCTACAAGACCCTTAGCAACACAACGGAACCTCACTAAAACCCTATGGGCTCCTACAGAACACTGTAGGTGCCTACGGAACCCTACAGACCCGTACAGACACCTACGGGCACTTACAGAACCCTGCAGGCCCCTACGGAACCCTACAGGTCCATACAGAACCCCACAGGGCCCTACGGAACTTTACCAGCCACTATGGAACTCTACGGGTCCCTACGGAACCCTGCAGAACCCTCCGGAATCTGACAGAATCCCACAGACTCCTACAGACTTCTGCGGGCACTTAAACAACCCTACAGGCCCCTACGGAAATCTATGGGACTCTACGGGCCCCTAGGGAACCCTTCAGATTTCGACGGAACCCTACAAGGCCCTCTGGAACCCTACAGAATACTCCAGGACCCGACAGCACTCTACAAGACCCTTAGCAACACAACGGAACCTCACTAAAACCCTATGGGCTCCTACAGAACACTGTAGGTGCCTACGGAACCCTACAGACCCGTACAGACACCTACGGGCACTTACAGAACACTGCAGGCCCCTATGGAACCCTACAGGTCCATACAGAACCCCACAGGGCCCTAGGGAACTTTACCAGCCACTACGGAACTCTACGGGCCCCTACAGAACCCTGCAGAACCCTCCAGAACCTTACAGAATCCCATGGATTCCTACAGACTCCTGCGGGCACTTACTCAACCCTAGAGGACCCTACAGAACACTACTGGCTGCTGCGGTACTCCAGAGGCCTCTAGGGAACCTACGAAGCTCTACGGAACCCTATGGATCCTTACGGAACAGTATGGGCCCCTTCAGACCTCTGCGGGCGCTTATGGAAACCTACAGGACCCTACGGAACTGTACGAGACTCTACAGGCCCCTAGGGAACACCACAGGCCCCTACGGAACCGTACGAGACTCTACAGGCCCTTAGGGAACACCACAGGCCCCTACGGAACCCTACACAACCCTCCGGAAACATATGGCACCCTACAAGCTCCTACCAACCCCTGCGAGCACTTTCATAACCCTACAGGTCCCTACGGAAATCTACGGGACTCTACGGGCCCCTAGGGAACCCTTCAGATTTCGACGGAACCCTACGAGGCCCTCTGGAACCCTACAGAATACTCCAGGACCCGACAGCACTCTACAAGACCCTTAGCAACACAACGGAACCTCACTAAAACCCTATGGGCTCCTACAGAACACTGCAGGTGCCTACGGAACCCTAGAGACCCCTACGGAACCCTACAGACACCTGCGGGCACTTACGGAACCCTGCAGGCCCCTACGGAACCCTACAGGTCCATACAGAACCCCACAGGGCCCTACGGAACTTTACCAGCCACTACGGAACTCTACAGGTCCCTACGGAACCCTGCAGAACCCTCCAGAACCTTACAGAATCCCACAGACTCCTACAGACTTCTGCGGGCACTTACACAACCGTACAGGCCCCTACGGAACACTGCCAGCCCCTATTGAAGGAACCCTACGGGCCCCTACAGAACACTACTGGCTCCTGCGGTACTCCAGAGGCCTCTAGGGAACCTACGAAGCTCTACGGAACCCTATGGATCCTTACGGAACAGTATGGGCCCCTTCAGACCTCTGCGGGCGCTTATGGAAACCTACAGGACCCTACGGAACTGTACGAGACTCTACAGGCCCCTAGGGAACACCACAGGCCCCTACGGAACCGTACGAGACTCTACAGGCCCTTAGGGAACACCACAGGCCCCTACGGAACCCTACACAACCCTCCGGAAACATATGGCACCCTACAAGCTCCTACCAACCCCTGCGAGCACTTTCATAACCCTACAGGTCCCTACGGAAATCTACGGGACTCTACGGGCCCCTAGGGAACCCTTCAGATTTCGACGGAACCCTACGAGGCCCTCTGGAACCCTACAGAATACTCCAGGACCCGACAGCACTCTACAAGACCCTTAGCAACACAACGGAACCTCACTAAAACCCTATGGGCTCCTACAGAACACTGCAGGTGCCTACGGAACCCTAGAGACCCCTATGGAACCCTACAGACACCTGCGGGCACTTACGGAACCCTGCAGGCCCCTACGGAACCCTACAGGTCCATACAGAACCCCACAGGGCCCTACGGAACTTTACCAGCCACTACGGAACTCTACGGGTCCCTACGGAACCCTGCAGAACCCTCCAGAACCTTACAGAATCCCACAGACTCCTACAGACTTCTGCGGGCACTTACACAACCGTACAGGCCCCTACGGAACACTGCCAGCCCCTATTGAAGGAACCCTACGGGCCCCTAAAGAACACTACTGGCTCCTGCGGTACTCCAGAGGCCTCTAGGGAACCTACGAAGCTCTACGGAGCCCTATGGATCCTCACGGAACAGTACGGGCCCATTCAGACCTCTGCGGGCGCTTATGGAAACCTACAGGACCCTACGGAACTGTACGAGACTCTACAGGCCCCTAGGGAACACCACAGGCCCCTACGGAACCGTACGAGACTCTACAGGCCCTTAGGGAACACCACAGGCCCCTACGGAACCCTACACAACCCTCTGGAAACTTATGGCACCCTACAAGCTCCTACCAACCCCTGCGGGCATTTACACAACCCTACAGGCCCCTACGGAAATCTACGGGACTCTATGGACCCCTAGGGAACCCTATAGATTTTGATGGAACCCTATGAGCCACTCTGGAACCCTACAGAATACTCCAGGACCCGACAGCACTCTACAAGACCCTTAGCAACACAACGGAACCTCACTAAAACCCTATGGGCTCCTACAGAACACTGTAGGTGCCTACGGAACCCTACAGACCCGTACAGACACCTACGGGCACTTACAGAACCCTGCAGGCCCCTACGGAACCCTACAGGTCCATACAGAACCCCACAGGGCCCTACGGAACTTTACCAGCCACTATGGAACTCTACGGGTCCCTACGGAACCCTGCAGAACCCTCCGGAATCTGACAGAATCCCACAGACTCCTACAGACTTCTGCGGGCACTTAAACAACCCTACAGGCCCCTACGGAAATCTATGGGACTCTACGGGCCCCTAGGGAACCCTTCAGATTTCGACGGAACCCTACAAGGCCCTCTGGAACCCTACAGAATACTCCAGGACCCGACAGCACTCTACAAGACCCTTAGCAACACAACGGAACCTCACTAAAACCCTATGGGCTCCTACAGAACACTGTAGGTGCCTACGGAACCCTACAGACCCGTACAGACACCTACGGGCACTTACAGAACACTGCAGGCCCCTATGGAACCCTACAGGTCCATACAGAACCCCACAGGGCCCTACGGAACTTTACCAGCCACTACGGAACTCTACGGGCCCCTACAGAACCCTGCAGAACCCTCCAGAACCTTACAGAATCCCATGGATTCCTACAGACTCCTGCGGGCACTTACTCAACCCTAGAGGACCCTACAGAACACTACTGGCTGCTGCGGTACTCCAGAGGCCTCTAGGGAACCTACGAAGCTCTACGGAACCCTATGGATCCTTACGGAACAGTATGGGCCCCTTCAGACCTCTGCGGGCGCTTATGGAAACCTACAGGACCCTACGGAACTGTACGAGACTCTACAGGCCCCTAGGGAACACCACAGGCCCCTACGGAACCGTACGAGACTCTACAGGCCCTTAGGGAACACCACAGGCCCCTACGGAACCCTACACAACCCTCCGGAAACATATGGCACCCTACAAGCTCCTACCAACCCCTGCGAGCACTTTCATAACCCTACAGGTCCCTACGGAAATCTACGGGACTCTACGGGCCCCTAGGGAACCCTTCAGATTTCGACGGAACCCTACGAGGCCCTCTGGAACCCTACAGAATACTCCAGGACCCGACAGCACTCTACAAGACCCTTAGCAACACAACGGAACCTCACTAAAACCCTATGGGCTCCTACAGAACACTGCAGGTGCCTACGGAACCCTAGAGACCCCTACGGAACCCTACAGACACCTGCGGGCACTTACGGAACCCTGCAGGCCCCTACGGAACCCTACAGGTCCATACAGAACCCCACAGGGCCCTACGGAACTTTACCAGCCACTACGGAACTCTACAGGTCCCTACGGAACCCTGCAGAACCCTCCAGAACCTTACAGAATCCCACAGACTCCTACAGACTTCTGCGGGCACTTACACAACCGTACAGGCCCCTACGGAACACTGCCAGCCCCTATTGAAGGAACCCTACGGGCCCCTACAGAACACTACTGGCTCCTGCGGTACTCCAGAGGCCTCTAGGGAACCTACGAAGCTCTACGGAACCCTATGGATCCTTACGGAACAGTATGGGCCCCTTCAGACCTCTGCGGGCGCTTATGGAAACCTACAGGACCCTACGGAACTGTACGAGACTCTACAGGCCCCTAGGGAACACCACAGGCCCCTACGGAACCGTACGAGACTCTACAGGCCCTTAGGGAACACCACAGGCCCCTACGGAACCCTACACAACCCTCCGGAAACATATGGCACCCTACAAGCTCCTACCAACCCCTGCGAGCACTTTCATAACCCTACAGGTCCCTACGGAAATCTACGGGACTCTACGGGCCCCTAGGGAACCCTTCAGATTTCGACGGAACCCTACGAGGCCCTCTGGAACCCTACAGAATACTCCAGGACCCGACAGCACTCTACAAGACCCTTAGCAACACAACGGAACCTCACTAAAACCCTATGGGCTCCTACAGAACACTGTAGGTGCCTACGGAAACCTACAGACCCCTACAGAATACTACCAGCCACTACAGAAAAATATGGCCCCTACGGAACTCTACGGAACCTGGCAGAAACACTGTGCGCCCCTACAGGCCCTTGCGGGCACTTGCAGAACTCTGCAGGAACCCACGGAACTTTATGGAACCCTACCAGCCCCTACGGAAGCCTAAAGACCATTGCAGGCAGTTACGGAACGGTACAGGGCCCTAGGGAACTTTACCAGCCACTACGGAACTCTACGGGCCCCTACGGAACCCTGCAGAACCCTCCAGAACCTTACAGAATCCCACGGATTCCTACAGACTCCTGCGGGCACTTACTCAACCCTAGAGGACCCTACGGAACACTGCCAGCTCCTATGGAAGGAACCCTACGGGCCCCTACAGAACACTACTGGCTCCTGCGGTACTCCAGAGGCCTCTAGGGAACCTACGAAGCTCTACGGAACCCTATGGATCCTTACGGCACAGTACGGGCCCCTTCAGACCTCTGCGGGCGCTTATGGAAACCTACAGGACCCTACGGAACTGTACGAGACTCTACAGGCCCCTAGGGAACACCACAGGCCCCTACGGAACCGTACGAGACTCTACAGGCCCTTAGGGAACACCACAGGCCCCTACGGAACCCTACACAACCCTCCGGAAACATATGGCACCCTACAAGCTCCTACCAACCCCTGCGAGCACTTTCATAACCCTACAGGTCCCTACGGAAATCTACGGGACTCTACGGGCCCCTAGGGAACCCTTCAGATTTCGACGGAACCCTACGAGGCCCTCTGGAACCCTACAGAATACTCCAGGACCCGACAGCACTCTACAAGACCCTTAGCAACACAACGGAACCTCACTAAAACCCTATGGGCTCCTACAGAACACTGTAGGTGCCTACGGAAACCTACAGACCCCTACAGAATACTACCAGCCACTACAGAAAAATATGGCCCCTACGGAACTCTACGGAACCTGGCAGAAACACTGTGCGCCCCTACAGGCCCTTGCGGGCACTTGCAGAACTCTGCAGGAACCCACGGAACTTTATGGAACCCTACCAGCCCCTACGGAAGCCTAAAGACCCTTGCAGGCAGTTACGGAACGGTACAGGGCCCTAGGGAACTTTACCAGCCACTACGGAACTCTACGGGCCCCTACGGAACCCTGCAGAACCCTCCAGAACCTTACAGAATCCCACGGATTCCTACAGACTCCTGCGGGCACTTACTCAACCCTAGAGGACCCTACGGAACACTGCCAGCTCCTATGGAAGGAACCCTACGGGCCCCTACAGAACACTACTGGCTCCTGCGGTACTCCAGAGGCCTCTAGGGAACCTACGAAGCTCTACGGAACCCTATGGATCCTTACGGCACAGTACGGGCCCCTTCAGACCTCTGCGGGCGCTTATGGAAACCTACAGGACCCTACGGAACTGTACGAGACTCTACAGGCCCCTAGGGAACACCACAGGCCCCTACGGAACCGTACGAGACTCTACAGGCCCTTAGGGAACACCACAGGCCCCTACGGAACCCTACACAACCCTCCGGAAACATATGGCACCCTACAAGCTCCTACCAACCCCTGCGAGCACTTTCATAACCCTACAGGTCCCTACGGAAATCTACGGGACTCTACGGGCCCCTAGGGAACCCTTCAGATTTCGACGGAACCCTACGAGGCCCTCTGGAACCCTACAGAATACTCCAGGACCCGACAGCACTCTACAAGACCCTTAGCAACACAACGGAACCTCACTAAAACCCTATGGGCTCCTACAGAACACTGCAGGTGCCTACGGAACCCTAGAGACCCCTACGGAACCCTACAGACACCTGCGGGCACTTACGGAACCCTGCAGGCCCCTACGGAACCCTACAGGTCCATACAGAACCCCACAGGGCCCTACGGAACTTTACCAGCCACTACGGAACTCTGCGGGTCCCTACGGAACCCTGCAGAACCCTCCAGAACCTTACAGAATCCCACAGACTCCTACAGACTTCTGCGGGCACTTACACAACCGTACAGGCCCCTACGGAACACTGCCAGCCCCTATTGAAGGAACCCTACGGGCCCCTACAGAACACTACTGGCTCCTGCGGTACTCCAGAGGCCTCTAGGGAACCTACGAAGCTCTACGGAACCCTATGGATCCTTACGGAACAGTATGGGCCCCTTCAGACCTCTGCGGGCGCTTATGGAAACCTACAGGACCCTACGGAACTGTACGAGACTCTACAGGCCCCTAGGGAACACCACAGGCCCCTACGGAACCGTACGAGACTCTACAGGCCCTTAGGGAACACCACAGGCCCCTACGGAACCCTACACAACCCTCCGGAAACATATGGCACCCTACAAGCTCCTACCAACCCCTGCGAGCACTTTCATAACCCTACAGGTCCCTACGGAAATCTACGGGACTCTACGGGCCCCTAGGGAACCCTTCAGATTTCGACGGAACCCTACGAGGCCCTCTGGAACCCTACAGAATACTCCAGGACCCGACAGCACTCTACAAGACCCTTAGCAACACAACGGAACCTCACTAAAACCCTATGGGCTCCTACAGAACACTGTAGGTGCCTACGGAAACCTACAGACCCCTACAGAATACTACCAGCCACTACAGAAAAATATGGCCCCTACGGAACTCTACGGAACCTGGCAGAAACACTGTGCGCCCCTACAGGCCCTTGCGGGCACTTGCAGAACTCTGCAGGAACCCACGGAACTTTATGGAACCCTACCAGCCCCTACGGAAGCCTAAAGACCATTGCAGGCAGTTACGGAACGGTACAGGGCCCTAGGGAACTTTACCAGCCACTACGGAACTCTACGGGCCCCTACGGAACCCTGCAGAACCCTCCAGAACCTTACAGAATCCCACGGATTCCTACAGACTCCTGCGGGCACTTACTCAACCCTAGAGGACCCTACGGAACACTGCCAGCTCCTATGGAAGGAACCCTACGGGCCCCTACAGAACACTACTGGCTCCTGCGGTACTCCAGAGGCCTCTAGGGAACCTACGAAGCTCTACGGAACCCTATGGATCCTTACGGCACAGTACGGGCCCCTTCAGACCTCTGCGGGCGCTTATGGAAACCTACAGGACCCTACGGAACTGTACGAGACTCTACAGGCCCCTAGGGAACACCACAGGCCCCTACGGAACCGTACGAGACTCTACAGGCCCCTAGGGAACACCACAGGCCCCTACGGAACCCTACACAACCCTCCGGAAACATATGGCACCCTACAAGCTCCTACCAACCCCTGCGAGCACTTTCATAACCCTACAGGTCCCTACGGAAATCTACGGGACTCTACGGGCCCCTAGGGAACCCTTCAGATTTCGACGGAACCCTACGAGGCCCTCTGGAACCCTACAGAATACTCCAGGACCCGACAGCACTCTACAAGACCCTTAGCAACACAACGGAACCTCACTAAAACCCTATGGGCTCCTACAGAACACTGCAGGTGCCTACGGAACCCTAGAGACCCCTATGGAACCCTACAGACACCTGCGGGCACTTACGGAACCCTGCAGGCCCCTACGGAACCCTACAGGTCCATACAGAAACCCACAGGGCCCTACGGAACTTTACCAGCCACTACGGAACTCTACGGGTCCCTACGGAACCCTGCAGAACCCTCCAGAACCTTACAGAATCCCACAGACTCCTACAGACTTCTGCGGGCACTTACACAACCATACAGGCCCCTACGGAACACTGCCAGCCCCTATTGAAGGAACCCTACGGGCCCCTACAGAACACTACTGGCTCCTGCGGTACTCCACAGGCCTCTAGGGAACCTACGAAGCTCTACGGAACCCTATGGATCCTCACGGAACAGTACGGGCCCATTCAGACCTCTGCGGGCGCTTATGGAAACCTACAGGACCCTACGGAACTGTACGAGACTCTACAGGCCCCTAGGGAACACCACAGGCCCCTACGGAACCGTACGAGACACTACAGGCCCTTAGGGAACACCACAGGCCCCTACGGAACCCTACACAACCCTCTGGAAACTTATGGCACCCTACAAGCTCCTACCAACCCCTGCGGGCACTTACACAACCCTACAGGCCCCTACAGAAATCTATGGGACTCTACGGGCCCCTAGGGAACCCTTCAGATTTCGACGGAACCCTACCAGCCCCTCTGGAACCCTACAGAATACTCCAGGACCTGACAGCACTCTACAAGACCCTTAGCAACACAACGGAACCTCACTAAAACCCTATGGGCTCCTACAGAACACTGTAGGTGCCTACGGAACCCTACAGACCCGTACAGACACCTACGGGCACTTACAGAACACTGCAGGCCCCTATGGAACCCTACAGGTCCATACAGAACCCCACAGGGCCCTACGGAACTTTACCAGCCACTACGGAACTCTACGGGCCCCTACGGAACCCTGCAGAACCCTCCAGAACCTTACAGAATCCCACGGATTCCTACAGACTCCTGCGGGCACTTACTCAACCCTAGAGGACCCTACGGAACACTACTGGCTCCTGCGGTACTCCAGAGGCCTCTAGGGAACCTACGAAGCTCTACGGAACCCTATGGATCCTTACGGCACAGTACGGGCCCCTTCAGACCTCTGCGGGCACTTATGGAAACCTACAGGACCCTACCGAAACTGTACGAGACTCTACAGGCCCCTAGGGAACACCACAGGCCCCTACGGAACCCTACACAACCCTCCGGAAACATATGGCACCCTACAAGCTCCTACCAACCCCTGCGGGCACTTTCATAACCCTACAGGTCCCTACGGAAATCTACGGGACTCTACGGGCCCCTAGGGAACCCTTCAGATTTCGACGGAACCCTACCAGCCCCTCTGGAACCCTACAGAATATTCCAGGACCCGACAGCACTCTAAAAGACCCTTAGCAACACAACGGAACCTCACTAAAACCCTATGGGCTCCTACAGAACACTGCAGGTGCCTACGGAACCCTACAGACCCCTACGGAACCCTACAGACACCTGCGGGCACTTACGGAACCCTGCAGGCCCCTACGGAACCCTACAGGTCCATACAGAACCCCACAGGGCCCTACGGAACTTTACCAGCCACTACGGAACTCTACGGGCCCCTACGGAACCCTGCAGAACCCTCCAGAACCTTACAGAATCCCACAGACTCCTACAGACTGCTGCGGGCACTTACACAACCCTACAGCTCCCTACGGAAATCTACGGGACTCTATGGGCCCCTAGGGAACCCTACAGATTTCGATGGAACCCTATGAGGCCGTCTGGAACCCTACAGAATACTCCAGGACCCGACAGCACTCTACAAGACCCTTAGCAACACAACGGAACCTCACTAAAACCCTATGGGCTCCTACAGAACACTGTAGGCGCCTACGGAAACCTACAGACCCCTACAGAATACTACCAGCCACTACAGAAAAATATGGCCCCTACGGAACTCTACGGAACCTGGCAGAAACACTGTGCGCCCCTACAGGCCCTTGCGGGCACTTGCAGAACTCTGCAGGAACCCACGGAACTTTATGGAACCCTACCAGCCCCTACGGAAGCCTAAAGACACTTGCAGGCAGTTACGGAACGGTACAGGGCCCTAGGGAACTTTACCAGCCACTATGGAACTCTAGGGGCCCCTACGGAACCCTGCAGAACCCTCCAGAACCTTACAGAATCCCACGGATTCCTACAGACTCCTGCGGGCACTTACTCAACCCTAGAGGACCCTACGGAACACTGCCAGGTCCTATGGAAGGAACCCTACGGGCCCCTACAGAACACTACTGGCTCCTGCGGTACTCCAGAGGCCTCTAGGGAACCTACGAAGCTCTACAGAACCCTATGGATCCTTACGGAACAGTACGGGCCCCTTCAGACCTCTGCGGGCGCTTATGGAAACCTACAGGACCCTACGGAACTGTACGAGACTCTACAGGCCCCTAGGGAACACCACAGGCCCCTACGGAACCCTACACAACCCTCCGGAAACATATGGCACCCTACAAGCTCCTACCAAGCCCTGCGGGCACTTACATAACCCTACAGGTCCCTACAGAAATCTACGGGACTCTACGGGCCCCTAGGGAACCCTTCAGATTTCGACGGAACCCTACGAGGCCCTCTGGAACCCTACAGAATACTCCAGGACCCGACAGCACTCTACAAGACCCTTAGCAACACAACGGAACCTCACTAAAACCCTATGGGCTCCTACAGAACACTGTAGGTGCCTACGGAAACCTACAGACCCCTACAGAATACTACCAGCCACTACAGAAAAATATGGCCCCTACGGAACTCTACGGAACCTGGCAGAAACACTGTGGGCCCCTACTGGCCCTTGCGGGCACTTGCAGAACTCTGCAGGAACCCACAGAACTTTATGGAACCCTACCAGCCCTTATGGAAGCCTAAAGACCATTGCAGGCAGTTACGGAACGGTACAGGGCCCTAGGGAACTTTACCAGCCACTACGGAACTCTACGGGACCCTACGGAACCCTGCAGAACCCTCCAGAACCTTACAGAATCCCACGGATTCCTACAGACTCCTGCGGGCACTTACTCAACCCTAGAGGACCCTACGGAACACTACTGGCTCCTGCGGTACTCCAGAGGCCTCTAGGGAACCTACGAAGCTCTACGGAACCCTATGGATCCTTACGGCACAGTACGGGCCCCTTTAGACCTCTGCGGGCGCTTATGGAAACCTACAGGACCCTACGGAACTGTACGAGACTCTACAGGCCCCTAGGGAACACCACAGGCCCCTACGGAACCGTACGAGACTCTACAGGCCCCTAGGGAACACCACAGGCCCCTACGGAACCCTACACAACCCTCTGGAAACTTATGGAACCCTACAAGCTCCTACCAACCCCTGCGAGCACTTACACAACCCTACAGGTCCCTACGGCAATCTACGGGACTCTACGGGCCCCTAGGGAACCCTACAGATTTCGACGGAACCCTACGAGCCCCTCTGGAACCCTACAGAATACTCCAGGACCCGACAGCACTCTACAAGACCCTTAGCAACACAACGGAACCTCACTAAAACCCTATGGGCTCCTACAGAACACTGCAGGTGCCTACGGAACCCTACAGACACCTACGGGCACTTACAGAACACTGCAGGCCCCTACGGAACCCTACAGGTCCATACAGAACCCCACAGGGCCCTACGGAACTTTACCAGCCACTATGGAACTCTACGGGTCCCTACGGAACCCTGCAGAACCCTCCGGAATCTGACAGAATCCCACAGACTCCTACAGACTTCTGTGGGCACTTAAACAACCCTACAGGCCCCTACGGAAATCTATGGGACTCTACGGGCCCCTAGGGAACCCTTCAGATTTCGACGGAACCCTACAAGGCCCTCTGGAACCCTACAGAATACTCCAGGACCCGACAGCACTCTACAAGACCCTTAGCAACACAACGGAACCTCACTAAAACCCTATGGGCTCCTACAGAACACTGCAGGTGCCTACGGAACCCTACAGACCCGTACAGACACCTATGGGCACTTACAGAACACTGCAGGCCCCTATGGAACCCTACAGGTCCATACAGAACCCCACAGGGCCCTACGGAACTTTACCAGCCACTACGGAACTCTACGGGCCCCTACAGAACCCTGCAGAACCCTCCAGAACCTTACAGAATCCCACAGATTCCTACAGACTCCTGCGGGCACTTACTCAACCCTAGAGGACCCTACGGAACACTACTGGCTCCTGCGGTACTCCAGAGGCCTCTAGGGGACCTACGAAGCTCTACAGAACCCTATGGATCCTTACGGAACAGTACGGGCCCCTTCAGACCTCTGCGGGCGCTTATGGAAACCTACAGGACCCTACCGAAACTGTACGAGACTCTACAGGCCCCTAGGGAACACCACAGGCCCCTACGGAACCCTACACAACCCTCCGGAAACATATGGCACCCTACAAGCTCCTACCAAGCCCTGCGGGCACTTACATAACCCTACAGGTCCCTACAGAAATCTACGGGACTCTACGGGCCCCTAGGGAACCCTTCAGATTTCGACGGAACCCTACCAGCCCCTCTGGAACCCTACAGAATACTCCAGGACCCGACAGCACTCTACAAGACCCTTAGCAACACAACGGAACCTCACTAAAACCCTATGGGCTCCTACAGAACACTGTAGGTGCCTACGGAAACCTACAGACCCCTACAGAATACTACCAGCCACTACAGAAAAATATGGCCCCTACGGAACTCTACGGAACCTGGCAGAAACACTGTGGGCCCCTATTGGCCCTTGCGGGCACTTGCAGAACTCTGCAGGAACCCACAGAACTTTATGGAACCCTACCAGCCCTTATGGAAGCCTAAAGACCATTGCAGGCAGTTACGGAACGGTACAGGGCCCTAGGGAACTTTACCAGCCACTACGGAACTCTAGGGGCCCCTACGGAACCCTGCAGAACCCTCCAGAACCTTACAGAATCCCACGGATTCCTACAGACTCCTGCGGGCACTTACTCAACCCTAGAGGACCCTACGGAACACTACTGGCTCCTGCGGTACTCCAGAGGCCTCTAGGGAACCTACGAAGCTCTACGGAACCCTATGGATCCTTACGGCACAGTACGGGCCCCTTTAGACCTCTGCGGGCGCTTATGGAAACCTACAGGACCCTACGGAACTGTACGAGACTCTACAGGCCCCTAGGGAACACCACAGGCCCCTACGGAACCGTACGAGACTCTACAGGCTTTTAGGGAACACCACAGGCCCCTACGGAACCCTACACAACCCTCTGGAAACTTATGGAACCCTACAAGCTCCTACCAACCCCTGCGAGCACTTACACAACCCTACAGGTCCCTACGGCAATCTACGGGACTCTACGGGCCCCTAGGGAACCCTACAGATTTCGACGGAACCCTACGAGGCCCTCTGGAACACTACAGAATACTCCAGGACCCGACAGCACTCTACAAGACCCTTAGCAACACAACGGAACCTCACTAAAACCCTATGGGCTCCTACAGAACACTGCAGGTGCCTACGGAACCCTAGAGACCCCTATGGAACCCTACAGACACCTGCGGGCACTTACGGAACCCTGCAGGCCCCTACGGAACCCTACAGGTCCATACAGAACCCCACAGGGCCCTACGGAACTTTACCAGCCACTATGGAACTCTACGGGTCCCTACGGAACCCTGCAGAACCCTCCGGAATCTGACAGAATCCCACAGACTCCTACAGACTTCTGCGGGCACTTAAACAACCCTACAGGCCCCTACGGAAAGCTATGGGACTCTACGGGCCCCTAGGGAACCCTTCAGATTTCGACGGAACCCTACAAGGCCCTCTGGAACCCTACAGAATACTCCAGGACCCGACAGCACTCTACAAGACCCTTAGCAACACAACGGAACCTCACTAAAACCCTGTGGGCTCCTACAGAACACTGTAGGTGCCTACGGAACCCTACAGACCCGTACAGATACCTACGGGCACTTACAGAACACTGCAGGCCCCTATGGAACCCTACAGGTCCATACAGAACCCCACAGGGCCCTACGGAACTTTACCAGCCACTACGGAACTCTACAGGCCCCTACAGAACCCTGCAGAACCCTCCAGAACCTTACAGAATCCCACGGATTCCTACAGACTCCTGCGGGCACTTACTCAACCCTAGAGGACCCTACGGAACACTACTGGCTCCTGCGGTACTCCAGAGGCCTCTAGGGAACCTACGAAGCTCTACGGAACCCTATGGATCCTTACGGCACAGTACGGGCCCCTTCAGACCTCTGCGGGCGCTTATGGAAACCTACAGGACCCTACGGAACTGTACGAGACTCTACAGGCCCCTAGGGAACACCACAGGCCCCTACGGAACCGTACGAGACTCTACAGGCCCTTAGGGAACACCACAGGCCCCTACGGAACCCTACACAACCCTCTGGAAACTTATGGAACCCTACAAGCTCCTACCAACCCCTGCGAGCACTTACACAACCCTACAGGTCCCTACGGAAATCTACGGGACTCTATGGGCCCCTAGGGAACCCTTCAGATTTCGACGGAACCCTACCAGCCCCTCTGGAACCCTACAGAATACTCCAGGACCCGACAGCACTCTACAAGACCCTTAGCAACACAACGGAACCTCACTAAAACCCTATGGGCTCCTACAGAACACTGTAGGTGCCTACGGAAACCTACAGACCCCTACAGAATACTACCAGCCACTACAGAAAAATATGGCCCCTACGGAACTCTACGGAACCTGGCAGAAACACTGTGCGCCCCTACAGGCCCTTGCGGGCACTTGCAGAACTCTGCAGGAACCCACGGAACTTTATGGAACCCTACCAGCCCCTACGGAAGCCTAAAGACCATTGCAGGCAGTTACGGAACGGTACAGGGCCCTAGGGAACTTTACCAGCCACTACGGAACTCTAGGGGCCCCTACGGAACCCTGCAGAACCCTCCAGAACCTTTCAGAATCCCACGGATTCCTACAGACTCCTGCGGGCACTTACTCAACCCTAGAGGACCCTACGGAACACTGCCAGGTCCTATGGAAGGAACCCTACGGGCCCCTACAGAACACTACTGGCTCCTGCGGTACTCCAGAGGCCTCTAGGGAACCTACGAAGCTCTACGGAACCCTATGGATCCTTACGGCACAGTACGGGCCCCTTCAGACCTCTGCGGGCGCTTATGGAAACCTACAGGACCCTACGGAACTGTACGAGACTCTACAGGCCCCTAGGGAACACCACAGGCCCCTACGGAACCGTACGAGACTCTACAGGCCCCTAGGGAACACCACAGGCCCCTACGGAACCCTACACAACCCTCCGGAAACATATGGCACCCTACAAGCTCCTACCAACCCCTGCGAGCACTTTCATAACCCTACAGGTCCCTACGGAAATCTACGGGACTCTACGGGCCCCTAGGGAACCCTTCAGATTTCGACGGAACCCTACGAGGCCCTCTGGAACCCTACAGAATACTCCAGGACCCGACAGCACTCTACAAGACCCTTAGCAACACAACGGAACCTCACTAAAACCCTATGGGCTCCTACAGAACACTGCAGGTGCCTACGGAACCCTAGAGACCCCTACGGAACCCTACAGACACCTGCGGGCACTTACGGAACCCTGCAGGCCCCTACGGAACCCTACAGGTCCATACAGAACCCCACAGGGCCCTACGGAACTTTACCAGCCACTACGGAACTCTACGGGTCCCTACGGAACCCTGCAGAACCCTCCAGAACCTTACAGAATCCCACAGACTCCTACAGACTTCTGCGGGCACTTACACAACCGTACAGGCCCCTACGGAACACTGCCAGCCCCTATTGAAGGAACCCTACGGGCCCCTAAAGAACACTACTGGCTCCTGCGGTACTCCAGAGGCCTCTAGGGAACCTACGAAGCTCTACGGAGCCCTATGGATCCTCACGGAACAGTACGGGCCCATTCAGACCTCTGCGGGCGCTTATGGAAACCTACAGGACCCTACAGAACTGTACGAGACTCTACAGGCCCCTAGGGAACACCACAGGCCCCTACGGAACCGTACGAGACTCTACAGGCCCTTAGGGAACACCACAGGCCCCTACGGAACCCTACACAACCCTCTGGAAACTTATGGCACCCTACAAGCTCCTACCAACCCCTGCGGGCATTTACACAACCCTACAGGCCCCTACGGAAATCTACGGGACTCTATGGACCCCTAGGGAACCCTATAGATTTTGATGGAACCCTATGAGCCACTCTGGAACCCTACAGAATACTCCAGGACCCGACAGCACTCTACAAGACCCTTAGCAACACAACGGAACCTCACTAAAACCCTATGGGCTCCTACAGAACACTGCAGGTGCCTACGGAACCCTACAGACCCGTACAGACACCTATGGGCACTTACAGAACCCTGCAGGCCCCTACGGAACCCTACAGGTCCATACAGAACCCCACAGGGCCCTACGGAACTTTACCAGCCACTATGGAACTCTACGGGTCCCTACGGAACCCTGCAGAACCCTCCGGAATCTGACAGAATCCCACAGACTCCTACAGACTTCTGCGGGCACTTAAACAACCCTACAGGCCCCTACGGAAATCTATGGGACTCTACGGGCCCCTAGGGAACCCTTCAGATTTCGACGGAACCCTACAAGGCCCTCTGGAACCCTACAGAATACTCCAGGACCCGACAGCACTCTACAAGACCCTTAGCAACACAACGGAACCTCACTAAAACCCTATGGGCTCCTACAGAACACTGTAGGTGCCTACGGAACCCTACAGACCCGTACAGACACCTACTAGCACTTACAGAACACTGCAGGCCCCTATGGAACCCTACAGGTCCATACAGAACCCCACAGGGCCCTAGGGAACTTTACCAGCCACTACGGAACTCTACGGGCCCCTACAGAACCCTGCAGAACCCTCCAGAACCTTACAGAATCCCATGGATTCCTACAGACTCCTGCGGGCACTTACTCAACCCTAGAGGACCCTACAGAACACTACTGGCTGCTGCGGTACTCCAGAGGCCTCTAGGGAACCTACGAAGCTCTACGGAACCCTATGGATCCTTACGGAACAGTATGGGCCCCTTCAGACCTCTGCGGGCGCTTATGGAAACCTACAGGACCCTACCGAAACTGTACGAGACTCTACAGGCCCCTAGGGAACACCACAGGCCCCTACGGAACCCTACACAACCCTCCGGAAACATATGGCACCCTACAAGCTCCTACCAAGCCCTGCGGGCACTTACATAACCCTACAGGTCCCTACAGAAATCTACGGGACTCTACGGGCCCCTAGGGAACCCTTCAGATTTCGACGGAACCCTACCAGCCCCTCTGGAACCCTACAGAATACTCCAGGACCCGACAGCACTCTACAAGACCCTTAGCAACACAACGGAACCTCACTAAAACCCTATGGGCTCCTACAGAACACTGTAGGTGCCTACGGAAACCTACAGACCCCTACAGAATACTACCAGCCACTACAGAAAAATATGGCCCCTACGGAACTCTACGGAACCTGGCAGAAACACTGTGGGCCCCTATTGGCCCTTGCGGGCACTTGCAGAACTCTGCAGGAACCCACAGAACTTTATGGAACCCTACCAGCCCTTATGGAAGCCTAAAGACCATTGCAGGCAGTTACGGAACGGTACAGGGCCCTAGGGAACTTTACCAGCCACTACGGAACTCTAGGGGCCCCTACGGAACCCTGCAGAACCCTCCAGAACCTTACAGAATCCCACGGATTCCTACAGACTCCTGCGGGCACTTACTCAACCCTAGAGGACCCTACGGAACACTACTGGCTCCTGCGGTACTCCAGAGGCCTCTAGGGAACCTACGAAGCTCTACGGAACCCTATGGATCCTTACGGCACAGTACGGGCCCCTTTAGACCTCTGCGGGCGCTTATGGAAACCTACAGGACCCTACGGAACTGTACGAGACTCTACAGGCCCCTAGGGAACACCACAGGCCCCTACGGAACCGTACGAGACTCTACAGGCTTTTAGGGAACACCACAGGCCCCTACGGAACCCTACACAACCCTCTGGAAACTTATGGAACCCTACAAGCTCCTACCAACCCCTGCGAGCACTTACACAACCCTACAGGTCCCTACGGCAATCTACGGGACTCTACGGGCCCCTAGGGAACCCTACAGATTTCGACGGAACCCTACGAGGCCCTCTGGAACACTACAGAATACTCCAGGACCCGACAGCACTCTACAAGACCCTTAGCAACACAACGGAACCTCACTAAAACCCTATGGGCTCCTACAGAACACTGCAGGTGCCTACGGAACCCTAGAGACCCCTATGGAACCCTACAGACACCTGCGGGCACTTACGGAACCCTGCAGGCCCCTACGGAACCCTACAGGTCCATACAGAACCCCACAGGGCCCTACGGAACTTTACCAGCCACTATGGAACTCTACGGGTCCCTACGGAACCCTGCAGAACCCTCCGGAATCTGACAGAATCCCACAGACTCCTACAGACTTCTGCGGGCACTTAAACAACCCTACAGGCCCCTACGGAAAGCTATGGGACTCTACGGGCCCCTAGGGAACCCTTCAGATTTCGACGGAACCCTACAAGGCCCTCTGGAACCCTACAGAATACTCCAGGACCCGACAGCACTCTACAAGACCCTTAGCAACACAACGGAACCTCACTAAAACCCTGTGGGCTCCTACAGAACACTGTAGGTGCCTACGGAACCCTACAGACCCGTACAGATACCTACGGGCACTTACAGAACACTGCAGGCCCCTATGGAACCCTACAGGTCCATACAGAACCCCACAGGGCCCTACGGAACTTTACCAGCCACTACGGAACTCTACAGGCCCCTACAGAACCCTGCAGAACCCTCCAGAACCTTACAGAATCCCACGGATTCCTACAGACTCCTGCGGGCACTTACTCAACCCTAGAGGACCCTACGGAACACTACTGGCTCCTGCGGTACTCCAGAGGCCTCTAGGGAACCTACGAAGCTCTACGGAACCCTATGGATCCTTACGGCACAGTACGGGCCCCTTCAGACCTCTGCGGGCGCTTATGGAAACCTACAGGACCCTACGGAACTGTACGAGACTCTACAGGCCCCTAGGGAACACCACAGGCCCCTACGGAACCGTACGAGACTCTACAGGCCCTTAGGGAACACCACAGGCCCCTACGGAACCCTACACAACCCTCTGGAAACTTATGGAACCCTACAAGCTCCTACCAACCCCTGCGAGCACTTACACAACCCTACAGGTCCCTACGGAAATCTACGGGACTCTATGGGCCCCTAGGGAACCCTTCAGATTTCGACGGAACCCTACCAGCCCCTCTGGAACCCTACAGAATACTCCAGGACCCGACAGCACTCTACAAGACCCTTAGCAACACAACGGAACCTCACTAAAACCCTATGGGCTCCTACAGAACACTGTAGGTGCCTACGGAAACCTACAGACCCCTACAGAATACTACCAGCCACTACAGAAAAATATGGCCCCTACGGAACTCTACGGAACCTGGCAGAAACACTGTGCGCCCCTACAGGCCCTTGCGGGCACTTGCAGAACTCTGCAGGAACCCACGGAACTTTATGGAACCCTACCAGCCCCTACGGAAGCCTAAAGACCATTGCAGGCAGTTACGGAACGGTACAGGGCCCTAGGGAACTTTACCAGCCACTACGGAACTCTAGGGGCCCCTACGGAACCCTGCAGAACCCTCCAGAACCTTTCAGAATCCCACGGATTCCTACAGACTCCTGCGGGCACTTACTCAACCCTAGAGGACCCTACGGAACACTGCCAGGTCCTATGGAAGGAACCCTACGGGCCCCTACAGAACACTACTGGCTCCTGCGGTACTCCAGAGGCCTCTAGGGAACCTACGAAGCTCTACGGAACCCTATGGATCCTTACGGCACAGTACGGGCCCCTTCAGACCTCTGCGGGCGCTTATGGAAACCTACAGGACCCTACGGAACTGTACGAGACTCTACAGGCCCCTAGGGAACACCACAGGCCCCTACGGAACCGTACGAGACTCTACAGGCCCCTAGGGAACACCACAGGCCCCTACGGAACCCTACACAACCCTCCGGAAACATATGGCACCCTACAAGCTCCTACCAACCCCTGCGAGCACTTTCATAACCCTACAGGTCCCTACGGAAATCTACGGGACTCTACGGGCCCCTAGGGAACCCTTCAGATTTCGACGGAACCCTACGAGGCCCTCTGGAACCCTACAGAATACTCCAGGACCCGACAGCACTCTACAAGACCCTTAGCAACACAACGGAACCTCACTAAAACCCTATGGGCTCCTACAGAACACTGCAGGTGCCTACGGAACCCTAGAGACCCCTACGGAACCCTACAGACACCTGCGGGCACTTACGGAACCCTGCAGGCCCCTACGGAACCCTACAGGTCCATACAGAACCCCACAGGGCCCTACGGAACTTTACCAGCCACTACGGAACTCTACGGGTCCCTACGGAACCCTGCAGAACCCTCCAGAACCTTACAGAATCCCACAGACTCCTACAGACTTCTGCGGGCACTTACACAACCGTACAGGCCCCTACGGAACACTGCCAGCCCCTATTGAAGGAACCCTACGGGCCCCTACAGAACACTACTGGCTCCTGCGGTACTCCAGAGGCCTCTAGGGAACCTACGAAGCTCTACGGAGCCCTATGGATCCTCACGGAACAGTACGGGCCCATTCAGACCTCTGCGGGCGCTTATGGAAACCTACAGGACCCTACAGAACTGTACGAGACTCTACAGGCCCCTAGGGAACACCACAGGCCCCTACGGAACCGTACGAGACTCTACAGGCCCTTAGGGAACACCACAGGCCCCTACGGAACCCTACACAACCCTCTGGAAACTTATGGCACCCTACAAGCTCCTACCAACCCCTGCGGGCATTTACACAACCCTACAGGCCCCTACGGAAATCTACGGGACTCTATGGACCCCTAGGGAACCCTATAGATTTTGATGGAACCCTATGAGCCACTCTGGAACCCTACAGAATACTCCAGGACCCGACAGCACTCTACAAGACCCTTAGCAACACAACGGAACCTCACTAAAACCCTATGGGCTCCTACAGAACACTGCAGGTGCCTACGGAACCCTACAGACCCGTACAGATACCTACGGGCACTTACAGAACACTGCAGGCCCCTATGGAACCCTACAGGTCCATACAGAACCCCACAGGGCCCTAGGGAACTTTACCAGCCACTACGGAACTCTACGGGCCCCTACAGAACCCTGCAGAACCCTCCAGAACCTTACAGAATCCCATGGATTCCTACAGACTCCTGCGGGCACTTACTCAACCCTAGAGGACCCTACAGAACACTACTGGCTGCTGCGGTACTCCAGAGGCCTCTAGGGAACCTACGAAGCTCTACGGAACCCTATGGATCCTTACGGAACAGTATGGGCCCCTTCAGACCTCTGCGGGCGCTTATGGAAACCTACAGGACCCTACCGAAACTGTACGAGACTCTACAGGCCCCTAGGGAACACCACAGGCCCCTACGGAACCCTACACAACCCTCCGGAAACATATGGCACCCTACAAGCTCCTACCAACCCCTGCGGGCACTTACACAACCCTACAGGCCCCTACGGAAATCTATGGGACTCTACGGGCCCCTAGGGAACCCTTCAGATTTCAACGGAACCCTACCAGCCCCTCTGGAACCCTACAGAATACTCCAGGACCCGACAGCACTCTACAAGACCCTTAGCAACACAACGGAACCTCACTAAAACCCTATGGGCTCCTACAGAACACTGTAGGTGCCTACGGAACCCTACAGACCCGTACAGACACCTACGGGCACTTACAGAACACTGCAGGCCCCTACGGAACCCTACAGGTCCATAGAGAACCCCACAGGGCCCTACGGAACTTTACCAGCCACTATGGAACTCTACGGGTCCCTACGGAACCCTGCAGAACCCTCCGGAATCTGACAGAATCCCACAGACTCCTACAGACTTCTGCGGGCACTTAAACAACCCTACAGGCCCCTACGGAAATCTATGGGACTCTATGGGCCCCTAGGGAACCCTTCAGATTTCGACGGAACCCTACAAGGCCCTCTGGAACCCTACAGAATACTCCAGGACCCGACAGCACTCTACAAGACCCTTAGCAACACAACGGAACCTCACTAAAACCCTATGGGCTCCTACAGAACACTGTAGGTGCCTACGGAACCCTACAGACCCGTACAGACACCTACGGGCACTTACAGAACACTGCAGGCCCCTATGGAACCCTACAGGTCCATACAGAACCCCACAGGGCCCTACGGAACTTTACCAGCCACTACGGAACTCTACGGGCCCCTACAGAACCCTGCAGAACCCTCCAGAACCTTACAGAATCCCACGGATTGCTACAGACTCCTGCGGGCACTTACTCAACCCTAGAGGACCCTACGGAACACTGCCAGCTCCTATGGAAGGAACCCTACGGGCCCCTACAGAACACTACTGGCTCCTGTGGTAATCCGGAGGCCTCTAGGGAACCTACGAAGCTCTACGGAGCCCTATGGATCCTTACGGAACAGTACGGGCCCCTTCAGACCTCTGCGGGCGCTTATGGAAACCTACAGGACCCTACGGAACTGTACGAGACTCTACAGGCCCCTAGGGAACACCACAGGCCCCTACGGAACCCTACACAACCCTCCGGAAACATATGGCACCCTACAAGCTCCTACCAACCCCTGCGAGCACTTACACAACCCTACAAGTCCCTACGGCAATCTACGGGACTCTACGGGCCCCTAGGGAACCCTACAGATTTCGACGGAACCCTACCAGCCCCTCTGGAACCCTACAGAACACTCCAGGACCCGACAGCACTCTACCAGACCCTTAGCAACACAACGGAACCTCACTAAAACCCTATGGGCTCCTACAGAACACTGCAGGTGCCTACGGAACCCTACAGACCCGTACAGACACCTACGGGCACTTACAGAACCCTGCAGGCCCCTACGGAACCCTACAGGTCCATACAGAACCCCACAGGGCCCTACGGAACTTTACCAGCCACTATGGAACTCTACGGGTCCCTACGGAACCCTGCAGAACCCTCCGGAATCTGACAGAATCCCACAGACTCCTACAGACTTCTGCGGGCACTTAAACAACCCTACAGGCCCCTACGGAAATCTATGGGACTCTACGGGCCCCTAGGGAACCCTTCAGATTTCGACGGAACCCTACAAGGCCCTCTGGAACCCTACAGAATACTCCAGGACCCGACAGCACTCTACAAGACCCTTAGCAACACAACGGAACCTCACTAAAACCCTGTGGGCTCCTACAGAACACTGTAGGTGCCTACGGAACCCTACAGACCCGTACAGATACCTACGGGCACTTACAGAACACTGCAGGCCCCTATGGAACCCTACAGGTCCATACAGAACCCCACAGGGCCCTACGGAACTTTACCAGCCACTACGGAACTCTACGGGCCCCTACAGAACCCTGCAGAACCCTCCAGAACCTTACAGAATCCCACAGATTCCTACAGACTCCTGCGGGCACTTACTCAACCCTAGAGGACCCTACGGAACACTACTGGCTCCTGCGGTACTCCAGAGGCCTCTAGGGGACCTACGAAGCTCTACAGAACCCTATGGATCCTTACGGCACAGTACGGGCCCCTTCAGACCTCTGCGGGCGCTTATGGAAACCTACAGGACCCTACGGAACTGTACGAGACTCTACAGGCCCCTAGGGAACACCACAGGCCCCTACGGAACCCTACACAACCCTCCGGAAACATATGGCACCCTACAAGCTCCTACCAAGCCCTGCGGGCACTTACATAACCCTACAGGTCCCTACAGAAATCTACGGGACTCTACGGGCCCCTAGGGAACCCTTCAGATTTCGACGGAACCCTACCAGCCCCTCTGGAACCCTACAGAATACTCCAGGACCCGACAGCACTCTACAAGACCCTTAGCAACACAACGGAACCTCACTAAAACCCTATGGGCTCCTACAGAACACTGTAGGTGCCTACGGAAACCTACAGACCCCTACAGAATACTACCAGCCACTACAGAAAAATATGGCCCCTACGGAACTCTACGGAACCTGGCAGAAACACTGTGGGCCCCTACTGGCCCTTGCGGGCACTTGCAGAACTCTGCAGGAACCCACAGAACTTTATGGAACCCTACCAGCCCTTATGGAAGCCTAAAGACCATTGCAGGCAGTTACGGAACGGTACAGGGCCCTAGGGAACTTTACCAGCCACTACGGAACTCTAGGGGCCCCTACGGAACCCTGCAGAACCCTCCAGAACCTTACAGAATCCCACGGATTCCTACAGACTCCTGCGGGCACTTACTCAACCCTAGAGGACCCTACGGAACACTACTGGCTCCTGCGGTACTCCAGAGGCCTCTAGGGAACCTACGAAGCTCTACGGAACCCTATGGATCCTTACGGCACAGTACGGGCCCCTTTAGACCTCTGCGGGCGCTTATGGAAACCTACAGGACCCTACGGAACTGTACGAGACTCTACAGGCCCCTAGGGAACACCACAGGCCCCTACGGAACCGTACGAGACTCTACAGGCCCCTAGGGAACACCACAGGCCCCTACGGAACCCTACACAACCCTCTGGAAACTTATGGAACCCTACAAGCTCCTACCAACCCCTGCGAGCACTTACACAACCCTACAGGTCCCTACGGCAATCTACGGGACTCTACGGGCCCCTAGGGAACCCTACAGATTTCGACGGAACCCTACGAGCCCCTCTGGAACCCTACAGAATACTCCAGGACCCGACAGCACTCTACAAGACCCTTAGCAACACAACGGAACCTCACTAAAACCCTATGGGCTCCTACAGAACACTGCAGGTGCCTACGGAACCCTACAGACACCTACGGGCACTTACAGAACACTGCAGGCCCCTACGGAACCCTACAGGTCCATACAGAACCCCACAGGGCCCTACGGAACTTTACCAGCCACTATGGAACTCTACGGGTCCCTACGGAACCCTGCAGAACCCTCCGGAATCTGACAGAATCCCACAGACTCCTACAGACTTCTGTGGGCACTTAAACAACCCTACAGGCCCCTACGGAAATCTATGGGACTCTACGGGCCCCTAGGGAACCCTTCAGATTTCGACGGAACCCTACAAGGCCCTCTGGAACCCTACAGAATACTCCAGGACCCGACAGCACTCTACAAGACCCTTAGCAACACAACGGAACCTCACTAAAACCCTATGGGCTCCTACAGAACACTGCAGGTGCCTACGGAACCCTACAGACCCGTACAGACACCTATGGGCACTTACAGAACACTGCAGGCCCCTATGGAACCCTACAGGTCCATACAGAACCCCACAGGGCCCTACGGAACTTTACCAGCCACTACGGAACTCTACGGGCCCCTACAGAACCCTGCAGAACCCTCCAGAACCTTACAGAATCCCACAGATTCCTACAGACTCCTGCGGGCACTTACTCAACCCTAGAGGACCCTACGGAACACTACTGGCTCCTGCGGTACTCCAGAGGCCTCTAGGGGACCTACGAAGCTCTACAGAACCCTATGGATCCTTACGGAACAGTACGGGCCCCTTCAGACCTCTGCGGGCGCTTATGGAAACCTACAGGACCCTACCGAAACTGTACGAGACTCTACAGGCCCCTAGGGAACACCACAGGCCCCTACGGAACCCTACACAACCCTCCGGAAACATATGGCACCCTACAAGCTCCTACCAAGCCCTGCGGGCACTTACATAACCCTACAGGTCCCTACAGAAATCTACGGGACTCTACGGGCCCCTAGGGAACCCTTCAGATTTCGACGGAACCCTACCAGCCCCTCTGGAACCCTACAGAATACTCCAGGACCCGACAGCACTCTACAAGACCCTTAGCAACACAACGGAACCTCACTAAAACCCTATGGGCTCCTACAGAACACTGTAGGTGCCTACGGAAACCTACAGACCCCTACAGAATACTACCAGCCACTACAGAAAAATATGGCCCCTACGGAACTCTACGGAACCTGGCAGAAACACTGTGGGCCCCTATTGGCCCTTGCGGGCACTTGCAGAACTCTGCAGGAACCCACAGAACTTTATGGAACCCTACCAGCCCTTATGGAAGCCTAAAGACCATTGCAGGCAGTTACGGAACGGTACAGGGCCCTAGGGAACTTTACCAGCCACTACGGAACTCTAGGGGCCCCTACGGAACCCTGCAGAACCCTCCAGAACCTTACAGAATCCCACGGATTCCTACAGACTCCTGCGGGCACTTACTCAACCCTAGAGGACCCTACGGAACACTACTGGCTCCTGCGGTACTCCAGAGGCCTCTAGGGAACCTACGAAGCTCTACGGAACCCTATGGATCCTTACGGCACAGTACGGGCCCCTTTAGACCTCTGCGGGCGCTTATGGAAACCTACAGGACCCTACGGAACTGTACGAGACTCTACAGGCCCCTAGGGAACACCACAGGCCCCTACGGAACCGTACGAGACTCTACAGGCTTTTAGGGAACACCACAGGCCCCTACGGAACCCTACACAACCCTCTGGAAACTTATGGAACCCTACAAGCTCCTACCAACCCCTGCGAGCACTTACACAACCCTACAGGTCCCTACGGCAATCTACGGGACTCTACGGGCCCCTAGGGAACCCTACAGATTTCGACGGAACCCTACGAGGCCCTCTGGAACCCTACAGAATACTCCAGGACCCGACAGCACTCTACAAGACCCTTAGCAACACAACGGAACCTCACTAAAACCCTATGGGCTCCTACAGAACACTGCAGGTGCCTACGGAACCCTAGAGACCCCTATGGAACCCTACAGACACCTGCGGGCACTTACGGAACCCTGCAGGCCCCTACGGAACCCTACAGGTCCATACAGAACCCCACAGGGCCCTACGGAACTTTACCAGCCACTATGGAACTCTACGGGTCCCTACGGAACCCTGCAGAACCCTCCGGAATCTGACAGAATCCCACAGACTCCTACAGACTTCTGCGGGCACTTAAACAACCCTACAGGCCCCTACGGAAAGCTATGGGACTCTACGGGCCCCTAGGGAACCCTTCAGATTTCGACGGAACCCTACAAGGCCCTCTGGAACCCTACAGAATACTCCAGGACCCGACAGCACTCTACAAGACCCTTAGCAACACAACGGAACCTCACTAAAACCCTGTGGGCTCCTACAGAACACTGTAGGTGCCTACGGAACCCTACAGACCCGTACAGATACCTACGGGCACTTACAGAACACTGCAGGCCCCTATGGAACCCTACAGGTCCATACAGAACCCCACAGGGCCCTACGGAACTTTACCAGCCACTACGGAACTCTACAGGCCCCTACAGAACCCTGCAGAACCCTCCAGAACCTTACAGAATCCCACGGATTCCTACAGACTCCTGCGGGCACTTACTCAACCCTAGAGGACCCTACGGAACACTACTGGCTCCTGCGGTACTCCAGAGGCCTCTAGGGAACCTACGAAGCTCTACGGAACCCTATGGATCCTTACGGCACAGTACGGGCCCCTTCAGACCTCTGCGGGCGCTTATGGAAACCTACAGGACCCTACGGAACTGTACGAGACTCTACAGGCCCCTAGGGAACACCACAGGCCCCTACGGAACCGTACGAGACTCTACAGGCCCTTAGGGAACACCACAGGCCCCTACGGAACCCTACACAACCCTCTGGAAACTTATGGAACCCTACAAGCTCCTACCAACCCCTGCGAGCACTTACACAACCCTACAGGTCCCTACGGAAATCTACGGGACTCTATGGGCCCCTAGGGAACCCTTCAGATTTCGACAGAACCCTACCAGCCCCTCTGGAACCCTACAGAATACTCCAGGACCCGACAGCACTCTACAAGACCCTTAGCAACACAACGGAACCTCACTAAAACCCTATGGGCTCCTACAGAACACTGTAGGTGCCTACGGAAACCTACAGACCCCTACAGAATACTACCAGCCACTACAGAAAAATATGGCCCCTACGGAACTCTACGGAACCTGGCAGAAACACTGTGCGCCCCTACAGGCCCTTGCGGGCACTTGCAGAACTCTGCAGGAACCCACGGAACTTTATGGAACCCTACCAGCCCCTACGGAAGCCTAAAGACCATTGCAGGCAGTTACGGAACGGTACAGGGCCCTAGGGAACTTTACCAGCCACTACGGAACTCTAGGGGCCCCTACGGAACCCTGCAGAACCCTCCAGAACCTTTCAGAATCCCACGGATTCCTACAGACTCCTGCGGGCACTTACTCAACCCTAGAGGACCCTACGGAACACTGCCAGGTCCTATGGAAGGAACCCTACGGGCCCCTACAGAACACTACTGGCTCCTGCGGTACTCCAGAGGCCTCTAGGGAACCTACGAAGCTCTACGGAACCCTATGGATCCTTACGGCACAGTACGGGCCCCTTCAGACCTCTGCGGGCGCTTATGGAAACCTACAGGACCCTACGGAACTGTACGAGACTCTACAGGCCCCTAGGGAACACCACAGGCCCCTACGGAACCGTA
Organism: Numenius arquata; assembly: GCF_964106895.1. Taxonomy (NCBI): domain Eukaryota; kingdom Metazoa; phylum Chordata; class Aves; order Charadriiformes; family Scolopacidae; genus Numenius; species Numenius arquata. Next base: position 69,879 of record NW_027415718.1, read on the forward strand.
CGAGACTCTACAGGCCCCTAGGGAACACCACAGGCCCCTACGGAACCCTACACAACCCTCCGGAAACATATGGCACCCTACAAGCTCCTACCAACCCCTGCGAGCACTTTCATAACCCTACAGGTCCCTACGGAAATCTACGGGACTCTACGGGCCCCTAGGGAACCCTTCAGATTTCGACGGAACCCTACGAGGCCCTCTGGAACCCTACAGAATACTCCAGGACCCGACAGCACTCTACAAGACCCTTAGCAACACAACGGAACCTCACTAAAACCCTATGGGCTCCTACAGAACACTGCAGGTGCCTACGGAACCCTAGAGACCCCTACGGAACCCTACAGACACCTGCGGGCACTTACGGAACCCTGCAGGCCCCTACGGAACCCTACAGGTCCATACAGAACCCCACAGGGCCCTACGGAACTTTACCAGCCACTACGGAACTCTACGGGTCCCTACGGAACCCTGCAGAACCCTCCAGAACCTTACAGAATCCCACAGACTCCTACAGACTTCTGCGGGCACTTACACAACCGTACAGGCCCCTACGGAACACTGCCAGCCCCTATTGAAGGAACCCTACGGGCCCCTAAAGAACACTACTGGCTCCTGCGGTACTCCAGAGGCCTCTAGGGAACCTACGAAGCTCTACGGAACCCTATGGATCCTCACGGAACAGTACGGGCCCATTCAGACCTCTGCGGGCGCTTATGGAAACCTACAGGACCCTACAGAACTGTACGAGACTCTACAGGCCCCTAGGGAACACCACAGGCCCCTACGGAACCGTACGAGACTCTACAGGCCCTTAGGGAACACCACAGGCCCCTACGGAACCCTACACAACCCTCTGGAAACTTATGGCACCCTACAAGCTCCTACCAACCCCTGCGGGCATTTACACAACCCTACAGGCCCCTACGGAAATCTACGGGACTCTATGGACCCCTAGGGAACCCTATAGATTTTGATGGAACCCTATGAGCCACTCTGGAACCCTACAGAATACTCCAGGACCCGACAGCACTCTACAAGACCCTTAGCAACACAACGGAACCTCACTAAAACCCTATGGGCTCCTACAGAACACTGCAGGTGCCTACGGAACCCTACAGACCCGTACAGACACCTATGGGCACTTACAGAACCCTGCAGGCCCCTACGGAACCCTACAGGTCCATACAGAACCCCACAGGGCCCTACGGAACTTTACCAGCCACTATGGAACTCTACGGGTCCCTACGGAACCCTGCAGAACCCTCCGGAATCTGACAGAATCCCACAGACTCCTACAGACTTCTGCGGGCACTTAAACAACCCTACAGGCCCCTACGGAAATCTATGGGACTCTACGGGCCCCTAGGGAACCCTTCAGATTTCGACGGAACCCTACAAGGCCCTCTGGAACCCTACAGAATACTCCAGGACCCGACAGCACTCTACAAGACCCTTAGCAACACAACGGAACCTCACTAAAACCCTATGGGCTCCTACAGAACACTGTAGGTGCCTACGGAACCCTACAGACCCGTACAGACACCTACTAGCACTTACAGAACACTGCAGGCCCCTATGGAACCCTACAGGTCCATACAGAACCCCACAGGGCCCTAGGGAACTTTACCAGCCACTACGGAACTCTACGGGCCCCTACAGAACCCTGCAGAACCCTCCAGAACCTTACAGAATCCCATGGATTCCTACAGACTCCTGCGGGCACTTACTCAACCCTAGAGGACCCTACAGAACACTACTGGCTGCTGCGGTACTCCAGAGGCCTCTAGGGAACCTACGAAGCTCTACGGAACCCTATGGATCCTTACGGAACAGTATGGGCCCCTTCAGACCTCTGCGGGCGCTTATGGAAACCTACAGGACCCTACCGAAACTGTACGAGACTCTACAGGCCCCTAGGGAACACCACAGGCCCCTACGGAACCCTACACAACCCTCCGGAAACATATGGCACCCTACAAGCTCCTACCAACCCCTGCGGGCACTTACACAACCCTACAGGCCCCTACGGAAATCTATGGGACTCTACGGGCCCCTAGGGAACCCTTCAGATTTCAACGGAACCCTACCAGCCCCTCTGGAACCCTACAGAATACTCCAGGACCCGACAGCACTCTACAAGACCCTTAGCAACACAACGGAACCTCACTAAAACCCTATGGGCTCCTACAGAACACTGTAGGTGCCTACGGAACCCTACAGACCCGTACAGACACCTACGGGCACTTACAGAACACTGCAGGCCCCTACGGAACCCTACAGGTCCATACAGAACCCCACAGGGCCCTACGGAACTTTACCAGCCACTATGGAACTCTACGGGTCCCTACGGAACCCTGCAGAACCCTCCGGAATCTGACAGAATCCCACAGACTCCTACAGACTTCTGCGGGCACTTAAACAACCCTACAGGCCCCTACGGAAATCTATGGGACTCTATGGGCCCCTAGGGAACCCTTCAGATTTCGACGGAACCCTACAAGGCCCTCTGGAACCCTACAGAATACTCCAGGACCCGACAGCACTCTACAAGACCCTTAGCAACACAACGGAACCTCACTAAAACCCTATGGGCTCCTACAGAACACTGTAGGTGCCTACGGAACCCTACAGACCCGTACAGACACCTACGGGCACTTACAGAACACTGCAGGCCCCTATGGAACCCTACAGGTCCATACAGAACCCCACAGGGCCCTACGGAACTTTACCAGCCACTACGGAACTCTACGGGCCCCTACAGAACCCTGCAGAACCCTCCAGAACCTTACAGAATCCCACGGATTGCTACAGACTCCTGCGGGCACTTACTCAACCCTAGAGGACCCTACGGAACACTGCCAGGTCCTATGGAAGGAACCCTACGGGCCCCTACAGAACACTACTGGCTCCTGTGGTAATCCGGAGGCCTCTAGGGAACCTACGAAGCTCTACGGAGCCCTATGGATCCTTACGGAACAGTACGGGCCCCTTCAGACCTCTGCGGGCGCTTATGGAAACCTACAGGACCCTACGGAACTGTACGAGACTCTACAGGCCCCTAGGGAACACCACAGGCCCCTACGGAACCCTACACAACCCTCCGGAAACATATGGCACACTACAAGCTCCTACCAACCCCTGCGAGCACTTACACAACCCTACAAGTCCCTACGGCAATCTACGGGACTCTACGGGCCCCTAGGGAACCCTACAGATTTCGACGGAACCCTACCAGCCCCTCTGGAACCCTACAGAACACTCCAGGACCCGACAGCACTCTACCAGACCCTTAGCAACACAACGGAACCTCACTAAAACCCTATGGGCTCCTACAGAACACTGCAGGTGCCTACGGAACCCTACAGACCCGTACAGACACCTACGGGCACTTACAGAACCCTGCAGGCCCCTACGGAACCCTACAGGTCCATACAGAACCCCACAGGGCCCTACGGAACTTTACCAGCCACTATGGAACTCTACGGGTCCCTACGGAACCCTGCAGAACCCTCCGGAATCTGACAGAATCCCACAGACTCCTACAGACTTCTGCGGGCACTTAAACAACCCTACAGGCCCCTACGGAAATCTATGGGACTCTACGGGCCCCTAGGGAACCCTTCAGATTTCGACGGAACCCTACAAGGCCCTCTGGAACCCTACAGAATACTCCAGGACCCGACAGCACTCTACAAGACCCTTAGCAACACAACGGAACCTCACTAAAACCCTGTGGGCTCCTACAGAACACTGTAGGTGCCTACGGAACCCTACAGACCCGTACAGATACCTACGGGCACTTACAGAACACTGCAGTCCCCTATGGAACCCTACAGGTCCATACAGAACCCCACAGGGCCCTACGGAACTTTACCAGCCACTACGGAACTCTACAGGCCCCTACAGAACCCTGCAGAACCCTCCAGAACCTTACAGAATCCCACGGATTCCTACAGACTCCTGCGGGCACTTACTCAACCCTAGAGGACCCTACGGAACACTACTGGCTCCTGCGGTACTCCAGAGGCCTCTAGGGAACCTACGAAGCTCTACGGAACCCTATGGATCCTTACGGCACAGTACGGGCCCCTTCAGACCTCTGCGGGCGCTTATGGAAACCTACAGGACCCTACGGAACTGTACGAGACTCTACAGGCCCCTAGGGAACACCACAGGCCCCTACGGAACCCTACACAACCCTCTGGAAACATATGGCACCCTACAAGCTCCTACCAACCCCTGCGGGCACTTACATAACCCTACAGGTCCCTACGGAAATCTACGGGACTCTACGGGCCCCTAGGGAACCCTTCAGATTTCGACGGAACCCTACGAGCCCCTCTGGAACCCTACAGAATACTCCAGGACCCGACAGCACTCTACAAGACCCTTAGCAACACAACGGAACCTCACTAAAACCCTATGGGCTCCTACAGAACACTGTAGGTGCCTACGGAAACCTACAGACCCCTACAGAATACTACCAGCCACTACAGAAAAATATGGCCCCTACGGAACTCTACGGAACCTGGCAGAAACACTGTGGGCCCCTACTGGCCCTTGCGGGCACTTGCAGAACTCTGCAGGAACCCACGGAACTTTATGGAACCCTACCAGCCCTTACGGAAGCCTAAAGACCATTGCAGGCAGTTACGGAACGGTACAGGGCCCTAGGGAACTTTACCAGCCACTACGGAACTCTAGGGGCCCCTACGGAACCCTGCAGAACCCTCCGGAATCTGACAGAATCCCACAGACTCCTACAGACTTCTGCGGGCACTTAAACAACCCTACAGGCCCCTACGGAAATCTATGGGACTCTACGGGCCCCTAGGGAACCCTTCAGATTTCGACGGAACCCTACAAGGCCCTCTGGAACCCTACAGAATACTCCAGGACCCGACAGCACTCTACAAGACCCTTAGCAACACAACGGAACCTCACTAAAACCCTGTGGGCTCCTACAGAACACTGTAGGTGCCTACGGAACCCTACAGACCCGTACAGATACCTACGGGCACTTACAGAACACTGCAGGCCCCTATGGAACCCTACAGGTCCATACAGAACCCCACAGGGCCCTACGGAACTTTACCAGCCACTACGGAACTCTACAGGCCCCTACAGAACCCTGCAGAACCCTCCAGAACCTTACAGAATCCCACGGATTCCTACAGACTCCTGCGGGCACTTACTCAACCCTAGAGGACCCTACGGAACACTACTGGCTCCTGCGGTACTCCAGAGGCCTCTAGGGAACCTACGAAGCTCTACGGAACCCTATGGATCCTTACGGCACAGTACGGGCCCCTTCAGACCTCTGCGGGCGCTTATGGAAACCTACAGGACCCTACGGAACTGTACGAGACTCTACAGGCCCCTAGGGAACACCACAGGCCCCTACGGAACCCTACACAACCCTCTGGAAACATATGGCACCCTACAAGCTCCTACCAACCCCTGCGGGCACTTACATAACCCTACAGGTCCCTACGGAAATCTACGGGACTCTACGGGCCCCTAGGGAACCCTTCAGATTTCGACGGAACCCTACGAGCCCCTCTGGAACCCTACAGAATACTCCAGGACCCGACAGCACTCTACAAGACCCTTAGCAACACAACGGAACCTCACTAAAACCCTATGGGCTCCTACAGAACACTGTAGGTGCCTACGGAAACCTACAGACCCCTACAGAATACTACCAGCCACTACAGAAAAATATGGCCCCTACGGAACTCTACGGAACCTGGCAGAAACACTGTGGGCCCCTACTGGCCCTTGCGGGCACTTGCAGAACTCTGCAGGAACCCACGGAACTTTATGGAACCCTACCAGCCCTTACGGAAGCCTAAAGACCATTGCAGGCAGTTACGGAACGGTACAGGGCCCTAGGGAACTTTACCAGCCACTACGGAACTCTAGGGGCCCCTACGGAACCCTGCAGAACCCTCCAGAACCTTTCAGAATCCCACGGATTCCTACAGACTCCTGCGGGCACTTACTCAACCCTAGAGGACCCTACGGAACACTACTGGCTCCTGTGGTACTCCAGAGGCCTCTAGGGAACCTACGAAGCTCTACGGAACCCTATGGATCCTTACGGCACAGTACGGGCCCCTTCAGACCTCTGCGGGCGCTTATGGAAACCTACAGGACCCTACGGAACTGTACGAGACTCTACAGGCCCCTAGGGAACACCACAGGCCCCTACGGAACCCTACACAACCCTCTGGAAACATATGGCACCCTACAAGCTCCTACCAACCCCTGCGAGCACTTACACAACCCTACAAGTCCCTACGGCAATCTACGGGACTCTACGGGCCCCTAGGGAACCCTACAGATTTCGACGGAACCCTACCAGCCCCTCTGGAACCCTACAGAACACTCCAGGACCCGACAGCACTCTACCAGACCCTTAGCAACACAACGGAACCTCACTAAAACCCTATGGGCTCCTACAGAACACTGCAGGTGCCTACGGAACCCTACAGACCCGTACAGACACCTACGGGCACTTACAGAACCCTGCAGGCCCCTACGGAACCCTACAGGTCCATACAGAACCCCACAGGGCCCTACGGAACTTTACCAGCCACTATGGAACTCTACGGGTCCCTACGGAACCCTGCAGAACCCTCCGGAATCTGACAGAATCCCACAGACTCCTACAGACTTCTGCGGGCACTTAAACAACCCTACAGGCCCCTACGGAAAGCTATGGGACTCTACGGGCCCCTAGGGAACCCTTCAGATTTCGACGGAACCCTACAAGGCCCTCTGGAACCCTACAGAATACTCCAGGACCCGACAGCACTCTACAAGACCCTTAGCAACACAACGGAACCTCACTAAAACCCTGTGGGCTCCTACAGAACACTGTAGGTGCCTACGGAACCCTACAGACCCGTACAGACACCTACGGGCACTTACAGAACACTGCAGGCCCCTATGGAACCCTACAGGTCCATACAGAACCCCACAGGGCCCTACGGAACTTTACCAGCCACTACGGAACTCTACAGGCCCCTACAGAACCCTGCAGAACCCTCCAGAACCTTACAGAATCCCACGGATTCCTACAGACTCCTGCGGGCACTTACTCAACCCTAGAGGACCCTACGGAACACTACTGGCTCCTGCGGTACTCCAGAGGCCTCTAGGGAACCTACGAAGCTCTACGGAACCCTATGGATCCTTACGGAACAGTACGGGCCCCTTCAGACCTCTGCGGGCGCTTATGGAAACCTACAGGACCCTACGGAACTGTACGAGACTCTACAGGCCCCTAGGGAACACCACAGGCCCCTACGGAACCCTACACAACCCTCCGGAAACATATGGCACCCTACAAGCTCCTACCAACCCCTGCGAGCACTTTCATAACCCTACAGGTCCCTACGGAAATCTACGGGACTCTACGGGCCCCTAGGGAACCCTTCAGATTTCGACGGAACCCTACGAGGCCCTCTGGAACCCTACAGAATACTCCAGGACCCGACAGCACTCTACAAGACCCTTAGCAACACAACGGAACCTCACTAAAACCCTATGGGCTCCTACAGAACACTGCAGGTGCCTACGGAACCCTAGAGACCCCTACGGAACCCTACAGACACCTGCGGGCACTTACGGAACCCTGCAGGCCCCTACGGAACCCTACAGGTCCATACAGAACCCCACAGGGCCCTACGGAACTTTACCAGCCACTACGGAACTCTACGGGTCCCTACGGAACCCTGCAGAACCCTCCAGAACCTTACAGAATCCCACAGACTCCTACAGACTTCTGCGGGCACTTAAACAACCGTACAGGCCCCTACGGAACACTGCCAGCCCCTATTGAAGGAACCCTACGGGCCCCTACAGAACACTACTGGCTCCTGCGGTACTCCACAGGCCTCTAGGGAACCTACGAAGCTCTACGGAACCCTATGGATCCTTACGGCACAGTACGGGCCCCTTCAGACCTCTGCGGGCGCTTATGGAAACCTACAGGACCCTACGGAACTGTACGAGACTCTACAGGCCCCTAGGGAACACCACAGGCCCCTACGGAACCGTACGAGACTCTACAGGCCCTTAGGGAACACCACAGGCCCCTACGGAACCCTACACAACCCTCTGGAAACTTATGGAACCCTACAAGCTCCTACCAACCCCTGCGAGCACTTACACAACCCTACAGGTCCCTACGGAAATCTACGGGACTCTATGGGCCCCTAGGGAACCCTTCAGATTTCGACGGAACCCTACGAGCCCCTCTGGAACCCTACAGAATACTCCAGGACCCGACAGCACTCTACAAGACCCTTAGCAACACAACGGAACCTCACTAAAACCCTATGGGCTCCTACAGAACACTGTAGGTGCCTACGGAAACCTACAGACCCCTACAGAATACTACCAGCCACTACAGAAAAATATGGCCCCTACGGAACTCTACGGAACCTGGCAGAAACACTGTGCGCCCCTACAGGCCCTTGCGGGCACTTGCAGAACTCTGCAGGAACCCACGGAACTTTATGGAACCCTACCAGCCCCTACGGAAGCCTAAAGACCATTGCAGGCAGTTACGGAACGGTACAGGGCCCTAGGGAACTTTACCAGCCACTACGGAACTCTAGGGGCCCCTACGGAACCCTGCAGAACCCTCCAGAACCTTTCAGAATCCCACGGATTCCTACAGACTCCTGCGGGCACTTACTCAACCCTAGAGGACCCTACGGAACACTGCCAGGTCCTATGGAAGGAACCCTACGGGCCCCTACAGAACACTACTGGCTCCTGCGGTACTCCAGAGGCCTCTAGGGAACCTACGAAGCTCTACGGAACCCTATGGATCCTTACGGCACAGTACGGGCCCCTTCAGACCTCTGCGGGCGCTTATGGAAACCTACAGGACCCTACGGAACTGTACGAGACTCTACAGGCCCCTAGGGAACACCACAGGCCCCTACGGAACCGTACGAGACTCTACAGGCCCCTAGGGAACACCACAGGCCCCTACGGAACCCTACACAACCCTCCGGAAACATATGGCACCCTACAAGCTCCTACCAACCCCTGCGAGCACTTTCATAACCCTACAGGTCCCTACGGAAATCTACGGGACTCTACGGGCCCCTAGGGAACCCTTCAGATTTCGACGGAACCCTACGAGGCCCTCTGGAACCCTACAGAATACTCCAGGACCCGACAGCACTCTACAAGACCCTTAGCAACACAACGGAACCTCACTAAAACCCTATGGGCTCCTACAGAACACTGCAGGTGCCTACGGAACCCTAGAGACCCCTATGGAACCCTACAGACACCTGCGGGCACTTACGGAACCCTGCAGGCCCCTACGGAACCCTACAGGTCCATACAGAACCCCACAGGGCCCTAGGGAACTTTACCAGCCACTACGGAACTCTACGGGTCCCTACGGAACCCTGCAGAACCCTCCAGAACCTTACAGAATCCCACAGACTCCTACAGACTTCTGCGGGCACTTACACAACCGTACAGGCCCCTACGGAACACTGCCAGCCCCTATTGAAGGAACCCTACGGGCCCCTAAAGAACACTACTGGCTCCTGCGGTACTCCAGAGGCCTCTAGGGAACCTACGAAGCTCTACGGAGCCCTATGGATCCTCACGGAACAGTACGGGCCCATTCAGACCTCTGCGGGCGCTTATGGAAACCTACAGGACCCTACAGAACTGTACGAGACTCTACAGGCCCCTAGGGAACACCACAGGCCCCTACGGAACCGTACGAGACTCTACAGGCCCTTAGGGAACACCACAGGCCCCTACGGAACCCTACACAACCCTCTGGAAACTTATGGCACCCTACAAGCTCCTACCAACCCCTGCGGGCATTTACACAACCCTACAGGCCCCTACGGAAATCTACGGGACTCTATGGACCCCTAGGGAACCCTATAGATTTTGATGGAACCCTATGAGCCACTCTGGAACCCTACAGAATACTCCAGGACCCGACAGCACTCTACAAGACCCTTAGCAACACAACGGAACCTCACTAAAACCCTACGGGCTCCTACAGAACACTGCAGGTGCCTACGGAACCCTACAGACCCGTACAGACACCTATGGGCACTTACAGAACCCTGCAGGCCCCTACGGAACCCTACAGGTCCATACAGAACCCCACAGGGCCCTACGGAACTTTACCAGCCACTATGGAACTCTACGGGTCCCTACGGAACCCTGCAGAACCCTCCGGAATCTGACAGAATCCCACAGACTCCTACAGACTTCTGCGGGCACTTAAACAACCCTACAGGCCCCTACGGAAATCTATGGGACTCTACGGGCCCCTAGGGAACCCTTCAGATTTCGACGGAACCCTACAAGGCCCTCTGGAACCCTACAGAATACTCCAGGACCCGACAGCACTCTACAAGACCCTTAGCAACACAACGGAACCTCACTAAAACCCTATGGGCTCCTACAGAACACTGTAGGTGCCTACGGAACCCTACAGACCCGTACAGACACCTACTAGCACTTACAGAACACTGCAGGCCCCTATGGAACCCTACAGGTCCATACAGAACCCCACAGGGCCCTACGGAACTTTACCAGCCACTACGGAACTCTACGGGCCCCTACAGAACCCTGCAGAACCCTCCAGAACCTTACAGAATCCCATGGATTCCTACAGACTCCTGCGGGCACTTACTCAACCCTAGAGGACCCTACAGAACACTACTGGCTGCTGCGGTACTCCAGAGGCCTCTAGGAACCTACGAAGCTCTACGGAACCCTATGGATCCTTACGGAACAGTATGGGCCCCTTCAGACCTCTGCGGGCGCTTATGGAAACCTACAGGACCCTACGGAACTGTACGAGACTCTACAGGCCCCTAGGGAACACCACAGGCCCCTACGGAACCGTACGAGACTCTACAGGCCCTTAGGGAACACCACAGGCCCCTACGGAACCCTACACAACCCTCCGGAAACATATGGCACCCTACAAGCTCCTACCAACCCCTGCGAGCACTTTCATAACCCTACAGGTCCCTACGGAAATCTACGGGACTCTATGGGCCCCTAGGGAACCCTTCAGATTTCGACGGAACCCTACGAGCCCCTCTGGAACCCTACAGAATACTCCAGGACCCGACAGCACTCTACAAGACCCTTAGCAACACAACGGAACCTCACTAAAACCCTATGGGCTCCTACAGAACACTGTAGGTGCCTACGGAACCCTACAGACCCGTACAGACACCTACGGGCACTTACAGAACACTGCAGGCCCCTATGGAACCCTACAGGTCCATACAGAACCCCACAGGGCCCTACGGAACTTTACCAGCCACTACGGAACTCTACGGGCCCCTACAGAACCCTGCAGAACCCTCCAGAACCTTACAGAATCCCACGGATTCCTACAGACTCCTGCGGGCACTTACTCAACCCTAGAGGACCCTACGGAACACTACTGGCTCCTGCGGTACTCCAGAGGCCTCTAGGGAACCTACGAAGCTCTACGGAGCCCTATGGATCCTTACGGAACAGTACGGGCCCCTTCAGACCTCTGCGGGCGCTTATGGAAACCTACAGGACCCTACGGAACTGTACGAGACTCTACAGGCCCCTAGGGAACACCACAGGCCCCTACGGAACCGTACGAGACTCTACAGGCCCTTAGGGAACACCACAGGCCCCTACGGAACCCTACACAACCCTCCGGAAACATATGGCACCCTACAAGCTCCTACCAACCCCTGCGAGCACTTTCATAACCCTACAGGTCCCTACGGAAATCTACGGGACTCTACGGGCCCCTAGGGAACCCTTCAGATTTCGACGGAACCCTACGAGGCCCTCTGGAACCCTACAGAATACTCCAGGACCCGACAGCACTCTACAAGACCCTTAGCAACACAACGGAACCTCACTAAAACCCTATGGGCTCCTACAGAACACTGCAGGTGCCTACAGAACCCTAGAGACCCCTACGGAACCCTACAGACACCTGCGGGCACTTACGGAACCCTGCAGGCCCCTACGGAACCCTACAGGTCCATACAGAACCCCACAGGGCCCTACGGAACTTTACCAGCCACTACGGAACTCTACGGGTCCCTACGGAACCCTGCAGAACCCTCCAGAACCTTACAGAATCCCACAGACTCCTACAGACTTCTGCGGGCACTTACACAACCATACAGGCCCCTACGGAACACTGCCAGCCCCTATTGAAGGAACCCTACGGGCCCCTACAGAACACTACTGGCTCCTGCGGTACTCCAGAGGCCTCTAGGGAACCTACGAAGCTCTACGGAACCCTATGGATCCTCACGGAACAGTACGGGCCCATTCAGACCTCTGCGGGCGCTTATGGAAACCTACAGGACCCTACGGAACTGTACGAGACTCTACAGGCCCCTAGGGAACACCACAGGCCCCTACGGAACCGTACGAGACTCTACAGGCCCTTAGGGAACACCACAGGCCCCTACGGAACCCTACACAACCCTCTGGAAACTTATGGCACCCTACAAGCTCCTACCAACCCCTGCGGGCACTTACACAACCCTACAGGCCCCTACGGAAATCTATGGGACTCTACGGGCCCCTAGGGAACCCTTCAGATTTCAACGGAACCCTACCAGCCCCTCTGGAACCCTACAGAATACTCCAGGACCCGACAGCACTCTACAAGACCCTTAGCAACACAACGGAACCTCACTAAAACCCTATGGGCTCCTACAGAACACTGTAGGTGCCTACGGAACCCTACAGACCCGTACAGACACCTACGGGCACTTACAGAACCCTGCAGGCCCCTACGGAACCCTACAGGTCCATACAGAACCCCACAGGGCCCTACGGAACTTTACCAGCCACTATGGAACTCTACGGGTCCCTACGGAACCCTGCAGAACCCTCCGGAATCTGACAGAATCCCACAGACTCCTACAGACTTCTGCGGGCACTTAAACAACCCTACAGGCCCCTACGGAAATCTATGGGACTCTACGGGCCCCTAGGGAACCCTTCAGATTTCGACGGAACCCTACAAGGCCCTCTGGAACCCTACAGAATACTCCAGGACCCGACAGCACTCTACAAGACCCTTAGCAACACAACGGAACCTCACTAAAACCCTGTGGGCTCCTACAGAACACTGTAGGTGCTTACGGAACCCTACAGACCCGTACAGACACCTACGGGCACTTACAGAACACTGCAGGCCCCTATGGAACCCTACAGGTCCATACAGAACCCCACAGGGCCCTACGGAACTTTACCAGCCACTACGGAACTCTACGGGCCCCTACAGAACCCTGCAGAACCCTGCAGAACCTTACAGAATCCCACGGATTCCTACAGACTCCTGCGGGCACTTACTCAACCCTAGAGGACCCTACGGAACACTACTGGCTCCTGCGGTACTCCAGAGGCCTCTAGGGAACCTACGAAGCTCTACGGAACCCTATGGATCCTTACGGAACAGTACGGGCCCCTTCAGACCTCTGCGGGCGCTTATGGAAACCTACAGGACCCTACCGAAACTGCACGAGACTCTACAGGCCCCTAGGGAACACCACAGGCCCCTACGGAACCCTACACAACCCTCCGGAAACATATGGCACCCTACAAGCTCCTACCAACCCCTGCGGGCACTTACATAACCCTACAGGCCCCTACGGAAATCTATGGGACTCTACGGGCCCCTAGGGAACCCTTCAGATTTCAACGGAACCCTACCAGCCCCTCTGGAACCCTACAGAATACTCCAGGACCCGACAGCACTCTACAAGACCCTTAGCAACACAACGGAACCTCACTAAAACCCTATGGGCTCCTACAGAACACTGTAGGCGCCTACGGAAACCTACAGACCCCTACAGAATACTACCAGCCACTACAGAAAAATATGGCCCCTACGGAACTCTACGGAACCTGGCAGAAACACTGTGGGCCCCTACAGGCCCTTGCGGGCACTTGCAGAACTCTGCAGGAACCCACGGAACTTTATGGAACCCTACCAGCCCCTACGGAAGCCTAAAGACCATTGCAGGCAGTTACGGAACGGTACAGGGACCTAGGGAACTTTACCTGCCACTACAGAACTCTACGGGTTCCTACGGAACCCTGCAGAACCTTACAGAATCCCACGGATTCCTACAGACTCCTGCGGGCACTTACTCAACCCTAGAGGACCCTACGGAACACTGCCAGCTCCTATGGAAGGAACCTTACGGGCCCCTACAGAACACTACTGGCTCCTGCGGTACTCCAGAGGCCTCTAGGGAACCTACGAAGCTCTACGGAGCCCTATGGATCCTTATGGAACAGTACGGGCCCATTCAGACCTCTGCGGGCGCTTATGGAAACCTACAGGACCCTACGGAACTGTACGAGACTCTACAGGCCCCTAGGGAACACCACAGGCCCCTACGGAACCGTACGAGACTCTACAGGCCCTTAGGGAACACCACAGGCCCCTACGGAACCCTACACAACCCTCTGGAAACTTATGGAACCCTACAAGCTCCTACCAACCCCTGCGAGCACTTACACAACCCTACAGGTCCCTACGGCAATCTACGGGACTCTATGGGCCCCTAGGGAACCCTTCAGATTTCGACGGAACCCTACGAGCCCCTCTGGAACCCTACAGAATACTCCAGGACCCGACAGCACTCTACAAGACCCTTAGCAACACAACGGAACCTCACTAAAACCCTATGGGCTCCTACAGAACACTGCAGGCGCCTACGGAACCCTACAGACCCCTACAGAATACTACCGGCCACTCCAGAAAAATATGGCCCCTACGGAACTCTACGGAACCTGACAGAAACACTGTGGGCCCCTACAGGCCCTTGCGGGCACTTGCAGAACTCTGCAGGAACCCACGGAACTTTATGGAACCCTACCAGCCCCTACGGAAGCCTAAAGACCCTTGCAGGCAGTTACGGAACGGTACAGGGCCCTAGGGAACTTTACCAGCCACTACGGAACTCTAGGGGCCCCTACGGAACCCTGCAGAACCCTCCAGAACCTTACAGAATCCCACGGATTCCTACAGACTCCTGCGGGCACTTACTCAACCCTAGAGGACCCTACGGAACACTACTGGCTCCTGCGGTACTCCAGAGGCCTCTAGGGAACCTACGAAGCTCTACGGAACCCTATGGATCCTTACGGCACAGTACGGGCCCCTTCAGACCTCTGCGGGCACTTATGGAAACCTACAGGACCCTACCGAAACTGTACGAGACTCTACAGGCCCCTAGGGAACACCACAGGCCCCTACGGAACCCTACACAACCCTCCGGAAACATATGGCACCCTACAAGCTCCTACCAACCCCTGCGGGCACTTACATAACCCTACAGGTCCCTACGGAAATCTACGGGACTCTACGGGCCCCTAGGGAACCCTTCAGATTTCGACGGAACCCTACCAGCCCCTCTGGAACCCTACAGAATATTCCAGGACCCGACAGCACTCTAAAAGACCCTTAGCAACACAACGGAACCTCACTAAAACCCTATGGGCTCCTACAGAACACTGCAGGTGCCTACGGAACCCTACAGACCCCTACGGAACCCTACAGACACCTGCGGGCACTTACGGAACCCTGCAGGCCCCTACGGAACCCTACAGGTCCATACAGAACCCCACAGGGCCCTACGGAACTTTACCAGCCACTACGGAACTCTACGGGCCCCTACGGAACCCTGCAGAACCCTCCAGAACCTTACAGAATCCCACAGACTCCTACAGACTGCTGCAGGCACTTACACAACCCTACAGGTCCCTACGGAAATCTACGAGACTCTATGGGCCCCTAGGGAACCCTATAGATTTCGATGGAACCCTATGAGGCCGTCTGGAACCCTACAGAATACTCCAGGACCCGACAGCACTCTACAAGACCCTTAGCAACACAACGGAACCTCACTAAAACCCTATGGGCTCCTACAGAACACTGTAGGCGCCTACGGAAACCTACAGACCCCTACAGAATACTACCAGCCACTACAGAAAAATATGGCCCCTACGGAACTCTACGGAACCTGGCAGAAACACTGTGCGCCCCTACAGGCCCTTGCGGGCACTTGCAGAACTCTGCAGGAACCCACGGAACTTTATGGAACCCTACCAGCCCCTACGGAAGCCTAAAGACACTTGCAGGCAGTTACGGAACGGTACAGGGCCCTAGGGAACTTTACCAGCCACTATGGAACTCTACGGGCCCCTACGGAACCCTGCAGAACCCTCCGGAACCTTACAGAATCCCACAGACTCCTACAGACTTCTGCAGGCACTTACACAACCCTACAGGTCCCTACGGAAATCTACGGGACTCTATGGGCCCCTAGGGAACCCTACAGATTTCGACGGAACCCTACGAGCCCCTCTGGAACCCTACAGAATACTCCAGGACCCGACAGCACTCTACAAGACCCTTAGCAACACAACGGAACCTCACTAAAACCCTATGGGCTCCTACAGAACACTGTAGGTGCCTACGGAACCCTACAGACCCGTACAGACACCTACGGGCACTTACAGAACACTGCAGGCCCCTATGGAACCCTACAGGTCCATACAGAACCCCACAGGGCCCTACGGAACTTTACCAGCCACTACGGAACTCTACGGGCCCCTACAGAACCCTGCAGAACCCTCCAGAACCTTACAGAATCCCACAGATTCCTACAGACTCCTGCGGGCACTTACTCAACCCTAGAGGACCCTACGGAACACTACTGGCTCCTGCGGTACTCCACAGGCCTCTAGGGAACCTACGAAGCTCTACAGAACCCTATGGATCCTTACGGAACAGTACGGGCCCCTTCAGACCTCTGCGGGCGCTTATGGAAACCTACAGGACCCTACGGAACTGTACGAGACTCTACAGGCCCCTAGGGAACACCACAGGCCCCTACGGAACCCTACACAACCCTCCGGAAACATATGGCACCCTACAAGCTCCTACCAACCCCTGCGGGCACTTACATAACCCTACAGGTCCCTACAGAAATCTACGGGACTCTACGGGCCCCTAGGGAACCCTTCAGATTTCGACGGAACCCTACCAGCCCCTCTGGAACCCTACAGAATACTCCAGGACCCGACAGCACTCTACAAGACCCTTAGCAACACAACGGAACCTCACTAAAACCCTATGGGCTCCTACAGAACACTGTAGGTGCCTACGGAAACCTACAGACCCCTACAGAATACTACCAGCCACTACAGAAAAATATGGCCCCTACGGAACTCTACGGAACCTGGCAGAAACACTGTGGGCCCCTACTGGCCCTTGCGGGCACTTGCAGAACTCTGCAGGAACCCACAGAACTTTATGGAACCCTACCAGCCCTTATGTAAGCCTAAAGACCATTGCAGGCAGTTACGGAACGGTACAGGGCCCTAGGGAACTTTACCAGCCACTACGGAACTCTACGGGACCCTACGGAACCCTGCAGAACCCTCCAGAACCTTACAGAATCCCACGGATTCCTACAGACTCCTGCGGGCACTTACTCAACCCTAGAGGACCCTACGGAACACTACTGGCTCCTGCGGTACTCCACAGGCCTCTAGGGAACCTACGAAGCTCTACGGAACCCTATGGATCCTTACGGCACAGTACGGGCCCTTTTAGACCTCTGCGGGCGCTTATGGAAACCTACAGGACCCTACGGAACTGTACGAGACTCTACAGGCCCCTAGGGAACACCACAGGCCCCTACGGAACTGTACGAGACTCTACAGGCCCCTAGGGAACACCACAGGCCCCTACGGAACCCTACACAACCCTCTGGAAACTTATGGCACCCTACAAGCTCCTACCAACCCCTGCGAGCACTTACACAACCCTACAAGTCCCTACGGCAATCTACGGGACTCTACGGGCCCCTAGGGAACCCTACAGATTTCGACGGAACCCTACCAGCCCCTCTGGAACCCTACAGAACACTCCAGGACCCGACAGCACTCTACAAGACCCTTAGCAACACAACGGAACCTCACTAAAACCCTATGGGCTCCTACAGAACACTGCAGGTGCCTACGGAACCCTACAGACCCGTACAGACACCTACGGGCACTTACAGAACCCTGCAGGCCCCTACGGAACCCTACAGGTCCATACAGAACCCCACAGGGCCCTATGGAACTTTACCAGCCACTATGGAACTCTACGGGTCCCTACGGAACCCTGCAGAACCCTCCGGAATCTGACAGAATCCCACAGACTCCTACAGACTTCTGCGGGCACTTAAACAACCCTACAGGCCCCTACGGAAATCTATGGGACTCTACGGGCCCCTAGGGAACCCTTCAGATTTCGACGGAACCCTACAAGGCCCTCTGGAACCCTACAGAATACTCCAGGACCCGACAGCACTCTACAAGACCCTTAGCAACACAACGGAACCTCACTAAAACCCTGTGGGCTCCTACAGAACACTGTAGGTGCCTACGGAACCCTACAGACCCGTACAGACACCTACGGGCACTTACAGAACACTGCAGGCCCCTATGGAACCCTACAGGTCCATACAGAACCCCACAGGGCCCTACGGAACTTTACCAGCCACTACGGAACTCTACAGGCCCCTACAGAACCCTGCAGAACCCTCCAGAACCTTACAGAATCCCACGGATTCCTACAGACTCCTGCGGGCACTTACTCAACCCTAGAGGACCCTACGGAACACTACTGGCTCCTGCGGTACTCCAGAGGCCTCTAGGGAACCTACGAAGCTCTACGGAACCCTATGGATCCTTACGGCACAGTACGGGCCCCTTCAGACCTCTGCGGGCGCTTATGGAAACCTACAGGACCCTACGGAACTGTACGAGACTCTACAGGCCCCTAGGGAACACCACAGGCCCCTACGGAACCCTACACAACCCTCTGGAAACATATGGCACCCTACAAGCTCCTACCAACCCCTGCGGGCACTTACATAACCCTACAGGTCCCTATGGAAATCTACGGGACTCTACGGGCCCCTAGGGAACCCTTCAGATTTCAACGGAACCCTACCAGCCCCTCTGGAACCCTACAGAATACTCCAGGACCCGACAGCACTCTACAAGACCCTTAGCAACACAACGGAACCTCACTAAAACCCTATGGGCTCCTACAGAACACTGTAGGTGCCTACGGAAACCTACAGACCCCTACAGAATACTACCAGCCACTACAGAAAAATATGGCCCCTACGGAACTCTACGGAACCTGGCAGAAACACTGTGGGCCCCTACTGGCCCTTGCGGGCACTTGCAGAACTCTGCAGGAACCCACGGAACTTTATGGAACCCTACCAGCCCTTACGGAAGCCTAAAGACCATTGCAGGCAGTTACGGAACGGTACAGGGCCCTAGGGAACTTTACCAGCCACTACGGAACTCTAGGGGCCCCTACGGAACCCTGCAGAACCCTCCAGAACCTTTCAGAATCCCACGGATTCCTACAGACTCCTGCGGGCACTTACTCAACCCTAGAGGACCCTACGGAACACTACTGGCTCCTGCGGTACTCCAGAGGCCTCTAGGGAACCTACGAAGCTCTACGGAACCCTATGGATCCTTACGGAACAGTACGGGCCCCTTCAGACCTCTGCGGGCGCTTATGGAAACCTACAGGACCCTACGGAACTGTACGAGACTCTACAGGCCCCTAGGGAACACCACAGGCCCCTACGGAACCCTACACAACCCTCCGGAAACATATGGCACCCTACAAGCTCCTACCAACCCCTGCGAGCACTTACACAACCCTACAGGTCCCTACGGCAATCTACGGGACTCTATGGGCCCCTAGGGAACCCTACAGATTTCGACGGAACCCTACCAGCCCCTCTGGAACCCTACAGAATACTCCAGGACCCGACAGCACTCTACAAGACCCTTAGCAACACAACGGAACCTCACTAAAACCCTATGGGCTCCTACAGAACACTGCAGGTGCCTACGGAACCCTACAGACCCGTACAGACACCTACGGGCACTTACAGAACCCTGCAGGCCCCTACGGAACCCTACAGGTCCATACAGAACCCCACAGGGCCCTACGGAACTTTACCAGCCACTACGGAACTCTACAGGCCCCTACAGAACCCTGCAGAACCCTCCAGAACCTTACAGAATCCCACGGATTCCTACAGACTCCTGCGGGCACTTACTCAACCCTAGAGGACCCTACGGAACACTACTGGCTCCTGCGGTACTCCAGAGGCCTCTAGGGAACCTACGAAGCTCTACGGAACCCTATGGATCCTTACGGCACAGTACGGGCCCCTTCAGACCTCTGCGGGCGCTTATGGAAACCTACAGGACCCTACGGAACTGTACGAGACTCTACAGGCCCCTAGGGAACACCACAGGCCCCTACGGAACCCTACACAACCCTCCGGAAACATATGGCACCCTACAAGCTCCTACCAACCCCTGCGGGCACTTTCATAACCCTACAGGTCCCTACGGCAATCTACGGGACTCTACGGGCCCCTAGGGAACCCTTCAGATTTCGATGGAACCCTATGAGGCCCTCTGGAACCCTACAGAATACTCCAGGACCCGACAGCACTCTACAAGACCCTTAGCAACACAACGGAACCTCACTAAAACCCTATGGGCTCCTACAGAACACTGTAGGTGCCTACGGAAACCTACAGACCCCTACAGAATACTACCAGCCACTACAGAAAAATATGGCCCCTACGGAACTCTACGGAACCTGGCAGAAACACTGTGGGCCCCTACTGGCCCTTGCGGGCACTTGCAGAACTCTGCAGGAACCCACGGAACTTTATGGAACCCTACCAGCCCTTACGGAAGCCTAAAGACCATTGCAGGCAGTTACGGAACGGTACAGGGCCCTAGGGAACTTTACCAGCCACTACGGAACTCTAGGGGCCCCTACGGAACCCTGCAGAACCCTCCAGAACCTTTCAGAATCCCACGGATTCCTACAGACTCCTGCGGGCACTTACTCAACCCTAGAGGACCCTACGGAACACTACTGGCTCCTGCGGTACTCCAGAGGCCTCTAGGGAACCTACGAAGCTCTACGGAACCCTATGGATCCTTACGGCACAGTACGGGCCCCTTTAGACCTCTGCGGGCGCTTATGGAAACCTACAGGACCCTACGGAACTGTACGAGACTCTACAGGCCCTTAGGGAACACCACAGGCCCCTACGGAACCCTACACAACCCTCCGGAAACATATGGCACCCTACAAGCTCCTACCAACCCCTGCGAGCACTTACACAACCCTACAGGTCCCTACGGCAATCTACGGGACTCTACGGGCCCCTAGGGAACCCTACAGATTTCGACGGAACCCTACCAGCCCCTCTGGAACCCTACAGAACACTCCAGGACCCGACAGCACTCTACAAGACCCTTAGCAACACAACGGAACCTCACTAAAACCCTATGGGCTCCTACAGAACACTGCAGGTGCCTACGGAACCCTACAGACCCGTACATTCACCTACGGGCACTTACAGAACCCTGCAGGCCCCTACGGAACCCTACAGGTCCATACAGAACCCCACAGGGCCCTACGGAACTTTACCAGCCACTACGGAACTCTACAGGCCCCTACAGAACCCTGCAGAACCCTCCAGAACCTTACAGAATCCCACGGATTCCTACAGACTCCTGCGGGCACTTACTCAACCCTAGAGGACCCTACGGAACACTACTGGCTCCTGCGGTACTCCACAGGCCTCTAGGGAACCTACGAAGCTCTACGGAACCCTATGGATCCTTACGGCACAGTACGGGCCCCTTCAGACCTCTGCGGGCGCTTATGGAAACCTACAGGACCCTACGGAACTGTACGAGACTCTACAGGCCCCTAGGGAACACCACAGGCACCTACGGAACCCTACACAACCCTCTGGAAACATATGGCACCCTCCGAGCTCCTACCAACCCCTGCGGGCACTTACATAACCCTACAGGTCCCTATGGAAATCTACGGGACTCTACGGGCCCCTAGGGAACCCTTCAGATTTCGATGGAACCCTACGAGGCCCTCTGGAACCCTACAGAATACTCCAGGACCCGACAGCACTCTACAAGACCCTTAGCAACACAACGGAACCTCACTAAAACCCTATGGGCTCCTACAGAACACTGTAGGTGCCTACGGAAACCTACAGACCCCTACAGAATACTACCAGCCACTACAGAAAAATATGGCCCCTACGGAACTCTACGGAACCTGGCAGAAACACTGTGGGCCCCTACTGGCCCTTGCGGGCACTTGCAGAACTCTGCAGGAACCCACGGAACTTTATGGAACCCTACCAGCCCTTACGGAAGCCTAAAGACCATTGCAGGCAGTTACGGAACGGTACAGGGCCCTAGGGAACTTTAGCAGCCACTACGGAACTCTAGGGGCCCCTACGGAAGCCTGCAGAACCCTCCAGAACCTTGCAGAATCCCATGGATTCCTACAGACTCCTGCGGGCACATACTCAACCCTAGAGGACCCTACGGAACACTACTGGCTGCTGCGGTACTCCAGAGGCCTCTAGGGAACCTACGAAGCTCTACGGAACCCTATGGATCCTTACGGAACAGTACGGGCCCCTTCAGACCTCTGCGGGCGCTTATGGAAACCTACAGGACCCTACGGAACTGTACGAGACTCTACAGGCCCCTAGGGAACACCACAGGCCCCTACGGAACCCTACACAACCCTCCGGAAACATATGGCACCCTACAAGCTCCTACCAACCCCTGCGAGCACTTACACAACCCTACAAGTCCCTACGGCAATCTACGGGACTCTACGGGCCCCTAGGGAACCCTACAGATTTCGACGGAACCCTACCAGCCCCTCTGGAACCCTACAGAACACTCCAGGACCCGACAGCACTCTACAAGACCCTTAGCAACACAACGGAACCTCACTAAAACCCTATGGGCTCCTACAGAACACTGCAGGTGCCTACGGAACCCTACAGACCCGTACAGACACCTACGGGCACTTACAGAACCCTGCAGGCCCCTACGGAACCCTACAGGTCCATACAGAACCCCACAGGGCCCTACGGAACTTTACCAGCCACTATGGAACTCTACGGGTCCCTACGGAACCCTACACAACCCTCCGGAATCTGACAGAATCCCACAGACTCCTACAGACTTCTGCGGGCACTTAAACAACCCTACAGGCCCCTACGGAAATCTATGGGACTCTACGGGCCCCTAGGGAACCCTTCAGATTTCGACGGAACCCTACAAGGCCCTCTGGAACCCTACAGAATACTCCAGGACCCGACAGCACTCTACAAGACCCTTAGCAACACAACGGAACCTCACTAAAACCCTGTGGGCTCCTACAGAACACTGTAGGTGCCTACGGAACCCTACAGACCCGTACAGACACCTACGGGCACTTACAGAACACTGCAGGCCCCTATGGAACCCTACAGGTCCATACAGAACCCCACAGGGCCCTACGGAACTTTACCAGCCACTACAGAACTCTACAGGCCCCTACAGAACCCTGCAGAACCCTCCAGAACCTTACAGAATCCCACGGATTCCTACAGACTCCTGCGGGCACTTACTCAACCCTAGAGGACCCTACGGAACACTACTGGCTCCTGCGGTACTCCAGAGGCCTCTAGGGAACCTACGAAGCTCTACGGAACCCTATGGATCCTTACGGCACAGTACGGGCCCCTTCAGACCTCTGCGGGCGCTTATGGAAACCTACAGGACCCTACGGAACTGTACGAGACTCTACAGGCCCCTAGGGAACACCACAGGCACCTACGGAACCCTACACAACCCTCTGGAAACATATGGCACCCTCCGAGCTCCTACCAACCCCTGCGGGCACTTACATAACCCTACAGGTCCCTATGGAAATCTACGGGACTCTACGGGCCCCTAGGGAACCCTTCAGATTTCGATGGAACCCTACGAGGCCCTCTGGAACCCTACACAATACTCCAGGACCCGACAGCACTCTACAAGACCCTTAGCAACACAACGGAACCTCACTAAAACCCTATGGGCTCCTACAGAACACTGTAGGTGCCTACGGAAACCTACAGACCCCTACAGAATACTACCAGCCACTACAGAAAAATATGGCCCCTACGGAACTCTACGGAACCTGGCAGAAACACTGTGGGCCCCTACTGGCCCTTGCGGGCACTTGCAGAACTCTGCAGGAACCCACGGAACTTTATGGAACCCTACCAGCCCTTACGGAAGCCTAAAGACCATTGCAGGCAGTTACGGAACGGTACAGGGCCCTAGGGAACTTTACCAGCCACTACGGAACTCTAGGGGCCCCTACGGAACCCTGCAGAACCCTCCAGAACCTTTCAGAATCCCACGGATTCCTACAGACTCCTGCGGGCACTTACTCAACCCTAGAGGACCCTACGGAACACTACTGGCTCCTGCGGTACTCCAGAGGCCTCTAGGGAACCTACGAAGCTCTACGGAACCCTATGGATCATTACAGAACAGTACGGGCCCCTTCAGACCTCTGCGGGCGCTTATGGAAACCTACAGGACCCTACGGAACTGTACGAGACTCTACAGGCCCCTAGGGAACACCACAGGCCCCTACGGAACCCTACACAACCCTCCGGAAACATATGGCACCCTACAAGCTCCTACCAACCCCTGCGAGCACTTACACAACCCTACAAGTCCCTACGGCAATCTACGGGACTCTACGGGCCCCTAGGGAACCCTACAGATTTCGACGGAACCCTACCAGCCCCTCTGGAACCCTACAGAACACTCCAGGACCCGACAGCACTCTACAAGACCCTTAGCAACACAACGGAACCTCACTAAAACCCTATGGGCTCCTACAGAACACTGCAGGTGCCTACGGAACCCTACAGACCCGTACAGACACCTACGGGCACTTACAGAACCCTGCAGGCCCCTACGGAACCCTACAGGTCCATACAGAACCCCACAGGGCCCTACGGAACTTTACCAGCCACTACGGAACTCTACAGGCCCCTACAGAACCCTGCAGAACCCTCCAGAACCTTACAGAATCCCACGGATTCCTACAGACTCCTGCGGGCACTTACTCAACCCTAGAGGACCCTACGGAACACTACTGGCTCCTGCGGTACTCCAGAGGCCTCTAGGGAACCTACGAAGCTCTACGGAACCCTATGGATCCTTACGGCACAGTACGGGCCCCTTCAGACCTCTGCGGGCGCTTATGGAAACCTACAGGACCCTACGGAACTGTACGAGACTCTACAGGCCCCTAGGGAACACCACAGGCACCTACGGAACCCTACACAACCCTCTGGAAACATATGGCACCCTCCGAGCTCCTACCAACCCCTGCGGGCACTTACATAACCCTACAGGTCCCTATGGAAATCTACGGGACTCTACGGGCCCCTAGGGAACCCTTCAGATTTCGATGGAACCCTACGAGGCCCTCTGGAACCCTACAGAATACTCCAGGACCCGACAGCACTCTACAAGACCCTTAGCAACACAACGGAACCTCACTAAAACCCTATGGGCTCCTACAGAACACTGTAGGTGCCTACGGAAACCTACAGACCCCTACAGAATACTACCAGCCACTACAGAAAAATATGGCCCCTACGGAACTCTACGGAACCTGGCAGAAACACTGTGGGCCCCTACTGGCCCTTGCGGGCACTTGCAGAACTCTGCAGGAACCCACGGAACTTTATGGAACCCTACCAGCCCTTACGGAAGCCTAAAGACCATTGCAGGCAGTTACGGAACGGTACAGGGCCCTAGGGAACTTTACCAGCCACTACGGAACTCTAGGGGCCCCTACGGAACCCTGCAGAACCCTCCAGAACCTTACAGAATCCCACGGATTCCTACAGACTCCTGCGGGCACATACTCAACCCTAGAGGACCCTACGGAACACTACTGGCTCCTGCGGTACTCCAGAGGCCTCTAGGGAACCTACAAAGCTCTACGGAACCCTATGGATCCTTACGGCACAGTACGGGCCCCTTCAGACCTCTGCGGGCGCTTATGGAAACCTACAGGACCCTACGGAACTGTACGAGACTCTACAGGCCCCTAGGGAACACCACAGGCCCCTACGGAACCCTACACAACCCTCTGGAAACATATGGCACCCTACAAGCTCCTACCAACCCCTGCGGGCACTTACATAACCCTACAGGTCCCTATGGAAATCTACGGGACTCTACGGGCCCCTAGGGAACCCTTCAGATTTCGACGGAACCCTACCAGCCCCTCTGGAACCCTACAGAATACTCCAGGACCCGACAGCACTCTACAAGACCCTTAGCAACACAACGGAACCTCACTAAAACCCTATGGGCTCCTACAGAACACTGTAGGTGCCTACGAAAACCTACAGACCCCTACAGAATACTACCAGCCACTACAGAAAAATATGGCCCCTACGGAACTCTACGGAACCTGGCAGAAACACTGTGCGCCCCTACAGGCCCTTGCGGGCACTTGCAGAACTCTGCAGGAACCCACGGAACTTTATGGAACCCTACCAGCCCTTACGGAAGCCTAAAGACCATTGCAGGCAGTTACGGAACGGTACAGGGCCCTAGGGAACTTTACCAGCCACTACGGAACTCTACGGGCCCCTACGGAACCCTGCAGAACCCTCCAGAACCTTACAGAATCCCACGGATTCCTACAGACTCCTGCGGGCACTTACTCAACCCTAGAGGACCCTACGGAACACTACTGGCTCCTGCGGTACTCCAGAGGCCTCTAGGGAACCTACGAAGCTCTACGGAACCCTATGGATCATTACAGAACAGTACGGGCCCCTTCAGAC
The DNA here is from genome assembly GCF_964106895.1 of Numenius arquata. Lineage (NCBI taxonomy): Eukaryota > Metazoa > Chordata > Aves > Charadriiformes > Scolopacidae > Numenius > Numenius arquata. The sequence continues at coordinate 96,725 of NW_027415718.1, forward strand.
CTCTGCGGGCGCTTATGGAAACCTACAGGACCCTACGGAACTGTACGAGACTCTACAGGCCCCTAGGGAACACCACAGGCCCCTACGGAACCCTACACAACCCTCCGGAAACATATGGCACCCTACAAGCTCCTACCAACCCCTGCGAGCACTTACACAACCCTACAAGTCCCTACGGCAATCTACGGGACTCTACGGGCCCCTAGGGAACCCTACAGATTTCGACGGAACCCTACCAGCCCCTCTGGAACCCTACAGAACACTCCAGGACCCGACAGCACTCTACAAGACCCTTAGCAACACAACGGAACCTCACTAAAACCCTATGGGCTCCTACAGAACACTGCAGGTGCCTACGGAACCCTACAGACCCGTACAGACACCTACGGGCACTTACAGAACCCTGCAGGCCCCTACGGAACCCTACAGGTCCATACAGAACCCCACAGGGCCCTACGGAACTTTACCAGCCACTACGGAACTCTACAGGCCCCTACAGAACCCTGCAGAACCCTCCAGAACCTTACAGAATCCCACGGATTCCTACAGACTCCTGCGGGCACTTACTCAACCCTAGAGGACCCTACGGAACACTACTGGCTCCTGCGGTACTCCAGAGGCCTCTAGGGAACCTACGAAGCTCTACGGAACCCTATGGATCCTTACGGCACAGTACGGGCCCCTTCAGACCTCTGCGGGCGCTTATGGAAACCTACAGGACCCTACGGAACTGTACGAGACTCTACAGGCCCCTAGGGAACACCACAGGCCCCTACGGAACCCTACACAACCCTCCGGAAACATATGGCACCCTACAAGCTCCTACCAACCCCTGCGGGCACTTACACAACCCTACAGGCCCCTACGGCAATCTACGGGACTCTACGGGCCCCTAGGGAACCCTTCAGATTTCGATGGAACCCTACGAGCCCCTCTGGAACCCTACAGAGTCCCGAGCTCTGGAACCCTTGTCCGAGCTCGCCGTTGTACCAGCGTGCGCCTCTGCGTGTTGCTGCGCGTCTTCCCGACCACGCCGATTCATCACCCCGCTCTTCAGGGTGATTCGGGGCTCTCCCGAGCTCGCCGCGCTACTACCGTGCTCCTCCAGGTGTCGCAGTGCGCCTTCCGACCGCTCCGTATATACACCCCGCTCGGCAGGGTGCCTCCGGGCGCTCTGCCGAGCTTGCTGCACTACCGCTCTGCGCCTCCGGGTGTCGCTGCGCATCCTCCCAACCCCGACGAACCTTCATCCCACCCCTCCGGGTGCCGTCGGGCGCCAACTCGATCCCGCCGAGCCTTAACCCACCCCTCGGGATGGTGACGGGCGCACGTCCCACCTGCCCGAGCCGCTCCCCCCGCCCTTCGGGGTGCCGACGAGTCCTCGTCCGACTCACCCGTGCCCTCAGCGCGCTCTTCGGGGTGCCGCCGGGCACTGTCCGAGCTCACCACGCTACCACCCTGCGCCTTCGGCTGTCGCTCCGCCTCCTCCCGACCACACCGATCCTTCACCCCGCTCTTCGGGGTGCTGCGGGGCTCTTCCGAGCTCGCCGCGCTACCACCGTGAGCTTCCGGGTGTCGCTGTGCTTCCGGTCGACCCGGCGCATGCTCATCCCGCTCATCGGTTGCCGCCGAGCCCTCTCCCGATATCGCCGCTCCTTCACCCCGCTCCTCGGGGTGCCGCCGGACGTTCTGCCGAGCTCGCCGCACTACCACCGTGCGCCTCCAGGTGCCGCTGTGCGTCCGGTCGACCCGACGCACGCTCATCCCGCTCCTCGGGGTGCCGCCGGGCGCTCTCCCGAGCTCTTCGCGCTCCACCCTGCGCATGCGAGTGCCGCTGGGTGCTCTCGGGATCTCGCCGCGGTACCACGGTGCGCCTCCGAGTGCCACCAAGCGCTCTCCCGGTATCGCCACTCGTTGATCCCGCACGTCGGGGTGCCGCCAGGCGCTCTCCCGATATCGCCGCTCCTTCACCACGGTGCTCGGGGTGCCGCCGGGCGCTCTCCTGAGCTCGCACCGGTACCACCGTGCGCCGGCAAGTGCCAGTGGGCACTCTCGGGATCTCGCCGCAGTACCACAGCGCGCCTCCGAGTGCCGCCGAGCGCTCTCCCGATATCGCTGCTCCTTCACCACAGTGCCTGGGGTGCCGCCGGGCGCACTGCCGAGTTCACAGCGGTACCACCGCGTGCCTCCGAGTGCCGCTGAACGCTCTCCTGATATCGCCGCTCCTTCACCCTGCTTGTCTGGGTGCCGCCGGGCGCTTTCCCGAGCTTGCTGCACTACCACCGTGCGCCTCCTGGTGCCTCTGTATGTCCGGTCGACCCGACACACGCTCATCCCGCTCCTCGGGGTGCCGCCGGGCGCTCTCCCGAGCTCGCCGCACTACCACCGTGCGCCTCCAGGTGCCGCTGTGCGTCCGGTCGACCCGACGCACGCTCATCCCGCTCCTCGGGGTGCCGCCGGACGCTCTCTCGAGACCTTCGCGCTCCACCCTGCGCATGTGAGTGCCGCTGGGTGCTCTCGGGATCTCGCCGCGGTGGCACCGTGCGCCTTCGAGTGCCGCCGAGCGCTCTCCCGGTATCGACACTCGTTGACCCCGCACGTCGGGGTGCCGCCAGGCGCTCTCCCGATATCGCCGCTCCTTCACCACAGTGCTCGGGGTGCCGCCGGGCGCTCTCCCGAGCTTGCCGCACTACCACCGTGCGCCTCCAGGTGCCGCTGTGCGTCCGGTCGACCCGACGCACGCTCATCCCGCTCCTCGGGGTGCTGCCGGGCGCTCTGCTGAGCTCTCCGCGCTACCACCGTGCGCCGGCAAGTGCCAGCGGGCACTCTCGGGATCTCGCCGCGGTACCACAGCGCGCCTCCGAGTGCCGCCGAGCGCTCTCCCGATATCGCTGCTCCTTCACCACAGTGCCTGGGGTGCCGCCGGGCGCACTGCCGAGCTCACAGCGGTACCACCGCGTGCCTCCGAGTGCCGCTGAACGCTCTCCCGATATCGCCGCTCCTTCACCCTGCTTGTCTGGGTGCCGCCGGGCGCTTTCCCGAGCTTGCCGCACTACCACCGTGCGCCTCCAGGTGCCGCTGTGCGTCCAGTCGACCCGACGCACGCTCATCCTGCTCCTCGGGGTGCCGCCGGACGCTCTCCCGAGCTCTTCGCGCTCCACCCTGCGCATGCGAGTGCCGCTGGGTGCTCTCGGGATCTCGCCGCGGTACCACCGCGCTCCTCCAGGTGCCGCTGTGCGTCCAGTCGACCCGACGCACGCTCATCCCGCTCCTCGGGGTGCCGCCGGACGTTCTGCCGAGCTCGCCGCACTACCACCGTGCGCCTCCAGGTGCCGCTGTGCGTCCGGTCGACCCGACGCACGCTCATCCCGCTCCTCGGGGTGCCGCCGGGCGCTCTCCCGAGCTCGCCGCACTACCACCGTGCGCCTCCAGGTGCCGCTGTGCGTCCGGTCGACCCGACGCACGCTCATCCCGCTCCTCGGGGTGCCGCCGGGCGCTCTCCCGAGCTCGCCGCACTACCACCGTGCGCCTCCAGGTGCCGCTGTGCGTCCGGTGGACCCGACGCACGCTCATCCCGCTCCTCGGGGTGCCGCCGGGCGCTCTCCTGAGCTCGCAGCGGTACCACCGTGCGCCTCCGAGTGCCGCCGAGCGCTCTCCCGGTATTGCCACTCGTTGACCCCGCACGTTGGGGTGCCGCCACGCGCTCTCCCGATATCGCCGCTCCTTCACCACAGTGCTCGGGGTGCCGCCGGGCGCTCTCCCGAGCTTGCCGCACTACCACCGTGCGCCTCCAGCTGCCGCTGTGCGTCCGGTCGACCCTACGCACGCTCATCCCGCTCCTCGGGGTGCTGCCGGGCGCTCTGCTGAGCTCTCCGCGCTACCACCGTGCGCCGGCAAGTGCCAGCGGGCACTCTCGGGATCTCGCCGCGGTACCACAGCGCGCCTCCGAGTGCCACCGAGCGCTCTCCCGATATCGCTGCTCCTTCACCACAGTGCCTGGGGTGCCGCCGGGCGCACTGCCGAGCTCACAGCGATACCACCGCGTGCCTCCGAGTGCCGCTGAACGCTCTCCCGATATCGCCGCTCCTTCACCCTGCTTGTCTGGGTGCCGCCGGGCGCTTTCCCGAGCTTGCCGCACTACCACTGTGCGCCTCCAGGTGCCGCTGTGCGTCCAGTCGACCCGACGCACGCTCATCCCGCTCCTCGGGGTGCCGCCGGGCGCTCTCCCGAGCTCGCCGCACTACCACCGTCCCCCTCCAGGTGCCGCTGTGCGTCCGGTCGACCCGACGCACGCTCATCCCGCTCCTCGGGGTGCAGCCGGACGCTCTCCCGAGCTCTTCGCGCTCCACCCTGCGCATGCGAGTGCCGCTGGGTGCTCTCGGGATCTCGCCGCGGTACCACAGCGCGCCTCTGAGTGCCGCCGAGCGCTCTCTCGATATTGCCGCTCCTTCACCACGGTGCTCGGGGTGCAGCCGGGCGCTCTCCTGAGCTCGCAGCGGTACCACCGTGCGCCTCCGAGTGCCGCCGAGCGCTCTCCCGGTATTGCCACTCGTTGACCCCGCACGTCGGGGTGCCGCCACGCGCTCTCCCGATATCGCCGCTCCTTCACCACAGTGCTCCGGGTGCCGCCGGGCGCTCTCCCGAGCTTGCCGCACTACCACCGTGCGCCTCCAGGTGCCGCTGTGCGTCCGGTCGACCCGACGCACGCTCATCCCGCTCCTCGGGGTGCTGCCGGGCGCTCTGCTGAGCTCTCCGCGCTACCACCGTGCGCCGGCAAGTGCCAGTGGGCACTCTCGGGATCTCGCCGCGGTACCACAGCGCGCCTCCGAGTGCTGCCGAGCGCTCTCCCGATATCGCTGCTCCTTCACAACAGTGCCTGGGGTGCCGCCGGGCGCACTGCCGAGCTCACAGCGATACCACCGCGTGCCTCCGAGTGCCGCTGAACGCTCTCCCGATATCGCCGCTCCTTCACCCTGCTTGTCTGGGTGCCGCCGGGCGCTTTCCCGAGCTTGCCGCACTACCACCGTGCGCCTCCAGGTGCCGCTGTGCGTCCAGTCGACCCGACGCACGCTCATCCCGCTCCTCGGGGTGCCGCCGGGCGCTCTCCCGAGCTCGCCGCACTACCACCGTGCGCCTCCAGGTGCCGCTGTGCGTCCGGTCGACCCGACGCACGCTCATCCCGCTCCTCGGGGTGCCGCCGGGCGCTCTCCCGAGCTCGCCGCACTACCACCGTGCGCCTCCAGGTGCCGCTGTGCGTCCGGTCGACCCGACGCATGCTCATCCCGCTCCTCGGGGTGCCGCCGGACGCTCTCCCGAGCTCTTCGAGCTCCACCCTGCGCATGCGAGTGCCGCTGGGTGCTCTCGGGATCTCGCCGCGGTACCACAGCGCGCCTCTGAGTGCCGCCGAGCGCTCTCTCGATATTGCCGCTCCTTCACCACGGTGCTCGGGGTGCAGCCGGGCGCTCTCCTGAGCTCGCAGCGGTACCACCGTGCGCCTCCGAGTGCCGCCGAGCGCTCTCCCGGTATCGCCACTCATTGACCCCGCACGTCGGGGTGCCGCCACGCGCTCTCCCGATATCGCCGCTCCTTCACCACAGTGCTCCGGGTGCCGCCGGGCGCTCTCCCGAGCTTGCCGCAATACCACCGTGCGCCTCCAGGTGCCGCTGTGCGTCCAGTCGACCTGACGCACGCTCATCCCGCTCCTCGGGGTGCTGCCGGGCGCTCTGCTGAGCTCTCCGCGCTACCACCGTGCGCCGGCAAGTGCCAGCGGGCACTCTCGGGATCTCGCCGCGGTACCACAGCGCGCCTCCGAGTGCCGCCGAGCGCTCTCCCGATATCGCCGCTCCTTCACCCTGCTTGTCTGGGTGCCGCCGGGCGCTTTCCCGAGCTTGCCGCACTACCACCGTGCGCCTCCAGGTGCCGCTGTGCGCCCGGTCGACCCGACGCACGCTCATCCCGCTCCTCGGGGTGCCGCCGGGCGCTCTGCTGAGCTCTCCGCGCTACCACCGTGCGCTGAGAAGTGTCAGCGGGCACTCTCGGGATCTCGCCACGGTACCACCGCGCGCCTCCAAGTGCCACTGAGCGCTCTCCCCATATCGCCGCTCCTTCACCCTGCTTGTCTGGGTGCCGCCGGGTGCTCTGCCGAGCTCGCCGCACTACCACCGTGCGCCTCCAGGTGCCGCTGTGCGTCCGGTCCACCCGACGCACGCTCATCCCGCTCCTCGGGGTGCCGCCGGACGCTCTCCCGAGCTCTTCGCGCTCCACCCTGCGCATGCGAGTGCCGCTGGGTGCTCTCGGGATCTCGCCGCGGTACCACCGTACGCCTCCGAGTGCCGCCGAGCGCTCTCCCGGTATCGCCACTCGTTGACCCCGCACGTCGGGGTGCCGCCAGGCGCTCTCCCGATATCGCCGCTCCTTCACCACGGTGCTCGGGGTGCCGCCGGGCGCTCTCCTGAGCTCGCAGTGGTACCACCGTGCGCCTCCGAGTGCCGCCGAGCGCTCTCCCGATATCGCTGCTCCTTCACCACAGTGCCTGGCGCCGCCGGGCGCACTGCCGAGCTCACAGCGGTACCACCGCGTGCCTCCGAGTGCCGCTGAACGCTCTCCCGATATCGCCGCTCCTTCACCCTGCTTGTCTGGGTGCCGCCGGGCGCTTTCCCGAGCTTGCCGCACTACCACCGTGCGCCTCCAGGTGCCGCTGTGCGTCCAGTCGACCCGACGCACGCTCATCCCGCTCCTCGGGGTGCCGCCGGGCGCTCTCCCGAGCTCGCCGCACTACCACCGTCCCCCTCCAGGTGCCGCTGTGCGTCCGGTCGACCCGACGCACGCTCATCCCGCTCCTCGGGGTGCCACCGGGCGCTCTCCCGAGCTCGCCGCACTACCACCGTGCGCCTCCAGGTGCCGCTGTGCGTCCGGTCGACCCGACGCATGCTCATCCCGCTCCTCGGGGTGCCGCCGGACGCTCTCCCGAGCTCTTCGCGCTCTACCCTGCGCATGCGAGTGCCGCTGGGTGCTCTCGGGATCTCGCCGCGGTACCACAGCGCGCCTCCGAGTGCCGCCGAGCCCTCTCCCGATATCGCCGCTCCTTCACCACGTTGCTCGGGTTGCCACCAGGTGCTCTGCCGAGCTCGCCGCGTTACCACCGTGCGCCTCCGAGTGCCGCCGAGCGCTCTCCCGGTATCGACACTCGTTGACCCCGCACGTCGGGGTGCCGCCACGCGCTCTCCCGATATCGCCGCTCCTTCACCACAGTGCTCGGGGTGCCGCCGGGCGCTCTCCCGAGCTTGCCGCACTACCACCGTGCGCCTCCAGGTGCCGCTGTGCGTCCGGTCGACCCGACGCACGCTCATCCCGCTCCTCGGGGTGCTGCCGGGCGCTCTGCTGAGCTCTCCGCGCTACCACCGTGCGCCGGCAAGTGCCAGCGGGCACTCTCGGGATCTCGCCGCGGTACCACAGCGCGCCTCCGAGTGCCACCGAACGCTCTCCCGATATCGCCGCTCCTTCACCCTGCTTGTCTGGGTGCCGCCGGGCGCTTTCCCGAGCTCGCCGCACTACCACCGTGCGCCTCCAGGTGCCGCTGTACGTCCGGTCGACCCGACGCACGCTCATCCCACTTCTCGGGGTGCCACCGGGCGCTCTCCCGAGCTCGTCGCGCTACCACCGTGCGCCTCCAGGTGCCGCTGTGCGTCCGGTCGACCCGACGCACGCTCATCCCGCTCCTCGGGGTGCTGCCGGGCGCTCTGCTCAGCTCTCCGCGCTACCACCGTGCGCCGGCAAGTGCCAGCGGGCACTCTCGGGATCTCGCCGCGGTACCACAGCGCGCCTCCGAGTGCTGCCGAGCGCTCTCCCGATATCGCTGCTCCTTCACCACAGTGCCTGGGGTGCCGCCGGGCGCACTGCCGAGCTCACAGCGATACCACCGCGTGCCTCCGAGTGCCGCTGAACGCTCTCCCGATATCGCCGCTCCTTCACCCTGCTTGTCTGGGTGCCGCCGGGCGCTTTCCCGAGCTTGCCGCACTACCACCGTGCGCCTCCAGGTGCCGCTGTGCGTCCAGTCGACCCGACGCACGCTCATCCCGCTCCTCGGGGTGCCGCCGGGCGCTCTCCCGAGCTCGCCGCACTACCACCGTGCGCCTCCAGGTGCCGCTGTGCGTCCGGTCGACCCGACGCACGCTCATCCCGCTCCTCGGGGTGCCGCCGGGCGCTCTCCCGAGCTCGCCGCACTACCACCGTGCGCCTCCAGGTGCCGCTGTGCGTCCGGTCGACCCGACGCATGCTCATCCCGCTCCTCGGGGTGTCGCCGGACGCTCTCCCGAGCTCTTCGCGCTCCACCCTGCGCATGCGAGTGCCGCTGGGTGCTCTCGGGATCTCGCCGCGGTACCACAGCGCGCCTCTGAGTGCCGCCGAGCGCTCTCTCGATATTGCCGCTCCTTCACCACGGTGCTCGGGGTGCAGCCGGGCGCTCTCCTGAGCTCGCAGCAGTACCACCGTGCGCCTCCGAGTGCCGCCGAGCGCTCTCCCGGTATCGACACTCGTTGACCCCGCACGTCGGGGTGCCGCCACGCGCTCTCCCGATATCGCCGCTCCTTCACCACAGTGCTCCGGGTGCCGCCGGGCGCTCTCCCGAGCTTGCCGCAATACCACCGTGCGCCTCCAGGTGCCGCTGTGCGTCCAGTCGACCTGACGCACGCTCATCCCGCTCCTCGGGGTGCTGCCGGGCGCTCTGCTGAGCTCTCCGTGCTACCACCGTGCGCCGGCAAGTGCCAGCGGGCACTCTCGTGATCTCGCCGCGGTACCACAGCGCGCCTCCGAGTGCCGCCGAGCGCTCTCCCGATATCGCCGCTCCTTCACCCTGCTTGTCTGGGTGCCGCCGGGCGCTTTCCCGAGCTTGCCGCACTACCACAGTGCGCCTCCAGGTGCCGCTGTGCGCCCGGTCGACCCGACGCACGCTCATCCCGCTCCTCGGGGTGCCGCCGGGCGCTCTGCTGAGCTCTCCGCGCTACCACCGTGCGCTGAGAAGTGTCAGCGGGCACTCTCGGGATCTCGCCACGGTACCACCGCGCGCCTCCAAGTGCCACTGAGCGCTCTCCCCATATCGCCGCTCCTTCACCCCGCTTGTCTGGGTGCCGCCGGGTGCTCTGCCGAGCTCGCCGCACTACCACCGTGCGCCTCCAGGTGCCGCTGTGCGTCCGGTCCACCCGACGCACGCTCATCCCGCTCCTCGGGGTGCCGCCGGACGCTCTCCCGAGCTCTTCGCGCTCCACCCTGCGCATGCGAGTGCCGCTGGGTGCTCTCGGGATCTCGCCGCGGTACCACCGTGCGCCTCCGAGTGCCGCCGAGCGCTCTCCCGGTATCGCCACTCGTTGACCCCGCACGTCGGGGTGCCGCCAGGCGCTCTCCCGATATCGCCGCTCCTTCACCACGGTGCTCGGGGTGCCGCCGGGCGCTCTCCTGAGCTCGCAGCGGTACCACCGTGCGCCTCCGAGTGACGCCGAGCGCTCTCCCGGTATCGCCACTCGTTGACCCCGCACGTCGGGGTGCCGCCAGGCGCTCTCCCGATATCGCCGCTCCTTCACCACGGTGCTCGGGGTGCCGCCGGGCGCTCTCCTGAGCTCGCAGTGGTACCACCGTGCGCCTCCGAGTGCCGCCGAGCGCTCTCCCGATATCGCTGCTCCTTCACCACAGTGCCTGGGGTGCCGCCGGGCGCACTGCCGAGCTCACAGCGGTACCACCGCGTGCCTCCGAGTGCCGCTCAACGCTCTCCCGATATCGCCGCTCCTTCACCCTGCTTGTCTGGGTGCCGCCGGGCGCTTTCCCGAGCTTGCTGCACTACCACCGTGCGCCTCCAGGTGCCGCTGTGCGTCCGGTCGACCCGACGCACGCTCATCCCGCTCCTCGGGGTGCCACCGGGCGCTCTCCCGAGCTCGTCGCGCTACCACCGTGCGCCTCCAGGTGCCGCTGTGCGTCCAGTCGACCCGACGCACGCTCATCCTGCTCCTCGGGGTGCCGCCGGACGCTCTCCCGAGCTCTTCGCGCTCCACCCTGCGCATGCGAGTGCCGCTGGGTGCTCTCGGGATCTCGCCGCGGTACCACCGCGCGCCTCCAGGTGCCGCTGTGCGTCCAGTCGACCCGACGCACGCTCATCCCGCTCCTCGGGGTGCCGCCGGGCGCTCTCCCGAGCTCGCCGCACTACCACCGTCCCCCTCCAGGTGCCGCTGTGCGTCCGGTCGACCCGACGCACGCTCATCCCGCTCCTCGGGGTGCCACCGGGCGCTCTCCCGAGCTCGCCGCACTACCACCGTGCGCCTCCAGGTGCCGCTGTGCGTCCGGTCGACCCGACGCATGCTCATCCCGCTCCTCGGGGTGCCGCCGGACGCTCTCCCGAGCTCTTCGCACTCTACCCTGCGCATGCGAGTGCCGCTGGGTGCTCTCGGGATCTCGCCGCGGTACCACAGCGCGCCTCCGAGTGCCGCCGAGCCCTCTCCCGATATCGCCGCTCCTTCACCACGTTGCTCGGGTTGCCACCAGGTGCTCTGCCGAGCTCGCCGCGTTACCACCGTGCGCCTCCGAGTGCCGCCGAGCGCTCTCCCGGTATCGACACTCGTTGACCCCGCACGTCGGGGTGCCGCCACGCGCTCTCCCGATATCGCCGCTCCTTCACCACAGTGCTCGGGGTGCCGCCGGGCGCTCTCCCGAGCTTGCCGCACTACCACCGTGCGCCTCCAGGTGCCGCTGTGCGTCCGGTCGACCCGACGCACGCTCATCCCGCTCCTCGGGGTGCTGCCGGGCGCTCTGCTGAGCTCTCCGCGCTACCACCGTGCGCCGGCAAGTGCCAGCGGGCACTCTCGGGATCTCGCCGCGGTACCACAGCGCGCCTCCGAGTGCCACCGAACGCTCTCCCGATATCGCCGCTCCTTCACCCTGCTTGTCTGGGTGCCGCCGGGCGCTTTCCCGAGCTCGCCGCACTACCACCGTGCGCCTCCAGGTGCCGCTGTACGTCCGGTCGACCCGACGCACGCTCATCCCACTTCTCGGGGTGCCACCGGGCGCTCTCCCGAGCTCGTCGCGCTACCACCGTGCGCCTCCAGGTGCCGCTGTGCGTCCGGTCGACCCGACGCACGCTCATCCCGCTCCTCGGGGTGCTGCCGGGCGCTCTGCTGAGCTCTCCGCGCTACCACCGTGCGCCGGCAAGTGCCAGCGGGCACTCTCGGGATCTCGCCGCGGTACCACAGCGCGCCTCCGAGTGCTGCCGAGCGCTCTCCCGATATCGCTGCTCCTTCACAACAGTGCCTGGGGTGCCGCCGGGCGCACTGCCGAGCTCACAGCGATACCACCGCGTGCCTCCGAGTGCCGCTGAACGCTCTCCCGATATCGCCGCTCCTTCACCCTGCTTGTCTGGGTGCCGCCGGGCGCTTTCCCGAGCTTGCCGCACTACCACCGTGCGCCTCCAGGTGCCGCTGTGCGTCCAGTCGACCCGACGCACGCTCATCCCGCTCCTCGGGGTGCCGCCGGGCGCTCTCCCGAGCTCGCCGCACTACCACCGTGCGCCTCCAGGTGCCGCTGTGCGTCCGGTCGACCCGACGCACGCTCATCCCGCTCCTCGGGGTGCCGCCGGGCGCTCTCCCGAGCTCGCCGCACTACCACCGTGCGCCTCCAGGTGCCGCTGTGCGTCCAGTCGACCCGACGCACGCTCATCCCGCTCCTCGGGGTGCCGCCGGGCGCTCTCCCGAGCTCGCCGCACTACCACCGTGCGCCTCCAGGTGCCGCTGTGCGTCCGGTCGACCCGACGCACGCTCATCCCGCTCCTCGGGGTGTCGCCGGACGCTCTCCCGAGCTCTTCGCGCTCCACCCTGCGCATGCGAGTGCCGCTGGGTGCTCTCGGGATCTCGCCGCGGTACCACAGCGCGCCTCTGAGTGCCGCCGAGCGCTCTCTCGATATTGCCGCTCCTTCACCACGGTGCTCGGGGTGCAGCCGGGCGCTCTCCTGAGCTCGCAGCAGTACCACCGTGCGCCTCCGAGTGCCGCCGAGCGCTCTCCCGGTATCGACACTCGTTGACCCCGCACGTCGGGGTGCCGCCACGCGCTCTCCCGATATCGCCGCTCCTTCACCACAGTGCTCCGGGTGCCGCCGGGCGCTCTCCCGAGCTTGCCGCAATACCACCGTGCGCCTCCAGGTGCCGCTGTGCGTCCAGTCGACCTGACGCACGCTCATCCCGCTCCTCGGGGTGCTGCCGGGCGCTCTGCTGAGCTCTCCGTGCTACCACCGTGCGCCGGCAAGTGCCAGCGGGCACTCTCGTGATCTCGCCGCGGTACCACAGCGCGCCTCCGAGTGCCGCCGAGCGCTCTCCCGATATCGCCGCTCCTTCACCCTGCTTGTCTGGGTGCCGCCGGGCGCTTTCCCGAGCTTGCCGCACTACCACAGTGCGCCTCCAGGTGCCGCTGTGCGCCCGGTCGACCCGACGCACGCTCATCCCGCTCCTCGGGGTGCCGCCGGGCGCTCTGCTGAGCTCTCCGCGCTACCACCGTGCGCTGAGAAGTGTCAGCGGGCACTCTCGGGATCTCGCCACGGTACCACCGCGCGCCTCCAAGTGCCACTGAGCGCTCTCCCCATATCGCCGCTCCTTCACCCCGCTTGTCTGGGTGCCGCCGGGTGCTCTGCCGAGCTCGCCGCACTACCACCGTGCGCCTCCAGGTGCCGCTGTGCGTCCGGTCCACCCGACGCACGCTCATCCCGCTCCTCGGGGTGCCGCCGGACGCTCTCCCGAGCTCTTCGCGCTCCACCCTGCGCATGCGAGTGCCGCTGGGTGCTCTCGGGATCTCGCCGCGGTACCACCGTGCGCCTCCGAGTGCCGCCGAGCGCTCTCCCGGTATCGCCACTCGTTGACCCCGCACGTCGGGGTGCCGCCAGGCGCTCTCCCGATATCGCCGCTCCTTCACCACGGTGCTCGGGGTGCCGCCGGGCGCTCTCCTGAGCTCGCAGCGGTACCACCGTGCGCCTCCGAGTGCCGCCGAGCGCTCTCCCGGTATCGCCACTCGTTGACCCCGCACGTCGGGGTGCCGCCAGGCGCTCTCCCGATATCGCCGCTCCTTCACCACGGTGCTCGGGGTGCCGCCGGGCGCTCTCCTGAGCTCGCAGTGGTACCACCGTGCGCCTCCGAGTGCCGCCGAGCGCTCTCCCGATATCGCTGCTCCTTCACCACAGTGCCTGGGGTGCCGCCGGGCGCACTGCCGAGCTCACAGCGGTACCACCGCGTGCCTCCGAGTGCCGCTCAACGCTCTCCCGATATCGCCGCTCCTTCACCCTGCTTGTCTGGGTGCCGCCGGGCGCTTTCCCGAGCTTGCTGCACTACCACCGTGCGCCTCCAGGTGCCGCTGTGCGTCCGGTCGACCCGACGCACGCTCATCCCGCTCCTCGGGGTGCCACCGGGCGCTCTCCCGAGCTCGTCGCGCTACCACCGTGCGCCTCCAGGTGCCGCTGTGCGTCCAGTCGACCCGACGCACGCTCATCCTGCTCCTCGGGGTGCCGCCGGACGCTCTCCCGAGCTCTTCGCGCTCCACCCTGCGCATGCGAGTGCCGCTGGGTGCTCTCGGGATCTCGCCGCGGTACCACCGCGCGCCTCCAGGTGCCGCTGTGCGTCCAGTCGACCCGACGCACGCTCATCCCGCTCCTCGGGGTGCCGCCGGGCGCTCTCCCGAGCTCGCCGCACTACCACCGTGCGCCTCCAGGTGCCGCTGTGCGTCCGGTCGACCCGACGCACGCTCATCCCGCTCCTCGGGGTGCCGCCGGGCGCTCTCCCGAGCTCGCCGCACTACCACCGTGCGCCTCCAGGTGCCGCTGTGCGTCCGGTCGACCCGACGCACGCTCATCCCGCTCCTCGGGGTGCCGCCGGGCGCTCTCCCGAGCTCGCCGCACTACCACCGTGCGCCTCCAGGTGCCGCTGTGCGTCCGGTGGACCCGACGCACGCTCATCCCGCTCCTCGGGGTGCCGCCGGGCGCTCTCCTGAGCTCGCAGCGGTACCACCGTGCGCCTCCGAGTGCCGCCGAGCGCTCTCCCGGTATTGCCACTCGTTGACCCCGCACGTTGGGGTGCCGCCACGCGCTCTCCCGATATCGCCGCTCCTTCACCACAGTGCTCGGGGTGCCGCCGGGCGCTCTCCCGAGCTTGCCGCACTACCACCGTGCGCCTCCAGCTGCCGCTGTGCGTCCGGTCGACCCTACGCACGCTCATCCCGCTCCTCGGGGTGCTGCCGGGCGCTCTGCTGAGCTCTCCGCGCTACCACCGTGCGCCGGCAAGTGCCAGCGGGCACTCTCGGGATCTCGCCGCGGTACCACAGCGCGCCTCCGAGTGCCACCGAGCGCTCTCCCGATATCGCTGCTCCTTCACCACAGTGCCTGGGGTGCCGCCGGGCGCACTGCCGAGCTCACAGCGATACCACCGCGTGCCTCCGAGTGCCGCTGAACGCTCTCCCGATATCGCCGCTCCTTCACCCTGCTTGTCTGGGTGCCGCCGGGCGCTTTCCCGAGCTTGCCGCACTACCACTGTGCGCCTCCAGGTGCCGCTGTGCGTCCAGTCGACCCGACGCACGCTCATCCCGCTCCTCGGGGTGCCGCCGGGCGCTCTCCCGAGCTCGCCGCACTACCACCGTCCCCCTCCAGGTGCTGCTGTGCGTCCGGTCGACCCGACGCACGCTCATCCCGCTCCTCGGGGTGCAGCCGGACGCTCTCCCGAGCTCTTCGCGCTCCACCCTGCGCATGCGAGTGCCGCTGGGTGCTCTCGGGATCTCGCCGCGGTACCACAGCGCGCCTCTGAGTGCCGCCGAGCGCTCTCTCGATATTGCCGCTCCTTCACCACGGTGCTCGGGGTGCAGCCGGGCGCTCTCCTGAGCTCGCAGCGGTACCACCGTGCGCCTCCGAGTGCCGCCGAGCGCTCTCCCGGTATTGCCACTCGTTGACCCCGCACGTCGGGGTGCCGCCACGCGCTCTCCCGATATCGCCGCTCCTTCACCACAGTGCTCCGGGTGCCGCCGGGCGCTCTCCCGAGCTTGCCGCACTACCACCGTGCGCCTCCAGGTGCCGCTGTGCGTCCGGTCGACCCGACGCACGCTCATCCCGCTCCTCGGGGTGCTGCCGGGCGCTCTGCTGAGCTCTCCGCGCTACCACCGTGCGCCGGCAAGTGCCAGTGGGCACTCTCGGGATCTCGCCGCGGTACCACAGCGCGCCTCCGAGTGCTGCCGAGCGCTCTCCCGATATCGCTGCTCCTTCACAACAGTGCCTGGGGTGCCGCCGGGCGCACTGCCGAGCTCACAGCGATACCACCGCGTGCCTCCGAGTGCCGCTGAACGCTCTCCCGATATCGCCGCTCCTTCACCCTGCTTGTCTGGGTGCCGCCGGGCGCTTTCCCGAGCTTGCCGCACTACCACCGTGCGCCTCCAGGTGCCGCTGTGCGTCCAGTCGACCCGACGCACGCTCATCCCGCTCCTCGGGGTGCCGCCGGGCGCTCTCCCGAGCTCGCCGCACTACCACCGTGCGCCTCCAGGTGCCGCTGTGCGTCCGGTCGACCCGACGCACGCTCATCCCGCTCCTCGGGGTGCCGCCGGGCGCTCTCCCGAGCTCGCCGCACTACCACCGTGCGCCTCCAGGTGCCGCTGTGCGTCCGGTCGACCCGACGCATGCTCATCCCGCTCCTCGGGGTGCCGCCGGACGCTCTCCCGAGCTCTTCGAGCTCCACCCTGCGCATGCGAGTGCCGCTGGGTGCTCTCGGGATCTCGCCGCGGTACCACAGCGCGCCTCTGAGTGCCGCCGAGCGCTCTCTCGATATTGCCGCTCCTTCACCACGGTGCTCGGGGTGCAGCCGGGCGCTCTCCTGAGCTCGCAGCGGTACCACCGTGCGCCTCCGAGTGCCGCCGAGCGCTCTCCCGGTATCGCCACTCATTGACCCCGCACGTCGGGGTGCCGCCACGCGCTCTCCCGATATCGCCGCTCCTTCACCACAGTGCTCCGGGTGCCGCCGGGCGCTCTCCCGAGCTTGCCGCAATACCACCGTGCGCCTCCAGGTGCCGCTGTGCGTCCAGTCGACCTGACGCACGCTCATCCCGCTCCTCGGGGTGCTGCCGGGCGCTCTGCTGAGCTCTCCGCGCTACCACCGTGCGCCGGCAAGTGCCAGCGGGCACTCTCGGGATCTCGCCGCGGTACCACAGCGCGCCTCCGAGTGCCGCCGAGCGCTCTCCCGATATCGCCGCTCCTTCACCCTGCTTGTCTGGGTGCCGCCGGGCGCTTTCCCGAGCTTGCCGCACTACCACCGTGCGCCTCCAGGTGCCGCTGTGCGCCCGGTCGACCCGACGCACGCTCATCCCGCTCCTCGGGGTGCCGCCGGGCGCTCTGCTGAGCTCTCCGCGCTACCACCGTGCGCTGAGAAGTGTCAGCGGGCACTCTCGGGATCTCGCCACGGTACCACCGCGCGCCTCCAAGTGCCACTGAGCGCTCTCCCCATATCGCCGCTCCTTCACCCTGCTTGTCTGGGTGCCGCCGGGTGCTCTGCCGAGCTCGCCGCACTACCACCGTGCGCCTCCAGGTGCCGCTGTGCGTCCGGTCCACCCGACGCACGCTCATCCCGCTCCTCGGGGTGCCGCCGGACGCTCTCCCGAGCTCTTCGCGCTCCACCCTGCGCATGCGAGTGCCGCTGGGTGCTCTCGGGATCTCGCCGCGGTACCACCGTACGCCTCCGAGTGCCGCCGAGCGCTCTCCCGGTATCGCCACTCGTTGACCCCGCACGTCGGGGTGCCGCCAGGCGCTCTCCCGATATCGCCGCTCCTTCACCACGGTGCTCGGGGTGCCGCCGGGCGCTCTCCTGAGCTCGCAGTGGTACCACCGTGCGCCTCCGAGTGCCGCCGAGCGCTCTCCCGATATCGCTGCTCCTTCACCACAGTGCCTGGCGCCGCCGGGCGCACTGCCGAGCTCACAGCGGTACCACCGCGTGCCTCCGAGTGCCGCTCAACGCTCTCCCGATATCGCCGCTCCTTCACCCTGCTTGTCTGGGTGCCGCCGGGCGCTTTCCCGAGCTTGCCGCACTACCACCGTGCGCCTCCAGGTGCCGCTGTGCGTCCAGTCGACCCGACGCACGCTCATCCCGCTCCTCGGGGTGCCGCCGGGCGCTCTCCCGAGCTCGCCGCACTACCACCGTCCCCCTCCAGGTGCCGCTGTGCGTCCGGTCGACCCGACGCACGCTCATCCCGCTCCTCGGGGTGCCACCGGGCGCTCTCCCGAGCTCGCCGCACTACCACCGTGCGCCTCCAGGTGCCGCTGTGCGTCCGGTCGACCCGACGCATGCTCATCCCGCTCCTCGGGGTGCCGCCGGACGCTCTCCCGAGCTCTTCGCGCTCTACCCTGCGCATGCGAGTGCCGCTGGGTGCTCTCGGGATCTCGCCGCGGTACCACAGCGCGCCTCCGAGTGCCGCCGAGCCCTCTCCCGATATCGCCGCTCCTTCACCACAGTGCTCCGGGTGCCACCGGGCGCTCTCCCGAGCTCGTCGCGCTACCACCGTGCGCCTCCAGGTGCCGCTGTGCGTCCGGTCGACCCGACGCACGCTCATCCCGCTCCTCGGGGTGCTGCCGGGCGCTCTGCTGAGCTCTCCGCGCTACCACCGTGCGCCGGCAAGTGCCAGCGGGCACTCTCGGGATCTCGCCGCGGTACCACAGCGCGCCTCCGAGTGCTGCCGAGCGCTCTCCCGATATCGCTGCTCCTTCACAACAGTGCCTGGGGTGCCGCCGGGCGCACTGCCGAGCTCACAGCGATACCACCGCGTGCCTCCGAGTGCCGCTGAACGCTCTCCCGATATCGCCGCTCCTTCACCCTGCTTGTCTGGGTGCCGCCGGGCGCTTTCCCGAGCTTGCCGCACTACCACCGTGCGCCTCCAGGTGCCGCTGTGCGTCCAGTCGACCCGACGCACGCTCATCCCGCTCCTCGGGGTGCCGCCGGGCGCTCTCCCGAGCTCGCCGCACTACCACCGTGCGCCTCCAGGTGCCGCTGTGCGTCCGGTCGACCCGACGCACGCTCATCCCGCTCCTCGGGGTGCCGCCGGGCGCTCTCCCGAGCTCGCCGCACTACCACCGTGCGCCTCCAGGTGCCGCTGTGCGTCCGGTCGACCCGACGCATGCTCATCCCGCTCCTCGGGGTGTCGCCGGACGCTCTCCCGAGCTCTTCGCGCTCCACCCTGCGCATGCGAGTGCCGCTGGGTGCTCTCGGGATCTCGCCGCGGTACCACAGCGCGCCTCTGAGTGCCGCCGAGCGCTCTCTCGATATTGCCGCTCCTTCACCACGGTGCTCGGGGTGCAGCCGGGCGCTCTCCTGAGCTCGCAGCAGTACCACCGTGCGCCTCCGAGTGCCGCCGAGCGCTCTCCCGGTATCGACACTCGTTGACCCCGCACGTCGGGGTGCCGCCACGCGCTCTCCCGATATCGCCGCTCCTTCACCACAGTGCTCCGGGTGCCGCCGGGCGCTCTCCCGAGCTTGCCGCAATACCACCGTGCGCCTCCAGGTGCCGCTGTGCGTCCAGTCGACCTGACGCACGCTCATCCCGCTCCTCGGGGTGCTGCCGGGCGCTCTGCTGAGCTCTCCGTGCTACCACCGTGCGCCGGCAAGTGCCAGCGGGCACTCTCGTGATCTCGCCGCGGTACCACAGCGCGCCTCCGAGTGCCGCCGAGCGCTCTCCCGATATCGCCGCTCCTTCACCCTGCTTGTCTGGGTGCCGCCGGGCGCTTTCCCGAGCTTGCCGCACTACCACAGTGCGCCTCCAGGTGCCGCTGTGCGCCCGGTCGACCCGACGCACGCTCATCCCGCTCCTCGGGGTGCCGCCGGGCGCTCTGCTGAGCTCTCCGCGCTACCACCGTGCGCTGAGAAGTGTCAGCGGGCACTCTCGGGATCTCGCCACGGTACCACCGCGCGCCTCCAAGTGCCACTGAGCGCTCTCCCCATATCGCCGCTCCTTCACCCCGCTTGTCTGGGTGCCGCCGGGTGCTCTGCCGAGCTCGCCGCACTACCACCGTGCGCCTCCAGGTGCCGCTGTGCGTCCGGTCCACCCGACGCACGCTCATCCCGCTCCTCGGGGTGCCGCCGGACGCTCTCCCGAGCTCTTCGCGCTCCACCCTGCGCATGCGAGTGCCGCTGGGTGCTCTCGGGATCTCGCCGCGGTACCACCGTGCGCCTCCGAGTGCCGCCGAGCGCTCTCCCGGTATCGCCACTCGTTGACCCCGCACGTCGGGGTGCCGCCAGGCGCTCTCCCGATATCGCCGCTCCTTCACCACGGTGCTCGGGGTGCCGCCGGGCGCTCTCCTGAGCTCGCAGCGGTACCACCGTGCGCCTCCGAGTGCCGCCGAGCGCTCTCCCGGTATCGCCACTCGTTGACCCCGCACGTCGGGGTGCCGCCAGGCGCTCTCCCGATATCGCCGCTCCTTCACCACGGTGCTCGGGGTGCCGCCGGGCGCTCTCCTGAGCTCGCAGCGGTACCACCGTGCGCCTCCGAGTGCCGCCGAGCGCTCTCCCGATATCGCTGCTCCTTCACCACAGTGCCTGGGGTGCCGCCGGGCGCACTGCCGAGCTCACAGCGGTACCACCGCGTGCCTCCGAGTGCCGCTCAACGCTCTCCCGATATCGCCGCTCCTTCACCCTGCTTGTCTGGGTGCCGCCGGGCGCTTTCCCGAGCTTGCTGCACTACCACCGTGCGCCTCCAGGTGCCGCTGTGCGTCCGGTCGACCCGACGCACGCTCATCCCGCTCCTCGGGGTGCCACCGGGCGCTCTCCCGAGCTCGTCGCGCTACCACCGTGCGCCTCCAGGTGCCGCTGTGCGTCCAGTCGACCCGACGCACGCTCATCCTGCTCCTCGGGGTGCCGCCGGACGCTCTCCCGAGCTCTTCGAGCTCCACCCTGCGCATGCGAGTGCCGCTGGGTGCTCTCGGGATCTCGCCGCGGTACCACCGCGCGCCTCCAGGTGCCGCTGTGCGTCCAGTCGACCCGACGCACGCTCATCCCGCTCCTCGGGGTGCCGCCGGGCGCTCTCCCGAGCTCGCCGCACTACCACCGTCCCCCTCCAGGTGCCGCTGTGCGTCCGGTCGACCCGACGCACGCTCATCCCGCTCCTCGGGGTGCCACCGGGCGCTCTCCCGAGCTCGCCGCACTACCACCGTGCGCCTCCAGGTGCCGCTGTGCGTCCGGTCGACCCGA
Organism: Numenius arquata; assembly: GCF_964106895.1. Classification (NCBI taxonomy): domain Eukaryota; kingdom Metazoa; phylum Chordata; class Aves; order Charadriiformes; family Scolopacidae; genus Numenius; species Numenius arquata. The sequence goes on from NW_027415718.1 coordinate 116,941, forward strand.
CGCATGCTCATCCCGCTCCTCGGGGTGCCGCCGGACGCTCTCCCGAGCTCTTCGCACTCTACCCTGCGCATGCGAGTGCCGCTGGGTGCTCTCGGGATCTCGCCGCGGTACCACAGCGCGCCTCCGAGTGCCGCCGAGCCCTCTCCCGATATCGCCGCTCCTTCACCACGTTGCTCGGGTTGCCACCAGGTGCTCTGCCGAGCTCGCCGCGTTACCACCGTGCGCCTCCGAGTGCCGCCGAGCGCTCTCCCGGTATCGACACTCGTTGACCCCGCACGTCGGGGTGCCGCCACGCGCTCTCCCGATATCGCCGCTCCTTCACCACAGTGCTCGGGGTGCCGCCGGGCGCTCTCCCGAGCTTGCCGCACTACCACCGTGCGCCTCCAGGTGCCGCTGTGCGTCCGGTCGACCCGACGCACGCTCATCCCGCTCCTCGGGGTGCTGCCGGGCGCTCTGCTGAGCTCTCCGCGCTACCACCGTGCGCCGGCAAGTGCCAGCGGGCACTCTCGGGATCTCGCCGCGGTACCACAGCGCGCCTCCGAGTGCCACCGAACGCTCTCCCGATATCGCCGCTCCTTCACCCTGCTTGTCTGGGTGCCGCCGGGCGCTTTCCCGAGCTCGCCGCACTACCACCGTGCGCCTCCAGGTGCCGCTGTACGTCCGGTCGACCCGACGCACGCTCATCCCACTTCTCGGGGTGCCACCGGGCGCTCTCCCGAGCTCGTCGCGCTACCACCGTGCGCCTCCAGGTGCCGCTGTGCGTCCGGTCGACCCGACGCACGCTCATCCCGCTCCTCGGGGTGCTGCCGGGCGCTCTGCTGAGCTCTCCGCGCTACCACCGTGCGCCGGCAAGTGCCAGCGGGCACTCTCGGGATCTCGCCGCGGTACCACAGCGCGCCTCCGAGTGCTGCCGAGCGCTCTCCCGATATCGCTGCTCCTTCACAACAGTGCCTGGGGTGCCGCCGGGCGCACTGCCGAGCTCACAGCGATACCACCGCGTGCCTCCGAGTGCCGCTGAACGCTCTCCCGATATCGCCGCTCCTTCACCCTGCTTGTCTGGGTGCCGCCGGGCGCTTTCCCGAGCTTGCCGCACTACCACCGTGCGCCTCCAGGTGCCGCTGTGCGTCCAGTCGACCCGACGCACGCTCATCCCGCTCCTCGGGGTGCCGCCGGGCGCTCTCCCGAGCTCGCCGCACTACCACCGTGCGCCTCCAGGTGCCGCTGTGCGTCCGGTCCACCCGACGCACGCTCATCCCGCTCCTCGGGGTGCCGCCGGGCGCTCTCCCGAGCTCGCCGCACTACCACCGTGCGCCTCCAGGTGCCGCTGTGCGTCCAGTCGACCCGACGCACGCTCATCCCGCTCCTCGGGGTGCCGCCGGGCGCTCTCCCGAGCTCGCCGCACTACCACCGTGCGCCTCCAGGTGCCGCTGTGCGTCCGGTCGACCCGACGCACGCTCATCCCGCTCCTCGGGGTGTCGCCAGACGCTCTCCCGAGCTCTTCGCGCTCCACCCTGCGCATGCGAGTGCCGCTGGGTGCTCTCGGGATCTCGCCGCGGTACCACAGCGCGCCTCTGAGTGCCGCCGAGCGCTCTCTCGATATTGCCGCTCCTTCACCACGGTGCTCGGGGTGCAGCCGGGCGCTCTCCTGAGCTCGCAGCAGTACCACCGTGCGCCTCCGAGTGCCGCCGAGCGCTCTCCCGGTATCGACACTCGTTGACCCCGCACGTCGGGGTGCCGCCACGCGCTCTCCCGATATCGCCGCTCCTTCACCACAGTGCTCCGGGTGCCGCCGGGCGCTCTCCCGAGCTTGCCGCAATACCACCGTGCGCCTCCAGGTGCCGCTGTGCGTCCAGTCGACCTGACGCACGCTCATCCCGCTCCTCGGGGTGCTGCCGGGCGCTCTGCTGAGCTCTCCGTGCTACCACCGTGCGCCGGCAAGTGCCAGCGGGCACTCTCGTGATCTCGCCGCGGTACCACAGCGCGCCTCCGAGTGCCGCCGAGCGCTCTCCCGATATCGCCGCTCCTTCACCCTGCTTGTCTGGGTGCCGCCGGGCGCTTTCCCGAGCTTGCCGCACTACCACAGTGCGCCTCCAGGTGCCGCTGTGCGCCCGGTCGACCCGACGCACGCTCATCCCGCTCCTCGGGGTGCCGCCGGGCGCTCTGCTGAGCTCTCCGCGCTACCACCGTGCGCTGAGAAGTGTCAGCGGGCACTCTCGGGATCTCGCCACGGTACCACCGCGCGCCTCCAAGTGCCACTGAGCGCTCTCCCCATATCGCCGCTCCTTCACCCCGCTTGTCTGGGTGCCGCCGGGTGCTCTGCCGAGCTCGCCGCACTACCACCGTGCGCCTCCAGGTGCCGCTGTGCGTCCGGTCCACCCGACGCACGCTCATCCCGCTCCTCGGGGTGCCGCCGGACGCTCTCCCGAGCTCTTCGCGCTCCACCCTGCGCATGCGAGTGCCGCTGGGTGCTCTCGGGATCTCGCCGCGGTACCACCGTGCGCCTCCGAGTGCCGCCGAGCGCTCTCCCGGTATCGCCACTCGTTGACCCCGCACGTCGGGGTGCCGCCAGGCGCTCTCCCGATATCGCCGCTCCTTCACCACGGTGCTCGGGGTGCCGCCGGGCGCTCTCCTGAGCTCGCAGCGGTACCACCGTGCGCCTCCGAGTGCCGCCGAGCGCTCTCCCGGTATCGCCACTCGTTGACCCCGCACGTCGGGGTGCCGCCAGGCGCTCTCCCGATATCGCCGCTCCTTCACCACGGTGCTCGGGGTGCCGCCGGGCGCTCTCCTGAGCTCGCAGTGGTACCACCGTGCGCCTCCGAGTGCCGCCGAGCGCTCTCCCGATATCGCTGCTCCTTCACCACAGTGCCTGGGGTGCCGCCGGGCGCACTGCCGAGCTCACAGCGGTACCACCGCGTGCCTCCGAGTGCCGCTCAACGCTCTCCCGATATCGCCGCTCCTTCACCCTGCTTGTCTGGGTGCCGCCGGGCGCTTTCCCGAGCTTGCTGCACTACCACCGTGCGCCTCCAGGTGCCGCTGTGCGTCCGGTCGACCCGACGCACGCTCATCCCGCTCCTCGGGGTGCCACCGGGCGCTCTCCCGAGCTCGTCGCGCTACCACCGTGCGCCTCCAGGTGCCGCTGTGCGTCCAGTCGACCCGACGCACGCTCATCCTGCTCCTCGGGGTGCCGCCGGACGCTCTCCCGAGCTCTTCGCGCTCCACCCTGCGCATGCGAGTGCCGCTGGGTGCTCTCGGGATCTCGCCGCGGTACCACCGCGCGCCTCCAGGTGCCGCTGTGCGTCCAGTCGACCCGACGCACGCTCATCCCGCTCCTCGGGGTGCCGCCGGGCGCTCTCCCGAGCTCGCCGCACTACCACCGTGCGCCTCCAGGTGCCGCTGTGCGTCCGGTCGACCCGACGCACGCTCATCCCGCTCCTCGGGGTGCCGCCGGGCGCTCTCCCGAGCTCGCCGCACTACCACCGTGCGCCTCCAGGTGCCGCTGTGCGTCCGGTCGACCCGACGCACGCTCATCCCGCTCCTCGGGGTGCCGCCGGGCGCTCTCCCGAGCTCGCCGCACTACCACCGTGCGCCTCCAGGTGCCGCTGTGCGTCCGGTGGACCCGACGCACGCTCATCCCGCTCCTCGGGGTGCCGCCGGGCGCTCTCCTGAGCTCGCAGCGGTACCACCGTGCGCCTCCGAGTGCCGCCGAGCGCTCTCCCGGTATTGCCACTCGTTGACCCCGCACGTTGGGGTGCCGCCACGCGCTCTCCCGATATCGCCGCTCCTTCACCACAGTGCTCGGGGTGCCGCCGGGCGCTCTCCCGAGCTTGCCGCACTACCACCGTGCGCCTCCAGGTGCCGCTGTGCGTCCGGTCGACCCGACGCACGCTCATCCCGCTCCTCGGGGTGCTGCCGGGCGCTCTGCTGAGCTCTCCGCGCTACCACCGTGCGCCAGCAAGTGCCAGCGGGCACTCTCGGGATCTCGCCGCGGTACCACAGCGCGCCTCCGAGTGCCACCGAACGCTCTCCCGATATCGCCGCTCCTTCACCCTGCTTGTCTGGTTGCCGCCGGGCGCTTTCCCGAGCTCACCGCACTACCACCGTGCGCCTCCGAGTGCCGCTGTACGTCCGGTCGACCCGACGCACGCTCATCCCACTTCTCGGGGTGCCACCGGGCGCTCTCCAGAGCTCGTCGCGCTACCACCGTGCGCCTCCAGGTGCCGCTGTGCGTCCGGTCGACCCGACGCACGCTCATCCCGCTCCTCGGGGTGCAGCCGGACGCTCTCCCGAGCTCTTCGCGCTCCACCCTGCGCATGCGAGTGCCGCTGGGTGCTCTCGGGATCTCGCCGCGGTACCACAGCGCGCCTCTGAGTGCCGCCGAGCGCTCTCTCGATATTGCCGCTCCTTCACCACGGTGCTCGGGGTGCAGCCGGGCGCTCTCCTGAGCTCGCAGCGGTACCACCGTGCGCCTCCGAGTGCCGCCGAGCGCTCTCCCGGTATTGCCACTCGTTGACCCCGCACGTCGGGGTGCCGCCACGCGCTCTCCCGATATCGCCGCTCCTTCACCACAGTGCTCCGGGTGCCGCCGGGCGCTCTCCCGAGCTTGCCGCACTACCACCGTGCGCCTCCAGGTGCCGCTGTGCGTCCGGTCGACCCGACGCACGCTCATCCCGCTCCTCGGGGTGCTGCCGGGCGCTCTGCTGAGCTCTCCGCGCTACCACCGTGCGCCGGCAAGTGCCAGCGGGCACTCTCGGGATCTCGCCGCGGTACCACAGCGCGCCTCCGAGTGCTGCCGAGCGCTCTCCCGATATCGCTGCTCCTTCACCACAGTGCCTGGGGTGCCGCCGGGCGCACTGCCGAGTTCACAGCGATACCACCGCGTGCCTCCGAGTGCCGCTCAACGCTCTCCCGATATCGCCGCTCCTTCACCCTGCTTGTCTGGGTGCCGCCGGGCGCTTTCCCGAGCTTGCCGCACTACCACCGTGCGCCTCCAGGTGCCGCTGTGCGTCCAGTCGACCCGACGCACGCTCATCCCGCTCCTCGGGGTGCCGCCGGGCGCTCTCCCGAGCTCGCCGCACTACCACCGTGCGCCTCCAGGTGCCGCTGTGCGTCCGGTCGACCCGACGCACGCTCATCCCGCTCCTCGGGGTGCCGCCGGGCGCTCTCCCGAGCTCGCCGCACTACCACCGTGCGCCTCCAGGTGCCGCTGTGCGTCCGGTCGACCCGACGCACGCTCATCCCGCTCCTCGGGGTGCCGCCGGGCGCTCTCCTGAGCTCGCAGCGGTACCACCGTGCGCCTCCGAGTGCCGCCGAGCGCTCTCCCGGTATTGCCACTCGTTGACCCCGCACGTTGGGGTGCCGCCACGCGCTCTCCCGATATCGCCGCTCCTTCACCACAGTGCTCGGGGTGCCGCCGGGCGCTCTCCCGAGCTTGCCGCACTACCACCGTGCGCCTCCAGGTGCCGCTGTGCGTCCGGTCGACCCGACGCACGCTCATGCCGCTCCTCGGGGTGCTGCCGGGCGCTCTGCTGAGCTCTCCGCGCTACCACCGTGCGCCAGCAAGTGCCAGCGGGCACTCTCGGGATCTCGCCGCGGTACCACAGCGCGCCTCCGAGTGCCACCGAACGCTCTCCCGATATCGCCGCTCCTTCACCCTGCTTGTCTGGTTGCCGCCGGGCGCTTTCCAGAGCTCGCCGCACTACCACCGTGCGCCTCCAGGTGCCGCTGTACGTCCGGTCGACCCGACGCACGCTCATCCCACTTCTCGGGGTGCCACCGGGCGCTCTCCAGAGCTCGTCGCGCTACCACCGTGCGCCTCCAGGTGCCGCTGTGCGTCCGGTGGACCCGACGCACGCTCATCCCGCTCCTCGGGGTGCAGCCGGACGCTCTCCCGAGCTCTTCGCGCTCCACCCTGCGCATGCGAGTGCCGCTGGGTGCTCTCGGGATCTCGCCGCGGTACCACAGCGCGCCTCTGAGTGCCGCCGAGCGCTCTCTCGATATTGCCGCTCCTTCACCACGGAGCTCGGGGTGCAGCCGGGCGCTCTCCTGAGCTCGCAGCGGTACCACCGTGCGCCTCCGAGTGCCGCCGAGCGCTCTCCCGGTATTGCCACTCGTTGACCCCGCACGTCGGGGTGCCGCCACGCGCTCTCCCGATATCGCCGCTCCTTCACCACAGTGCTCCGGGTGCCGCCGGGCGCTCTCCCGAGCTTGCCGCACTACCACCGTGCGCCTCCAGGTGCCGCTGTGCGTCCGGTCGACCCGACGCACGCTCATCCCGCTCCTCGGGGTGCTGCCGGGCGCTCTGCTGAGCTCTCCGCGCTACCACCGTGCGCCGGCAAGTGCCAGCGGGCACTCTCGGGATCTCGCCGCGGTACCACAGCGCGCCTCCGAGTGCTGCCGAGCGCTCTCCCGATATCGCTGCTCCTTCACCACAGTGCCTGGGGTGCCGCCGGGCGCACTGCCGAGCTCACAGCGATACCACCGCGTGCCTCCGAGTGCCGCTGAACGCTCTCCCGATATCGCCGCTCCTTCACCCTGCTTGTCTGGGTGCCGCCGGGCGCTTTCCCGAGCTTGCCGCACTACCACCGTGCGCCTCCAGGTGCCGCTGTGCGTCCAGTCGACCCGACGCACGCTCATCCCGCTCCTCGGGGTGCCGCCGGACGCTCTCCCGAGCTCGTCGCGCTACCACCGTGCGCCTCCAGGTGCCGCTGTGCGTCCGGTCGACCCGACGCACGCTCATCCCGCTCCTCGGGGTGCCGCCGGACGCTCTCCCGAGCTCTTCGCGCTCCACCCTGCGCATGCGAGTGCCGCTGGGTGCTCTCGGGATCTCGCCGCGGTACCACCGTGCGCCTCCGAGTGCCGCCGAGCCCTCTCCCGATATCGCCGCTCCTTCACCACGGTGCTCGGGGTGCCGCCAGGTGCTCTGCCGAGCTCGCCGCGTTACAACCGTGCGCCTCCGAGTGCCGCCGAGCGCTCTCCCGGTATCGACACTCGTTGACCCCGCACGTCGGGGTGCCGCCACGCGCTCTCCCGATATCGCCGCTCCTTCACCACGGTGCTCGGGGTGCCGCCGGGCGCTCTCCCGAGCTTGCCGCACTACCACCGTGCGCCTCCAGCTGCCGCTGTGCGTCCGGTCGACCCTACGCACGCTCATCCCGCTCCTCGGGGTGCTGCCGGGCGCTCTGCTGAGCTCTCCGCGCTACCACCGTGCGCCGGCAAGTGCCAGCGGGCACTTTCGGGATCTCGCCGCGGTACCACAGCGCGCCTCCGAGTGCCGCCGAGCGCTCTCCCGAGCTCGTCGCGCTACCACCGTGCGCCTCCAGGTGCCGCTGTGCGTCCGGTCGACCCGACGCACGCTCATCCCGCTCCTCGGGGTGCCGCCGGACGCTCTCCCGAGCTCTTCGCGCTCCACCCTGAGCATGCGAGTGCCGCTGGGTGCTCTCGGGATCTCGCCGCGGTACCACCGTGCGCCTCTGAGTGCCGCCGAGCCCTCTCCCGATATCGCCGCTCCTTCACCACGGTGCTCGGGTTGCCGCCAGGTGCTCTGCCGAGCTCGCCGCGTTACAACCGTGCGCCTCCGAGTGCCGCCGAGCGCTCTCCCGGTATCGACACTCGTTGACCCCGCACGTCGGGGTGCCGCCACGCGCTCTCCCGATATCGCCGCTCCTTCACCACGGTGCTCGGGGTGCCGCCGGGCGCTCTCCCGAGCTTGCCGCACTACCACCGTGCGCCTCCAGCTGCCGCTGTGCGTCCGGTCGACCCTACGCACGCTCATCCCGCTCCTCGGGGTGCTGCCGGGCGCTCTGCTGAGCTCTCCGCGCTACCACCGTGCGCCGGCAAGTGCCAGCGGGCACTCTCGGGATGTCGCCGCGGTACCACAGCGCGCCTCCGAGTGCCGCCGAGCGCTCTCCCGATATCGCTGCTCCTTCACCACAGTGCCTGGGGTGCCGCCGGGCGCACTGCCGAGCTCACAGCGGTACCACCGCGTGCCTCCGAGTGCCGCTCAACGCTCTCCCGATATCGCCGCTCCTTCACCCTGCTTGTCTGGGTGCCGCCGGGCACTTTCCCGAGCTTGCCGCACTACCACCGTGCGCCTCCAGGTGCCGCTGTGCGTCCGGTCGACCCGACGCACGCTCATCCCGCTCCTCGGGGTGCCGCCGGGCGCTCTCCCGAGCTCGCCGCACTACCACCGTGCGCCTCCAGGTGCCGCTGTGCGTCCGGTCGACCCGACGCACGCTCATCCCGCTCCTCGGGGTGCCGCCGGGCGCTCTCCCGAGCTCGCCGCACTACCACCGTGCGCCTCCAGGTGCCGCTGTGCGTCCGGTCGACCCGACGCATGCTCATCCCGCTCCTCGGGGTGCCGCCTGACGCTCTCCCGAGCTCTTCGCGCTCCACCCTGCGCATGCGAGTGCCGCTGGGTGCTCTCGGGATCTCGCCGCGGTACCACCGTGCGCCTCCGAGTGCCGCCGAGCGCTCTCCCGGTATCGCCACTCGTTGACCCCGCACGTCGGGGTGCCGCCAGGCGCTCTCCCGATATCGCCGCTCCTTCACCACGGTGCTCGGGGTGCCGCCGGGCGCTCTCCTGAGCTCGCAGCGGTACTACCGTGCGCCTCCGAGTGCCGCCGAGCGCTCTCCCGGTATCGCCACTCGTTGACCCCGCATGTCGGGGTGCCGCCAGGCGCTCTCCCGATATCGCCGCTCCTTCACCACGGTGCTCGGGGTGCCGCCGGGCGCTCTCCTGAGCTCGCAGCGGTACCACCGTGCGCCGGCAAGTGCCAGCGGGCACTCTCGGGATCTCGCCGCGGTACCACAGCGCGCCTCCGAGTGCCGCCGAGCGCTCTCCCCATATCGCTGCTCCTTCACCACAGTGCCTGGGGTGCCGCCGGGCGCACTGCCGAGCTCACAGCGGTACCACCGCGTGCCTCCGAGTGCCGCTGAATGCTCTCCCTATATCGCCGCTCCTTCACCCTGCTTGTCTGGGTGCCGCCGGGCGCTTTCCCGAGCTTGCCGCACTACCACCGTGCGCCTCCAGGTGCCGCTGTGCGTCCGGTCGACCCGACGCACGCTCATCCTGCTCCTCGGGGTGCCGCCGGACGCTCTCCCGGTATCGACACTCGTTGACCCCGCACGTCGGGGTGCCGCCACGCGCTCTCCCGATATCGCCGCTCCTTCACCACAGTGCTCGGGGTGCCGCCGGGCGCTCTCCCGAGCTTGCCGCACTACCACCGTGCGCCTCCAGGTGCCGCTGTGCGTCCGGTCGACCCGACGCACGCTCATCCCGCTCCTCGGGGTGCTGCCGGGCGCTCTGCTGAGCTCTCCGCGCTACCACCGTGCGCCGGCAAGTGCCAGCGGGCACTCTCGGGATCTCGCCGCGGTACCACAGCGCGCCTCCGAGTGCCACCGAACGCTCTCCCGATATCGCCGCTCCTTCACCCTGCTTGTCTGGGTGCCGCCGGGCGCTTTCCCGAGCTCGCCGCACTACCACCGTGCGCCTCCAGGTGCCGCTGTACGTCCGGTCGACCCGACGCACGCTCATCCCGCTCCTCGGGGTGCCGCCGGACGCTCTCCCGAGCTCTTCGCGCTCCACCCTGCGCATGCGAGTGCCGCTGGGTGCTCTCGGGATCTCGCCGCGGTACCACAGCGCGCCTCTGAGTGCCGCCGAGCGCTCTCTCGATATTGCCGCTCCTTCACCACGGTGCTCGGGGTGCAGCCGGGCGCTCTCCTGAGCTCGCAGCGGTACCACCGTGCGCCTCCGAGTGCCGCCGAGCGCTCTCCCGGTATCGACACTCGTTGACCCCGCACGTCGGGGTGCCGCCACGCGCTCTCCCGATATCGCCGCTCCTTCACCACAGTGCTCCGGGTGCCGCCGGGCGCTCTCCCGAGCTTGCCGCAATACCACCGTGCGCCTCCAGGTGCCGCTGTGCGTCCAGTCGACCTGACGCACGCTCATCCCGCTCCTCGGGGTGCTGCCGGGCGCTCTGCTGAGCTCTCCGCGCTACCACCGTGCGCCGGCAAGTGCCAGCGGGCACTCTCGGGATCTCGCCGCGGTACCACAGCGCGCCTCCGAGTGCCGCCGAGCGCTCTCCCGATATCGCCGCTCCTTCACCCTGCTTGTCTGGGTGCCGCCGGGCGCTTTCCCGAGCTTGCCGCACTACCACCGTGCGCCTCCAGGTGCCGCTGTGCGCCCGGTCGACGGGACGCACGCTCATCCCGCTCCTCGGGGTGCCGCCGGGCGCTCTGCTGAGCTCTCCGCGCTACCACCGTGCGCCGGCAAGTGCCAGCGGGCACTCTCGGGATCTCGCCGCGGTACCACAGCGCGCCTCCGAGTGCCGCCGAGCGCTCTCCCGGTATCGCCACTCGTTGACCCCGCACGTCGGGGTGCCGCCAGGCGCTCTCCCGATATCGCCGCTCCTTCACCACGGTGCTCGGGGTGCCGCCGGGTGCTCTCCTGAGCTCGCAGCGGTACCACCGTGCGCCTCCGAGTGCCGCCGAGCGCTCTCCCGGTATCGCCACTCGTTGACCCCGCACGTCGGGGTGCCGCCAGGCGCTCTCCCGATATCGCCGCTCCTTCACCACGGTGCTCGGGGTGCCGCCGGGCGCTCTCCTGAGCTCGCAGCGGTACCACCGTGCGCCTCCGAATGCCGCCGAGCGCTGTCCCGGTATCGCCACTCGTTGACCCCGCACGTCGGGGTGCCGCCGAGCGCTCTCCCGATATCGCCGCTCCTTCACCACGGTGCTCGGGGTGCCGCCGGGCGCTCTCCTGAGCTCGCAGCGGTACCACCGTGCGCCGGCAAGTGCCAGCGGGCACTCTCGGGATCTCGCCGCGGTACCACAGCGCGCCTCCGAGTGCCGCCGAGCGCTCTCCCGATATCGCTGCTCCTTCACCACAGTGCTTGGGGTGCCGCCGGGCGCACTGCCGAGCTCACAGCGGTACCACCGCGTGCCTCCGAGTGCCGCTGAACGCTCTCCCGATATCGCCGCTCCTTCACCCTGCTTGTCTGGGTGCCGCCGGGCGCTTTTCTGAGCCTGCCGCACTACCACCGTGCGCCTCCAGGTGCCGCTGTGCGTCCGGTCGACCCGACGCACGCTCATCCTGCTCCTCGGGGTGCCGCCGGACGCTCTCCCGAGCTCTTCGCGCTCCACCCTGCGCATGCGAGTGCCGCTGGGTGCTCTCGGGATCTCGCCGCGATACCACAGCGCGCCTCCAGGTGCCGCTGTGCGTCCAGTCGACCCGACGCACGCTCATCCCACTTCTCGGGGTGCCACCGGGCGCTCTCCCGAGCTCGTCGCGCTACCACCGTGCGTCTCCAGGTGCCGCTGTGCGTCCGGTCGACCCGACGCATGCTCATCCCGCTCCTCGGGGTGCCGCCGGACGCTCTCCCGAGCTCTTCGCGCTCTACCCTGCGCATGCGAGTGCCGCTGGGTGCTCTCGGGATCTCGCCGCGGTACCACAGCGCGCCTCCGAGTGCCGCCGAGCCCTCTCCCGATATCGCCGCTCCTTCACCACGGTGCTCGGGTTGCCGCCAGGTGCTCTGCCGAGCTCGCCGCGTTACCACCGTGCGCCTCCGAGTGCCGCCGAGCGCTCTCCCGGTATCGACACTCGTTGACCCCGCAAGTCGGGGTGCCGCCACGCGCTCTCCCGATATCGCCGCTCCTTCACCACAGTGCTCGGGGTGCCGCCGGGCGCTCTCCCGAGCTTGCCGCACTACCACCGTGCGCCTCCAGGTACCGCTGTGCGTCCGGTCGACCCGACGCACGCTCATCCCGCTCCTCGGGGTGCTGCCGGGCGCTCTGCTGAGCTCTCCGCGCTACCACCGTGCGCCGGCAAGTGCCAGCGGGCACTCTCGGGATCTCGCCGCGGTACCACAGCACGCCTCCGAGTGCCGCCGAACGCTCTCCCGATATCGCCGCTCCTTCACCCTGCTTGTCTGGGTGCCGCCGGGCTCTTTCCCGAGCTCGCCGCACTACCACCGTGCGCCTCCAGGTGCCGCTGTGCGTCCGGTCGACCCGACACACGCTCATCCCACTTCTCGGGGTGCCACCGGGCGCTCTCCCGAGCTCGTCGCGCTACCACCGTGCGCCTCCAGGTGCCGCTGTGCGTCCGGTCGACCCGACGCACGCTCATCCCGCTCCTCGGGGTGCCGCCGGACGCTCTCCCGAGCTCTTCGCGCTCCACCCTGCGCATGCGAGTGCCGCTGGGTGCTCTCGGGATCTCGCCGCGGTACCACAGCGCGCCTCTGAGTGCCGCCGAGCGCTCTCTCGATATTGCCGCTCCTTCACCACGGTGCTCGGGGTGCAGCCGGGCGCTCTCCTGAGCTCGCAGCGGTACCACCGTGCGCCTCCGAGTGCCGCCGAGCGCTCTCCCGGTATCGACACTCGTTGACCCCGCACGTCGGGGTGCCGCCGAACGCTCTCCCGATATCGCCGCTCCTTCACCCTGCTTGTCTGGGTGCCACCGGGCGCTCTCCCGAGCTTGCCGCACTACCACCGTGCGCCTCCAGGTGCCGCTGTGCGTCCGGTCGACCCGACGCACGCTCATCCCGCTCCTCGGGGTGCTGCCGGGCGCTCTGCTGAGCTCTCCGCGCTACCACCGTGCGCCGGCAAGTGCCAGCGGGCACTCTCGGGATCTCGCCGCGGTACCACAGCGCGCCTCCGAGTGCCGCCGAACGCTCTCCCGATATCGCCGCTCCTTCACCCTGCTTGTCTGGGTGCCGCCGGGCGCTTTCCCGAGCTTGCCGCACTACCACCGTGCGCCTCCAGGTGCCGCTGTGCGTCCGGTCGACCCGACGCACGCTCATCCCGCTCCTCGGGGTGCCGCCGGGCGCTCTGCTGAGCTCTCCGCGCTACCACCGTGCGCTGAGAAGTGCCAGCGGGCACTCTCGGGATCTCGCCGCGGTACCACAGCGCGCCTCCGAGTGCCGCCGAGCGCTCTCCCGGTATCGCCACTCGTTGACCCCGCACGTCGGGGTGCCGCCAGGCGCTCTCCCGATATCGCCGCTCCTTCACCACGGTGCTCGGGGTGCCGCCGGGCGCTCTCCTGAGCTCGCAGCGGTACCACCGTGCGCCTCCGAGTGCCGCCGAGCGCTCTCCCGGTATCGCCACTCGTTGACCCCGCACGTCGGGGTGCCGCCAGGCGCTCTCCCGATATCGCCGCTCCTTCACCACGGTGCTCGGGGTGCCGCCGGGCGCTCTCCTGAGCTCGCAGCGGTACCACCGTGCGCCGGCAAGTGCCAGCGGGCACTCTCGGGATCTCGCCGCGGTACCACAGCGCGCCTCCGAGTGCCGCCGAGCGCTCTCCCGATATCGCCGCTCCTTCACCTTGCTTGTCTGGGTGCCGCCGGGCGCTTTCCCGAGCTTGCCGCACTACCACCGTGCGCCTCCTGGTGCCGCTGTACGTCCGGTCGACCCGACGCACGCTCATCCCACTTCTCGGGGTGCCACCGGGCGCTCTCCCGAGCTCGTCGCGCTACCACCGTGCGCCTCCAGGTGCCGCTGTGCGTCCGGTCGACCCGACGCACGCTCATCCCGCTCCTCGGGGTGCCGCCGGACGCTCTCCCGAGCTCTTCGCGCTCCACCCTGCGCATGCGAGTGCCGCTGGGTGCTCTCGGGATCTCGCCGCGATACCACCGCGCGCCTCCGAGTGCCGCCGAGCGCTCTCCCGATATCGCCGCTCCTTCACCCTGCTTGTCTGGGTGCCGCCGGGCGCTCTCCCGGTATCGCCGCTCCTTCACCACGGTGCTCGGGGTGCCGCCGGGCGCTATCCTGAGCTCACAGCGATACCACCGCGTGCCTCCGAGTGCCGCTGAACGCTCTCCCGATATCGCCGCTCCTTCACCCTGTTTGTCTGGGTGCCGACGGGCGCTTTCCCGAGCTTACCGCACTACCACCGTGCGCCTCCAGGTGCCGCTGTGCGTCCAGTCGACCCGACGCACGCTCATCCCGCTCCTCGGGGTGCCGCCGGGCGCTCTCCCGAGCTCGCCGCACTACCACCGTGCGCCTCCAGGTGCCGCTGGGTGCTCTCGGGATCTCGCCGCGGTACCACAGCGCGCCTCCGAGTGCCGCCGAGCGCTCTCCCGGTATTGCCACTCGTTGACCCCGCACGTCGGGGTGCCGCCACGCGCTCTCCCGATATCGCCGCTCCTTCACCACAGTGCTCGGGGTGCCGCCGGGCGCTCTCCCGAGCTTGCCGCACTACCACCGTGCGCCTCCAGGTACCGCTGTGCGTCCGGTCGACCCGACGCACGCTCATCCCGCTCCTCGGGGTGCTGCCGGGCGCTCTGCTGAGCTCTCCGTGCTACCACCGTGCGCCGGCAAGTGCCAGCGGGCACTCTCGGGATCTCGCCGCGGTACCACAGCGCGCCTCCGAGTGCCGCCGAGAGCACTCCCGATATCGCTGCTCCTTCACCACAGTGCCTGGGGTGCCGCCGGGCGCACTGCCGAGCTCACAGCGGTACCACCGCGTGCCTCCGAGTGCCGCTGAACGCTCTCCCGATATCGCCGCTCCTTCACCCTGCTTGTCTGGGTGCTGCCGGGCGCTTTCCCGAGCTTGCCGCACTACCACCGTGCGCCTCCAGGTGCCGCTGTGCGTCCGGTCGACCCGACGCACGCTCATCCCGCTCCTCGGGGTGCCGCCGGACGCTCTCCCGAGCTCGTCGCGCTCCACCCTGCGCATGCGAGTGCCGCTGGGTGCTCTCGGGATCTCGCCGCGGTACCATTGTGTGCCTCCGAGTGCCGCCGAGCGCTGTCCCGGTATCGCCACTCGTTGACCCCGCACGTCGGGGTGCCGCCAGGCGCTCTCCTGATATCGCCGCTCCTTCACCACGGTGCTCGGGGTGCCGCCGGGCGCTCTCCTGAGCTCGCAGTGGTACCACCGTGCGCCTCCGAGTGCCGCCGAGCGCTCTCCCGATATCGCTGCTCCTTCATTACAGTGCCTGGGGTGCCGCCGGGCGCACTGCCGAGCCCACAGCGGTACCACCGCGTGCCTCCGAGTGCCGCTGAACGTTCTCCCGATATCGCCGCTCCTTCACCCTGCTTGTCTGGGTGCCGCCGGGCGCTCTCCCGAGCTCGTCGCGCTACCACCGTGCGCCTCCAGGTGCCGCTGTGCGTCCGGTCGACCCGACGCACGCTCATCCCGCTCCTCGGGGTGCCGCCGGACGCTCTCCCGAGCTCTTCGCGCTCCACCCTGCGCATGCGAGTGCCGCTGGGTGCTCTCGGGATCTCGCCGCGGTACCACCGTGCGCCTCCGAGTGCCGCCGAGCGCTCTCCCGATATCGCCGCTCCTTCACCACGGTGCTCGGGGTGCAGCCGGGCGCTCTCCTGAGCTCGCAGCGGTACCACCGTGCGCCTCCGAGTGCCGCCGAGCGCTCTCCCGGTATCGACACTCGTTGACCCCGCACGTCGGGGTGCCGCCACGCGCTCTCCCAATATCGCCGCTCCTTCACCCTGCTTGTCTGGGTGCCGCCGGGCGCTCTCCCGAGCTTGCCGCACTACCACCGTGCGCCTCCAGGTGCCGCTGTGCGTCCGGTCGACCCGACGCACGCTCATCCCGCTCCTCGGGGTGCTGCCGGGCGCTCTGCTGAGCTCTCCGCGCTACCACCGTGCGCCGGCAAGTGCCAGCGGGCACTCTCGGGATCTCGCCGCGGTACCACAGCGCGCCTCCGAGTGCCGCCGAGCGCTCTCCCGATATCGCCGCTCCTTCACCCTGCTTGTCTGGGTGCCGCCGGGCGCTTTCCCGAGCTCGTCGCGCTACCACCGTGCGCCTCCAGGTGCCGCTGTGCGTCCGGTCGACCCGACGCACGCTCATCCCGCTCCTCGGGGTGCTGCCGGGCGCTCTGCTGAGCTCTCCGCGCTACCACCGTGCGCCGGCAAGTGCCAGCGGGCACTCTCGGGATCTCGCCGCGGTACCACAGCGCGCCTCCGAGTGCTGCCGAGCGCTCTCCCGATATCGCTGCTCCTTCACAACAGTGCCTGGGGTGCCGCCGGGCGCACTGCCGAGCTCACAGCGATACCACCGCGTGCCTCCGAGTGCCGCTGAACGCTCTCCCGATATCGCCGCTCCTTCACCCTGCTTGTCTGGGTGCCGCCGGGCGCTTTCCCGAGCTTGCCGCACTACCACCGTGCGCCTCCAGGTGCCGCTGTGCGTCCAGTCGACCCGACGCACGCTCATCCCGCTCCTCGGGGTGCCGCCGGGCGCTCTCCCGAGCTCGCCGCACTACCACCGTGCGCCTCCAGGTGCCGCTGTGCGTCCGGTCGACCCGACGCACGCTCATCCCGCTCCTCGGGGTGCCGCCGGGCGCTCTCCCGAGCTCGCCGCACTACCACCGTGCGCCTCCAGGTGCCGCTGTGCGTCCGGTCGACCCGACGCATGCTCATCCCGCTCCTCGGGGTGTCGCCGGACGCTCTCCCGAGCTCTTCGCGCTCCACCCTGCGCATGCGAGTGCCGCTGGGTGCTCTCGGGATCTCGCCGCGGTACCACAGCGCGCCTCTGAGTGCCGCCGAGCGCTCTCTCGATATTGCCGCTCCTTCACCACGGTGCTCGGGGTGCAGCCGGGCGCTCTCCTGAGCTCGCAGCAGTACCACCGTGCGCCTCCGAGTGCCGCCGAGCGCTCTCCCGGTATCGACACTCGTTGACCCCGCACGTCGGGGTGCCGCCACGCGCTCTCCCGATATCGCCGCTCCTTCACCACAGTGCTCCGGGTGCCGCCGGGCGCTCTCCCGAGCTTGCCGCAATACCACCGTGCGCCTCCAGGTGCCGCTGTGCGTCCAGTCGACCTGACGCACGCTCATCCCGCTCCTCGGGGTGCTGCCGGGCGCTCTGCTGAGCTCTCCGTGCTACCACCGTGCGCCGGCAAGTGCCAGCGGGCACTCTCGTGATCTCGCCGCGGTACCACAGCGCGCCTCCGAGTGCCGCCGAGCGCTCTCCCGATATCGCCGCTCCTTCACCCTGCTTGTCTGGGTGCCGCCGGGCGCTTTCCCGAGCTTGCCGCACTACCACAGTGCGCCTCCAGGTGCCGCTGTGCGCCCGGTCGACCCGACGCACGCTCATCCCGCTCCTCGGGGTGCCGCCGGGCGCTCTGCTGAGCTCTCCGCGCTACCACCGTGCGCTGAGAAGTGTCAGCGGGCACTCTCGGGATCTCGCCACGGTACCACCGCGCGCCTCCAAGTGCCACTGAGCGCTCTCCCCATATCGCCGCTCCTTCACCCCGCTTGTCTGGGTGCCGCCGGGTGCTCTGCCGAGCTCGCCGCACTACCACCGTGCGCCTCCAGGTGCCGCTGTGCGTCCGGTCCACCCGACGCACGCTCATCCCGCTCCTCGGGGTGCCGCCGGACGCTCTCCCGAGCTCTTCGCGCTCCACCCTGCGCATGCGAGTGCCGCTGGGTGCTCTCGGGATCTCGCCGCGGTACCACCGTGCGCCTCCGAGTGCCGCCGAGCGCTCTCCCGGTATCGCCACTCGTTGACCCCGCACGTCGGGGTGCCGCCAGGCGCTCTCCCGATATCGCCGCTCCTTCACCACGGTGCTCGGGGTGCCGCCGGGCGCTCTCCTGAGCTCGCAGCGGTACCACCGTGCGCCTCCGAGTGACGCCGAGCGCTCTCCCGGTATCGCCACTCGTTGACCCCGCACGTCGGGGTGCCGCCAGGCGCTCTCCCGATATCGCCGCTCCTTCACCACGGTGCTCGGGGTGCCGCCGGGCGCTCTCCTGAGCTCGCAGTGGTACCACCGTGCGCCTCCGAGTGCCGCCGAGCGCTCTCCCGATATCGCTGCTCCTTCACCACAGTGCCTGGGGTGCCGCCGGGCGCACTGCCGAGCTCACAGCGGTACCACCGCGTGCCTCCGAGTGCCGCTCAACGCTCTCCCGATATCGCCGCTCCTTCACCCTGCTTGTCTGGGTGCCGCCGGGCGCTTTCCCGAGCTTGCTGCACTACCACCGTGCGCCTCCAGGTGCCGCTGTGCGTCCGGTCGACCCGACGCACGCTCATCCCGCTCCTCGGGGTGCCACCGGGCGCTCTCCCGAGCTCGTCGCGCTACCACCGTGCGCCTCCAGGTGCCGCTGTGCGTCCAGTCGACCCGACGCACGCTCATCCTGCTCCTCGGGGTGCCGCCGGACGCTCTCCCGAGCTCTTCGCGCTCCACCCTGCGCATGCGAGTGCCGCTGGGTGCTCTCGGGATCTCGCCGCGGTACCACCGCGCGCCTCCAGGTGCCGCTGTGCGTCCAGTCGACCCGACGCACGCTCATCCCGCTCCTCGGGGTGCCGCCGGGCGCTCTCCCGAGCTCGCCGCACTACCACCGTCCCCCTCCAGGTGCCGCTGTGCGTCCGGTCGACCCGACGCACGCTCATCCCGCTCCTCGGGGTGCCACCGGGCGCTCTCCCGAGCTCGCCGCACTACCACCGTGCGCCTCCAGGTGCCGCTGTGCGTCCGGTCGACCCGACGCATGCTCATCCCGCTCCTCGGGGTGCCGCCGGACGCTCTCCCGAGCTCTTCGCGCTCTACCCTGCGCATGCGAGTGCCGCTGGGTGCTCTCGGGATCTCGCCGCGGTACCACAGCGCGCCTCCGAGTGCCGCCGAGCCCTCTCCCGATATCGCCGCTCCTTCACCACGTTGCTCGGGTTGCCACCAGGTGCTCTGCCGAGCTCGCCGCGTTACCACCGTGCGCCTCCGAGTGCCGCCGAGCGCTCTCCCGGTATCGACACTCGTTGACCCCGCACGTCGGGGTGCCGCCACGCGCTCTCCCGATATCGCCGCTCCTTCACCACAGTGCTCGGGGTGCCGCCGGGCGCTCTCCCGAGCTTGCCGCACTACCACCGTGCGCCTCCAGGTGCCGCTGTGCGTCCGGTCGACCCGACGCACGCTCATCCCGCTCCTCGGGGTGCTGCCGGGCGCTCTGCTGAGCTCTCCGCGCTACCACCGTGCGCCGGCAAGTGCCAGCGGGCACTCTCGGGATCTCGCCGCGGTACCACAGCGCGCCTCCGAGTGCCACCGAACGCTCTCCCGATATCGCCGCTCCTTCACCCTGCTTGTCTGGGTGCCGCCGGGCGCTTTCCCGAGCTCGCCGCACTACCACCGTGCGCCTCCAGGTGCCGCTGTACGTCCGGTCGACCCGACGCACGCTCATCCCACTTCTCGGGGTGCCACCGGGCGCTCTCCCGAGCTCGTCGCGCTACCACCGTGCGCCTCCAGGTGCCGCTGTGCGTCCGGTCGACCCGACGCACGCTCATCCCGCTCCTCGGGGTGCTGCCGGGCGCTCTGCTGAGCTCTCCGCGCTACCACCGTGCGCCGGCAAGTGCCAGCGGGCACTCTCGGGATCTCGCCGCGGTACCACAGCGCGCCTCCGAGTGCTGCCGAGCGCTCTCCCGATATCGCTGCTCCTTCACAACAGTGCCTGGGGTGCCGCCGGGCGCACTGCCGAGCTCACAGCGATACCACCGCGTGCCTCCGAGTGCCGCTGAACGCTCTCCCGATATCGCCGCTCCTTCACCCTGCTTGTCTGGGTGCCGCCGGGCGCTTTCCCGAGCTTGCCGCACTACCACCGTGCGCCTCCAGGTGCCGCTGTGCGTCCAGTCGACCCGACGCACGCTCATCCCGCTCCTCGGGGTGCCGCCGGGCGCTCTCCCGAGCTCGCCGCACTACCACCGTGCGCCTCCAGGTGCCGCTGTGCGTCCGGTCGACCCGACGCACGCTCATCCCGCTCCTCGGGGTGCCGCCGGGCGCTCTCCCGAGCTCGCCGCACTACCACCGTGCGCCTCCAGGTGCCGCTGTGCGTCCAGTCGACCCGACGCACGCTCATCCCGCTCCTCGGGGTGCCGCCGGGCGCTCTCCCGAGCTCGCCGCACTACCACCGTGCGCCTCCAGGTGCCGCTGTGCGTCCGGTCGACCCGACGCACGCTCATCCCGCTCCTCGGGGTGTCGCCGGACGCTCTCCCGAGCTCTTCGCGCTCCACCCTGCGCATGCGAGTGCCGCTGGGTGCTCTCGGGATCTCGCCGCGGTACCACAGCGCGCCTCTGAGTGCCGCCGAGCGCTCTCTCGATATTGCCGCTCCTTCACCACGGTGCTCGGGGTGCAGCCGGGCGCTCTCCTGAGCTCGCAGCAGTACCACCGTGCGCCTCCGAGTGCCGCCGAGCGCTCTCCCGGTATCGACACTCGTTGACCCCGCACGTCGGGGTGCCGCCACGCGCTCTCCCGATATCGCCGCTCCTTCACCACAGTGCTCCGGGTGCCGCCGGGCGCTCTCCCGAGCTTGCCGCAATACCACCGTGCGCCTCCAGGTGCCGCTGTGCGTCCAGTCGACCTGACGCACGCTCATCCCGCTCCTCGGGGTGCTGCCGGGCGCTCTGCTGAGCTCTCCGTGCTACCACCGTGCGCCGGCAAGTGCCAGCGGGCACTCTCGTGATCTCGCCGCGGTACCACAGCGCGCCTCCGAGTGCCGCCGAGCGCTCTCCCGATATCGCCGCTCCTTCACCCTGCTTGTCTGGGTGCCGCCGGGCGCTTTCCCGAGCTTGCCGCACTACCACAGTGCGCCTCCAGGTGCCGCTGTGCGCCCGGTCGACCCGACGCACGCTCATCCCGCTCCTCGGGGTGCCGCCGGGCGCTCTGCTGAGCTCTCCGCGCTACCACCGTGCGCTGAGAAGTGTCAGCGGGCACTCTCGGGATCTCGCCACGGTACCACCGCGCGCCTCCAAGTGCCACTGAGCGCTCTCCCCATATCGCCGCTCCTTCACCCCGCTTGTCTGGGTGCCGCCGGGTGCTCTGCCGAGCTCGCCGCACTACCACCGTGCGCCTCCAGGTGCCGCTGTGCGTCCGGTCGACCCGACGCACGCTCATCCCGCTCCTCGGGGTGCCGCCGGACGCTCTCCCGAGCTCTTCGCGCTCCACCCTGCGCATGCGAGTGCCGCTGGGTGCTCTCGGGATCTCGCCGCGGTACCACCGTGCGCCTCCGAGTGCCGCCGAGCGCTCTCCCGGTATCGCCACTCGTTGACCCCGCACGTCGGGGTGCCGCCAGGCGCTCTCCCGATATCGCCGCTCCTTCACCACGGTGCTCGGGGTGCCGCCGGGCGCTCTCCTGAGCTCGCAGCGGTACCACCGTGCGCCTCCGAGTGCCGCCGAGCGCTCTCCCGGTATCGCCACTCGTTGACCCCGCACGTCGGGGTGCCGCCAGGCGCTCTCCCGATATCGCCGCTCCTTCACCACGGTGCTCGGGGTGCCGCCGGGCGCTCTCCTGAGCTCGCAGTGGTACCACCGTGCGCCTCCGAGTGCCGCCGAGCGCTCTCCCGATATCGCTGCTCCTTCACCACAGTGCCTGGGGTGCCGCCGGGCGCACTGCCGAGCTCACAGCGGTACCACCGCGTGCCTCCGAGTGCCGCTCAACGCTCTCCCGATATCGCCGCTCCTTCACCCTGCTTGTCTGGGTGCCGCCGGGCGCTTTCCCGAGCTTGCTGCACTACCACCGTGCGCCTCCAGGTGCCGCTGTGCGTCCGGTCGACCCGACGCACGCTCATCCCGCTCCTCGGGGTGCCACCGGGCGCTCTCCCGAGCTCGTCGCGCTACCACCGTGCGCCTCCAGGTGCCGCTGTGCGTCCAGTCGACCCGACGCACGCTCATCCTGCTCCTCGGGGTGCCGCCGGACGCTCTCCCGAGCTCTTCGCGCTCCACCCTGCGCATGCGAGTGCCGCTGGGTGCTCTCGGGATCTCGCCGCGGTACCACCGCGCGCCTCCAGGTGCCGCTGTGCGTCCAGTCGACCCGACGCACGCTCATCCCGCTCCTCGGGGTGCCGCCGGGCGCTCTCCCGAGCTCGCCGCACTACCACCGTGCGCCTCCAGGTGCCGCTGTGCGTCCGGTCGACCCGACGCACGCTCATCCCGCTCCTCGGGGTGCCGCCGGGCGCTCTCCCGAGCTCGCCGCACTACCACCGTGCGCCTCCAGGTGCCGCTGTGCGTCCGGTCGACCCGACGCACGCTCATCCCGCTCCTCGGGGTGCCGCCGGGCGCTCTCCCGAGCTCGCCGCACTACCACCGTGCGCCTCCAGGTGCCGCTGTGCGTCCGGTGGACCCGACGCACGCTCATCCCGCTCCTCGGGGTGCCGCCGGGCGCTCTCCTGAGCTCGCAGCGGTACCACCGTGCGCCTCCGAGTGCCGCCGAGCGCTCTCCCGGTATTGCCACTCGTTGACCCCGCACGTTGGGGTGCCGCCACGCGCTCTCCCGATATCGCCGCTCCTTCACCACAGTGCTCGGGGTGCCGCCGGGCGCTCTCCCGAGCTTGCCGCACTACCACCGTGCGCCTCCAGGTGCCGCTGTGCGTCCGGTCGACCCGACGCACGCTCATCCCGCTCCTCGGGGTGCTGCCGGGCGCTCTGCTGAGCTCTCCGCGCTACCACCGTGCGCCAGCAAGTGCCAGCGGGCACTCTCGGGATCTCGCCGCGGTACCACAGCGCGCCTCCGAGTGCCACCGAACGCTCTCCCGATATCGCCGCTCCTTCACCCTGCTTGTCTGGTTGCCGCCGGGCGCTTTCCCGAGCTCACCGCACTACCACCGTGCGCCTCCGAGTGCCGCTGTACGTCCGGTCGACCCGACGCACGCTCATCCCACTTCTCGGGGTGCCACCGGGCGCTCTCCAGAGCTCGTCGCGCTACCACCGTGCGCCTCCAGGTGCCGCTGTGCGTCCGGTGGACCCGACGCACGCTCATCCCGCTCCTCGGGGTGCAGCCGGACGCTCTCCCGAGCTCTTCGCGCTCCACCCTGCGCATGCGAGTGCCGCTGGGTGCTCTCGGGATCTCGCCGCGGTACCACAGCGCGCCTCTGAGTGCCGCCGAGCGCTCTCTCGATATTGCCGCTCCTTCACCACGGTGCTCGGGGTGCAGCCGGGCGCTCTCCTGAGCTCGCAGCGGTACCACCGTGCGCCTCCGAGTGCCGCCGAGCGCTCTCCCGGTATTGCCACTCGTTGACCCCGCACGTCGGGGTGCCGCCACGCGCTCTCCCGATATCGCCGCTCCTTCACCACAGTGCTCCGGGTGCCGCCGGGCGCTCTCCCGAGCTTGCCGCACTACCACCGTGCGCCTCCAGGTGCCGCTGTGCGTCCGGTCGACCCGACGCACGCTCATCCCGCTCCTCGGGGTGCTGCCGGGCGCTCTGCTGAGCTCTCCGCGCTACCACCGTGCGCCGGCAAGTGCCAGCGGGCACTCTCGGGATCTCGCCGCGGTACCACAGCGCGCCTCCGAGTGCTGCCGAGCGCTCTCCCGATATCGCTGCTCCTTCACCACAGTGCCTGGGGTGCCGCCGGGCGCACTGCCGAGTTCACAGCGATACCACCGCGTGCCTCCGAGTGCCGCTCAACGCTCTCCCGATATCGCCGCTCCTTCACCCTGCTTGTCTGGGTGCCGCCGGGCGCTTTCCCGAGCTTGCCGCACTACCACCGTGCGCCTCCAGGTGCCGCTGTGCGTCCAGTCGACCCGACGCACGCTCATCCCGCTCCTCGGGGTGCCGCCGGGCGCTCTCCCGAGCTCGCCGCACTACCACCGTGCGCCTCCAGGTGCCGCTGTGCGTCCGGTCGACCCGACGCACGCTCATCCCGCTCCTCGGGGTGCCGCCGGGCGCTCTCCCGAGCTCGCCGCACTACCACCGTGCGCCTCCAGGTGCCGCTGTGCGTCCGGTCGACCCGACGCACGCTCATCCCGCTCCTCGGGGTGCCGCCGGGCGCTCTCCTGAGCTCGCAGCGGTACCACCGTGCGCCTCCGAGTGCCGCCGAGCGCTCTCCCGGTATTGCCACTCGTTGACCCCGCACGTTGGGGTGCCGCCACGCGCTCTCCCGATATCGCCGCTCCTTCACCACAGTGCTCGGGGTGCCGCCGGGCGCTCTCCCGAGCTTGCCGCACTACCACCGTGCGCCTCCAGGTGCCGCTGTGCGTCCGGTCGACCCGACGCACGCTCATCCCGCTCCTCGGGGTGCTGCCGGGCGCTCTGCTGAGCTCTCCGCGCTACCACCGTGCGCCAGCAAGTGCCAGCGGGCACTCTCGGGATCTCGCCGCGGTACCACAGCGCGCCTCCGAGTGCCACCGAACGCTCTCCCGATATCGCCGCTCCTTCACCCTGCTTGTCTGGTTGCCGCCGGGCGCTTTCCCGAGCTCACCGCACTACCACCGTGCGCCTCCGAGTGCCGCTGTACGTCCGGTCGACCCGACGCACGCTCATCCCACTTCTCGGGTGCCACCGGGCGCTCTCCAGAGCTCGTCGCGCTACCACCGTGCGCCTCCAGGTGCCGCTGTGCGTCCGGTGGACCCGACGCACGCTCATCCCGCTCCTCGGGGTGCAGCCGGACGCTCTCCCGAGCTCTTCGCGCTCCACCCTGCGCATGCGAGTGCCGCTGGGTGCTCTCGGGATCTCGCCGCGGTACCACAGCGCGCCTCTGAGTGCCGCCGAGCGCTCTCTCGATATTGCCGCTCCTTCACCACGGTGCTCGGGGTGCAGCCGGGCGCTCTCCTGAGCTCGCAGCGGTACCACCGTGCGCCTCCGAGTGCCGCCGAGCGCTCTCCCGGTATTGCCACTCGTTGACCCCGCACGTCGGGGTGCCGCCACGCGCTCTCCCGATATCGCCGCTCCTTCACCACAGTGCTCCGGGTGCCGCCGGGCGCTCTCCCGAGCTTGCCGCACTACCACCGTGCGCCTCCAGGTGCCGCTGTGCGTCCGGTCGACCCGACGCACGCTCATCCCGCTCCTCGGGGTGCTGCCGGGCGCTCTGCTGAGCTCTCCGCGCTACCACCGTGCGCCGGCAAGTGCCAGCGGGCACTCTCGGGATCTCGCCGCGGTACCACAGCGCGCCTCCGAGTGCTGCCGAGCGCTCTCCCGATATCGCTGCTCCTTCACCACAGTGCCTGGGGTGCCGCCGGGCGCACTGCCGAGTTCACAGCGATACCACCGCGTGCCTCCGAGTGCCGCTCAACGCTCTCCCGATATCGCCGCTCCTTCACCCTGCTTGTCTGGGTGCCGCCGGGCGCTTTCCCGAGCTTGCCGCACTACCACCGTGCGCCTCCAGGAGCCGCTGTGCGTCCAGTCGACCCGACGCACGCTCATCCCGCTCCTCGGGGTGCCGCCGGGCGCTCTCCCGAGCTCGCCGCACTACCACCGTGCGCCTCCAGGTGCCGCTGTGCGTCCGGTCGACCCGACGCACGCTCATCCCGCTCCTCGGGGTGCCGCCGGGCGCTCTCCCGAGCTCGCCGCACTACCACCGTGCGCCTCCAGGTGCCGCTGTGCGTCCGGTCGACCCGACGCACGCTCATCCCGCTCCTCGGGGTGCCGCCGGGCGCTCTCCTGAGCTCGCAGCGGTACCACCGTGCGCCTCCGAGTGCCGCCGAGCGCTCTCCCGGTATTGCCACTCGTTGACCCCGCACGTTGGGGTGCCGCCACGCGCTCTCCCGATATCGCCGCTCCTTCACCACAGTGCTCGGGGTGCCGCCGGGCGCTCTCCCGAGCTTGCCGCACTACCACCGTGCGCCTCCAGGTGCCGCTGTGCGTCCGGTCGACCCGACGCACGCTCATCCCGCTCCTCGGGGTGCTGCCGGGCGCTCTGCTGAGCTCTCCGCGCTACCACCGTGCGCCAGCAAGTGCCAGCGGGCACTCTCGGGATCTCGCCGCGGTACCACAGCGCGCCTCCGAGTGCCACCGAACGCTCTCCCGATATCGCCGCTCCTTCACCCTGCTTGTCTGGTTGCCGCCGGGCGCTTTCCAGAGCTCGCCGCACTACCACCGTGCGCCTCCAGGTGCCGCTGTACGTCCGGTCGACCCGACGCACGCTCATCCCACTTCTCGGGGTGCCACCGGGCGCTCTCCAGAGCTCGTCGCGCTACCACCGTGCGCCTCCAGGTGCCGCTGTGCGTCCGGTGGACCCGACGCACGCTCATCCCGCTCCTCGGGGTGCAGCCGGACGCTCTCCCGAGCTCTTCGCGCTCCACCCTGCACATGCGAGTGCCGCTGGGTGCTCTCGGGATCTCGCCGCGGTACCACAGCGCGCCTCTGAGTGCCGCCGAGCGCTCTCTCGATATTGCCGCTCCTTCACCACGGAGCTCGGGGTGCAGCCGGGCGCTCTCCTGAGCTCGCAGCGGTACCACCGTGCGCCTCCGAGTGCCGCCGAGCGCTCTCCCGGTATTGCCACTCGTTGACCCCGCACGTCGGGGTGCCGCCACGCGCTCTCCCGATATCGCCGCTCCTTCACCACAGTGCTCCGGGTGCCGCCGGGCGCTCTCCCGAGCTTGCCGCACTACCACCGTGCGCCTCCAGGTGCCGCTGTGCGTCCGGTCGACCCGACGCACGCTCATCCCGCTCCTCGGGGTGCTGCCGGGCGCTCTGCTGAGCTCTCCGCGCTACCACCGTGCGCCGGCAAGTGCCAGCGGGCACTCTCGGGATCTCGCCGCGGTACCACAGCGCGCCTCCGAGTGCTGCCGAGCGCTCTCCCGATATCGCTGCTCCTTCACCACAGTGCCTGGGGTGCCGCCGGGCGCACTGCCGAGCTCACAGCGGTACCACCGCGTGCCTCCGAGTGCCGCTGAACGCTCTCCCGATATCGCCGCTCCTTCACCCTGCTTGTCTGGGTGCCGCCGGGCGCTTTCCCGAGCTTGCCGCACTACCACCGTGCGCCTCCAGGTGCCGCTGTGCGTCCGGTCGACCCGACGCACGCTCATCCCGCTCCTCGGGGTGCCGCCGGACGCTCTCCCGAGCTCTTCGCGCTCCACCCTGCGCATGCGAGTGCCGCTGGGTGCTCTCGGGATCTCGCCGCGGTACCACCGTGCGCCTCCGAGTGCCGCCGAGCCCTCTCCCGATATCGCCGCTCCTTCACCACGGTGCTCGGGGTGCCGCCAGGTGCTCTGCCGAGCTCGCCGCGTTACAACCGTGCGCCTCCGAGTGCCGCCGAGCGCTCTCCCGGTATCGACACTCGTTGACCCCGCACGTCGGGGTGCCGCCACGCGCTCTCCCGATATCGCCGCTCCTTCACCACGGTGCTCGGGGTGCCGCCGGGCGCTCTCCCGAGCTTGCCGCACTACCACCGTGCGCCTCCAGCTGCCGCTGTGCGTCCGGTCGACCCTACGCACGCTCATCCCGCTCCTCGGGGTGCTGCCGGGCGCTCTGCTGAGCTCTCCGCGCTACCACCGTGCGCCGGCAAGTGCCAGCGGGCACTTTCGGGATCTCGCCGCGGTACCACAGCGCGCCTCCGAGTGCCGCCGAGCGCTCTCCCGAGCTCGTCGCGCTACCACCGTGCGCCTCCAGGTGCCGCTGTGCGTCCGGTCGACCCGACGCACGCTCATCCCGCTCCTCGGGGTGCCGCCGGACGCTCTCCCGAGCTCTTCGCGCTCCACCCTGAGCATGTGAGTGCCGCTGGGTGCTCTCGGGATCTCGCCGCGGTACCACCGTGCGCCTCTGAGTGCCGCCGAGCCCTCTCCCGATATCGCCGCTCCTTCACCACGGTGCTCGGGTTGCCGCCAGGTGCTCTGCCGAGCTCGCCGCGTTACAACCGTGCGCCTCCGAGTGCCGCCGAGCGCTCTCCCGGTATCGACACTCGTTGACCCCGCACGTCGGGGTGCCGCCACGCGCTCTCCCGATATCGCCGCTCCTTCACCACGGTGCTCGGGGTGCCGCCGGGCGCTCTCCCGAGCTTGCCGCACTACCACCGTGCGCCTCCAGCTGCCGCTGTGCGTCCGGTCGACCCTACGCACGCTCATCCCGCTCCTCGGGGTGCTGCCGGGCGCTCTGCTGAGCTCTCCGCGCTACCACCGTGCGCCGGCAAGTGCCAGCGGGCACTCTCGGGATGTCGCCGCGGTACCACAGCGCGCCTCCGAGTGCCGCCGAGCGCTCTCCCGATATCGCTGCTCCTTCACCACAGTGCCTGGGGTGCCGCCGGGCGCACTGCCGAGCTCACAGCGGTACCACCGCGTGCCTCCGAGTGCCGCTCAACGCTCTCCCGATATCGCCGCTCCTTCACCCTGCTTGTCTGGGTGCCGCCGGGCACTTTCCCGAGCTTGCCGCACTACCACCGTGCGCCTCCAGGTGCCGCTGTGCGTCCGGTCGACCCGACGCACGCTCATCCCGCTCCTCGGGGTGCCGCCGGGCGCTCTCCCGAGCTCGCCGCACTACCACCGTGCGCCTCCAGGTGCCGCTGTGCGTCCGGTCGACCCGACGCACGCTCATCCCGCTCCTCGGGGTGCCGCCGGGCGCTCTCCCGAGCTCGCCGCACTACCACCGTGCGCCTCCAGGTGCCGCTGTGCGTCCGGTCGACCCGACGCATGCTCATCCCGCTCCTCGGGGTGCCGCCTGACGCTCTCCCGAGCTCTTCGCGCTCCACCCTGCGCATGCGAGTGCCGCTGGGTGCTCTCGGGATCTCGCCGCGGTACCACCGTGCGCCTCCGAGTGCCGCCGAGCGCTCTCCCGGTATCGCCACTCGTTGACCCCGCACGTCGGGTTGCCGCCAGGCGCTCTCCCGATATCGCCGCTCCTTCACCACGGTGCTCGGGGTGCCGCCGGGCGCTCTCCTGAGCTCGCAGCGGTACCACCGTGCGCCGGCAAGTGCCAGCGGGCACTCTCGGGATCTCGCCGCGGTACCACAGCGCGCCTCCGAGTGCCGCCGAGCGCTCTCACCCATATCGCTGCTCCTTCACCACAGTGCCTGGGGTGCCGCCGGGCGCACTGCCGAGCTCACAGCGGTACCACCGCGTGCCTCCGAGTGCCGCTGAATGCTCTCCCTATATCGCCGCTCCTTCACCCTGCTTGTCTGGGTGCCGCCGGGCGCTTTCCCGAGCTTGCCGCACTACCACCGTGCGCCTCCAGGTGCCGCTGTGCGTCCGGTCGACCCGACGCACGCTCATCCTGCTCCTCGGGGTGCCGCCGGACGCTCTCCCGGTATCGACACTCGTTGACCCCGCACGTCGGGGTGCCGCCACGCGCTCTCCCGATATCGCCGCTCCTTCACCACAGTGCTCGGGGTGCCGCCGGGCGCTCTCCCGAGCTTGCCGCACTACCACCGTGCGCCTCCAGGTGCCGCTGTGCGTCCGGTCGACCCGACGCACGCTCATCCCGCTCCTCGGGGTGCTGCCGGGCGCTCTGCTGAGCTCTCCGCGCTACCACCGTGCGCCGGCAAGTGCCAGCGGGCACTCTCGGGATCTCGCCGCGGTACCACAGCGCGCCTCCGAGTGCCACCGAACGCTCTCCCGATATCGCCGCTCCTTCACCCTGCTTGTCTGGGTGCCGCCGGGCGCTTTCCCGAGCTCGCCGCACTACCACCGTGCGCCTCCAGGTGCCGCTGTACGTCCGGTCGACCCGACGCACGCTCATCCCGCTCCTCGGGGTGCCGCCGGACGCTCTCCCGAGCTCTTCGCGCTCCACCCTGCGCATGCGAGTGCCGCTGGGTGCTCTCGGGATCTCGCCGCGGTACCACAGCGCGCCTCTGAGTGCCGCCGAGCGCTCTCTCGATATTGCCGCTCCTTCACCACGGTGCTCGGGGTGCAGCCGGGCGCTCTCCTGAGCTCGCAGCGGTACCACCGTGCGCCTCCGAGTGCCGCCGAGCGCTCTCCCGGTATCGACACTCGTTGACCCCGCACGTCGGGGTGCCGCCAGGCGCTCTCCCGATATCGCCGCTCCTTCACCACAGTGCTCCGGGTGCCGCCGGGCGCTCTCCCGAGCTTGCCGCAATACCACCGTGCGCCTCCAGGTGCCGCTGTGCGTCCAGTCGACCTGACGCACGCTCATCCCGCTCCTCGGGGTGCTGCCGGGCGCTCTGCTGAGCTCTCCGCGCTACCACCGTGCGCCGGCAAGTGCCAGCAGGCACTCTCGGGATCTCGCCGCGGTACCACAGCGCGCCTCCGAGTGCCGCCGAGCGCTCTCCCGATATCGCCGCTCCTTCACCCTGCTTGTCTGGGTGCCGCCGGGCGCTTTCCCGAGCTTGCCGCACTACCACCGTGCGCCTCCAGGTGCCGCTGTGCGCCCGGTCGACGGGACGCACGCTCATCCCGCTCCTCGGGGTGCCGCCGGGCGCTCTGCTGAGCTCTCCGCGCTACCACCGTGCGCCGGCAAGTGCCAGCGGGCACTCTCGGGATCTCGCCGCGGTACCACAGCGCGCCTCCGAGTGCCGCCGAGCGCTCTCCCGGTATCGCCACTCGTTGACCCCGCACGTCGGGGTGCCGCCAGGCGCTCTCCCGATATCGCCGCTCCTTCACCACGGTGCTCGGGGTGCCGCCGGGTGCTCTCCTGAGCTCGCAGCGTTACCACCGTGCGCCTCCGAGTGCCGCCGAGCGCTCTCCCGGTATCGCCACTCGTTGACCCCGCACGTCGGGGTGCCGCCAGGCGCTCTCCCGATATCGCCGCTCCTTCACCACGGTGCTCGGGGTGCCGCCGGGCGCTCTCCTGAGCTCGCAGCGGTACCACCGTGCGCCTCCGAATGCCGCCGAGCGCTCTCCCGGTATCGCCACTCGTTGACCCCGCACGTCGGGGTGCCGCCGAGCGCTCTCCCGATATCGCCGCTCCTTCACCACGGTGCTCGGGGTGCCGCCGGGCGCTCTCCTGAGCTCGCAGCGGTACCACCGTGCGCCGGCAAGTGCCAGCAGGCACTCTCGGGATCTCGCCGCGGTACCACAGCGCGCCTCCGAGTGCCGCCGAGCGCTCTCCCGATATCGCTGCTCCTTCACCACAGTGCCTGGGGTGCCGCCGGGCGCACTGCCGAGCTCACAGCGGTACCACCGCGTGCCTCCGAGTGCCGCTGAACGCTCTCCCGATATCGCCGCTCCTTCACCCTGCTTGTCTGGGTGCCGCCGGGCGCTTTTCTGAGCCTGCCGCACTACCACCGTGCGCCTCCAGGTGCCGCTGTGCGTCCGGTCGACCCGACGCACGCTCATCCTGCTCCTCGGGGTGCCGCCGGACGCTCTCCCGAGCTCTTCGCGCTCCACCCTGCGCATGCGAGTGCCGCTGGGTGCTCTCGGGATCTCGCCGCGATACCACAGCGCGCCTCCAGGTGCCGCTGTGCGTCCAGTCGACCCGACGCACGCTCATCCCACTTCTCGGGGTGCCACCGGGCGCTCTCCCGAGCTCGTCGCGCTACCACCGTGCGTCTCCAGGTGCCGCTGTGCGTCCGGTCGACCCGACGCATGCTCATCCCGCTCCTCGGGGTGCCGCCGGACGCTCTCCCGAGCTCTTCGTGCTCTACCCTGCGCATGCGAGTGCCGCTGGGTGCTCTCGGGATCTCGCCGCGGTACCACAGCGCGCCTCCGAGTGCCGCCGAGCCCTCTCCCGATATCGCCGCTCCTTCACCACGGTGCTCGGGTTGCCGCCAGGTGCTCTGCCGAGCTCGCCGCGTTACCACCGTGCGCCTCCGAGTGCCGCCGAGCGCTCTCCCGGTATCGACACTCGTTGACCCCGCAAGTCGGGGTGCCGCCACGCGCTCTCCCGATATCGCCGCTCCTTCACCACAGTGCTCGGGGTGCCGCCGGGCGCTCTCCCGAGCTTGCCGCACTACCACCGTGCGCCTCCAGGTACCGCTGTGCGTCCGGTCGACCCGACGCACGCTCATCCCGCTCCTCGGGGTGCTGCCGGGCGCTCTGCTGAGCTCTCCGCGCTACCACCGTGCGCCGGCAAGTGCCAGCGGGCACTCTCGGGATCTCGCCGCGGTACCACAGCACGCCTCCGAGTGCCGCCGAACGCTCTCCCGATATCGCCGCTCCTTCACCCTGCTTGTCTGGGTGCCGCCGGGCTCTTTCCCGAGCTCGCCGCACTACCACCGTGCGCCTCCAGGTGCCGCTGTGCGTCCGGTCGACCCGACACACGCTCATCCCACTTCTCGGGGTGCCACCGGGCGCTCTCCCGAGCTCGTCGCGCTACCACCGTGCGCCTCCAGGTGCCGCTGTGCGTCCGGTGGACCCGACGCACGCTCATCCCGCTCCTCGGGGTGCCGCCGGACGCTCTCCCGAGCTCTTCGCGCTCCACCCTGCGCATGCGAGTGCCGCTGGGTGCTCTCGGGATCTCGCCGCGGTACCACAGCGCGCCTCTGAGTGCCGCCGAGCGCTCTCTCGATATTGCCGCTCCTTCACCACGGTGCTCGGGGTGCAGCCGGGCGCTCTCCTGAGCTCGCAGCGGTACCACCGTGCGCCTCCGAGTGCCGCCGAGCGCTCTCCCGGTATCGACACTCGTTGACCCCGCACGTCGGGGTGCCGCTGAACGCTCTCCCGATATCGCCGCTCCTTCACCCTGCTTGTCTGGGTGCCGCCGGGCGCTTTCCCGAGCTCGCCGCACTACCACCGTGCGCCTCCAGGTGCCGCTGTGCGTCCGGTCGACCCGACGCACGCTCATCCCGCTCCTCGGGGTGCCGCCGGGCGCTCTGCTGAGCTCTCCGCGCTACCACCGTGCGCTGAGAAGTGCCAGCGGGCACTCTCGGGATCTCGCCGCGGTACCACAGCGCGCCTCCGAGTGCCGCCGAGCGCTCTCCCGGTATCGCCACTCGTTGACCCCGCACGTCGGGGTGCCGCCAGGCGCTCTCCCGATATCGCCGCTCCTTCACCACGGTGCTCGGGGTGCCGCCGGGCGCTCTCCTGAGCTCGCAGCGGTACCACCGTGCGCCTCCGAGTGCCGCCGAGCGCTCTCCCGGTATCGCCACTCGTTGACCCCGCACGTCGGGGTGCCGCCAGGCGCTCTCCCGATATCGCCGCTCCTTCACCACGGTGCTCGGGGTGCCGCCGGGCGCTCTCCTGAGCTCGCAGCGGTACCACCGTGCGCCGGCAAGTGCCAGCGGGCACTCTCGGGATCTCGCCGCGGTACCACAGCGCGCCTCCGAGTGCCGCCGAGCGCTCTCCCGATATCGCCGCTCCTTCACCTTGCTTGTCTGGGTGCCGCCGGGCGCTTTCCCGAGCTTGCCGCACTACCACCGTGCGCCTCCTGGTGCCGCTGTACGTCCGGTCGACCCGACGCACGCTCATCCCACTTCTCGGGGTGCCACCGGGCGCTTTCCCGAGCTCGTCGCGCTACCACCGTGCGCCTCCAGGTGCCGCTGTGCGTCCGGTCGACCCGACGCACGCTCATCCCGCTCCTCGGGGTGCCGCCGGACGCTCTCCCGAGCTCTTCGCGCTCCACCCTGCGCATGCGAGTGCCGCTGGGTGCTCTCGGGATCTCGCCGCGATACCACCGCGCGCCTCCGAGTGCCGCCGAGCGCTCTCCCGATATCGCCGCTCCTTCACCCTGCTTGTCTGGGTGCCGCCGGGCGCTCTCCCGGTATCGCCGCTCCTTCACCACGGTGCTCGGGGTGCCGCCGGGCGCTATCCTGAGCTCACAGCGATACCACCGCGTGCCTCCGAGTGCCGCTGAACGCTCTCCCGATATCGCCGCTCCTTCACCCTGTTTGTCTGGGTGCCGACGGGCGCTTTCCCCGAGCTTACCGCACTACCACCGTGCGCCTCCAGGTGCCGCTGTGCGTCCAGTCGACCCGACGCACGCTCATCCCGCTCCTCGGGGTGCCGCCGGGCGCTCTCCCGAGCTCGCCGCACTACCACCGTGCGCCTCCAGGTGCCGCTGGGTGCTCTCGGGATCTCGCCGCGGTACCACAGCGCGCCTCCGAGTGCCGCCGAGCCCTCTCCCGATATCGCCGCTCCTTCACCACGGTGCTCGGGGTGCCGCCAGGTGCTCTGCCGAGCTCGCCGCGTTACCACCGTGCGCCTCCGAGTGCCGCCGAGCGCTCTCCCGGTATTGCCACTCGTTGACCCCGCACGTCGGGGTGCCGCCACGCGCTCTCCCGATATCGCCGCTCCTTCACCACAGTGCTCGGGGTGCCGCCGGGCGCTCTCCCGAGCTTGCCGCACTACCACCGTGCGCCTCCAGGTACCGCTGTGCGTCCGGTCGACCCGACGCACGCTCATCCCGCTCCTCGGGGTGCTGCCGGGCGCTCTGCTGAGCTCTCCGTGCTACCACCGTGCGCCGGCAAGTGCCAGCGGGCACTCTCGGGATCTCGCCGCGGTACCACAGCGCGCCTCCGAGTGCCGCCGAGAGCACTCCCGATATCGCTGCTCCTTCACCACAGTGCCTGGGGTGCCGCCGGGCGCACTGCCGAGCTCACAGCGGTACCACCGCGTGCCTCCGAGTGCCGCTGAACGTTCTCCCGATATCGCCGCTCCTTCACCCTGCTTGTCTGGGTGCCGCCGGGCGCTCTCCCGAGCTCGTCGCGCTACCACCGTGCGCCTCCAGGTGCCGCTGTGCGTCCGGTCGACCCGACGCACGCTCATCCCGCTCCTCGGGGTGCCGCCGGACGCTCTCCCGAGCTCTTCGCGCTCCACCCTGCGCATGCGAGTGCCGCTGGGTGCTCTCGGGATCTCGCCGCGGTACCACCGTGCGCCTCCGAGTGCCGCCGAGCGCTCTCCCGATATCGCCGCTCCTTCACCACGGTGCTCGGGGTGCAGCCGGGCGCTCTCCTGAGCTCGCAGCGGTACCACCGTGCGCCTCCGAGTGCCGCCGAGCGCTCTCCCGGTATCGCCACTCGTTGACCCCGCACGTCGGGGTGCCGCCACGCGCTCTCCCAATATCGCCGCTCCTTCACCCTGCTTGTCTGGGTGCCGCCGGGCGCTCTCCCGAGCTTGCCGCACTACCACCGTGCGCCTCCAGGTGCCGCTGTGCGTCCGGTCGACCCGACGCACGCTCATCCCGCTCCTCGGGGTGCTGCCGGGCGCTCTGCTGAGCTCTCCGCGCTACCACCGTGCGCCGGCAAGTGCCAGCGGGCACTCTCGGGATCTCGCCGCGGTACCACAGCGCGCCTCCGAGTGCCGCCGAGCGCTCTCCCGATATCGCCGCTCCTTCACCCTGCTTGTCTGGGTGCCGCCGGGCGCTTTCCCGAGCTTGCCGCAC
Source organism: Numenius arquata (assembly GCF_964106895.1). Taxonomy (NCBI): domain Eukaryota; kingdom Metazoa; phylum Chordata; class Aves; order Charadriiformes; family Scolopacidae; genus Numenius; species Numenius arquata. Next base: position 151,782 of record NW_027415718.1, read on the forward strand.
TACCACCGTGCGCCTCCAGGTGCCGCTGTGCGTCCGGTCGACCCGACGCACGCTCATCCCGCTCCTCGGGGTGCCGCCGGGCGCTCTGCTGAGCTCTCCGCGCTACCACCGTGCGCTGAGAAGTGCCAACGGGCACTCTCGGGATCTCGCCGCGGTACCACAGCGCGCCTCCGAGTGCCGCCGAGCGCTCTCCCGGTATCGCCACTCGTTGACCCCGCACGTCGGGGTGCCGCCAGGCGCTCTCCCGATATCGCCGCTCCTTCACCACGGTGCTCGGGTTGCCGCCGGGCGCTCTCCTGAGCTCGCAGCGGTACCACCGTGCGCCTCCGAGTGCCGCCGAGCGCTCTCCCGGTATCGCCACTCGTTGACCCCGCACGTCGGGGTGCCGCCAGGCGCTCTCCCGATATCGCCGCTCCTTCACCACGGTGCTCGGGGTGCCGCCGGGCGCTCTCCTGAGCTCGCAGCGGTACCACCGTGCGCCGGCAAGTGCCAGCGGGCACTCTCGGGATGTCGCCGCGGTACCACAGCGCGCCTCTGAGTGCCGCCGAGCGCTCTCCCGATATCGCCGCTCCTTCACCTTGCTTGTCTGGGTGCCGCCGGGCGCTTTCCCGAGCTTGCCGCACTACCACCGTGCGCCTCCTGGTGCCGCTGTACGTCCGGTCGACCCGACGCACGCTCATCCCACTTCTCGGGGTGCCACCGGGCGCTTTCCCGAGCAAGTCGCGCTACCACCGTGCGCCTCCAGGTGCCGCTGTGCGTCCGGTCGACCCGACGCACGCTCATCCCGCTTTTCGGGGTGCCGCCGGACGCTCTCCCGAGCTCTTCGCGCTCCACCCTGTGCATGCGAGTGCCGCTGTGTGCTCTCGGGATCTCGCCGCGATACCACAGCGCGCCTCCGAGTGCCGCCGAGCGCTCTCCCGATATCGCCGCTCCTTCACCCTGCTTGTCTGGGTGCCGCCGGGCGCTTTCCCGAGCTGGCCGCAGTACCACCGTGCGCCTCCAGGTGCCGCTGTACGTCCGGTCGACCCGACGCACGCTCATCCCGCTCCTCGGGGTGCCGCCGGACGCTCTCCCGAGCTCTTCGCGCTCCACCCTGCGCATGCGAGTGCCGCTGGGTGCTCTCGGGATCTCGCCGCGGTACCACCGTGCGCCTCCGAGTGCCGCCGAGCGCTCTCCCGGTATCGCCACTCGTTGACCCCGCACGTCGGGGTGCCGCCAGGCGCTCTCCCGGTATCGCCGCTCCTTCACCACGGTGCTCGGGGTGCCGCCGGGCGCTCTCCTGAGCTCGCAGCGGTACCACCGTGCGCCGGCAAGTGCCAGCGGGCACTCTCGGGATCTCGCCGCGGTACCACAGCGCGCCTCCGAGTGCCGCCGAGCGCTCTCCCGATATCGCTGCTCCTTCACCACAGTTCCTGGGGTGCCGCCGGGCGCACTGCCGAGCTCACAGCGATACCACCGCGTGCCTCCGAGTGCCGCTGAACGCTCTCCCGATATCGCCGCTCCTTCACCCCGCTTGTCTGGGTGCCGACGGGCGCTTTCCCGAGCTTGCCGCACTACCACCGTGCGCCTCCTGGTGCCGCTGTGCGTCCAGTCGACCCGACGCACGCTCATCCCGCTCCTCGGGGTGCCGCCGGACGCTCTCCCGAGCTCGCCGCACTACCACCGTGCGCCTCCAGGTGCCGCTGTGCGTCCGGTCGACCCGACGCATGCTCATCCCGCTTCTCGGGGTGCCGCCGGACGCTCTCCCGAGCTCTTCGCGCTCCACCCTGCGCATGCGAGTGCCGCTGGGTGCTCTCGGGATCTCGCCGCGGTACCACAGCGCGCCTCCGAGTGCCGCCGAGCCCTCTCCCGATATCGCCGCTCCTTCACCACGGTGCTCGGGTTGCCGCCAGGTGCTCTGCCGAGCTCTCCGCGCTACCACCGTGCGCCTCCGAGTGCCGCCGAGCGCTCTCCCGGTATCGCCACTCGTTGACCCCGCACGTCGGGGTGCCGCCACGCGCTCTCCCGATATCGCCGCTCCTTCACCACAGTGCTCGGGGTGCCACCGGGCGCTCTCCCGAGCTTGCCGCACTACCACCGTGCGCCTCCAGGTGCCGCTGTGCGTCCGGTCGACCCGACGCACGCTCATCCCGCTCCTCGGGGTGCCGCCGGACGCTCTCCCGAGCTCTTCGCGCTCCACCCTGCGCATGCGAGTGCCGCTGGGTGCTCTCGGGATCTCGCCGCGGTACCACAGCGCGCCTCCGAGTGCCGCCGAGCCCTCTCCCGATATTGCCGCTCCTTCACCACGGTGCTCGGGGTGCCGCCGGGCGCTCTCCTGAGCTCGCAGCGGTACCACCGTGCGCCTCCGAGTGCCGCCGAGCGCTCTCCCGGTATCGACACTCGTTGACCCCGCAGGTCGGGGTGCCGCCACGCGCTCTCCCGATATCGCCGCTCCTACACCACGGTGCTCCGGGTGCCGCCGGGCGCTCTCCCGAGCTTGCCGCAATACCACCGTGCGCCTCCAGGTGCCGCTGTGCGTCCGGTCGACCTGACGCACGCTCATCCCGCTCCTCGGGGTGCTGCCGGGCGCTCTGCTGAGCTCTCCGCGCTACCACCGTGCGCCGGCAAGTGCCAGCGGGCACTCTCGGGATCTCGCCGCGGTACCACAGCGCGCCTCCGAGTGCCGCCGAGCGCTCTCCCGATATCGCCGCTCCTTCACCCTGCTTGTCTGGGTGCCGCCGGGCGCTTTCCCGAGCTTGCCGCACTACCACCGTGCGCCTCCAGGTGCCGCTGTGCGCCCGGTCGACCCGACGCACGCTCATCCCGCTCCTCGGGGTGCCGCCGGGCGCTCTGCTGAGCTCTTCGCGCTCCACCCTGCGCATGCGAGTGCCGCTGGGTGCTCTCGGGATCTCGCCGCGGTACCACCGTGCGCCTCCGAGTGCCGCCGAGCGCTCTCCCGGTATCGACACTCGTTGACCCCGCACGTCGGGGTGCCGCCACGCGCTCTCCCAATATCGCCGCTCCTTCACCCTGCTTGTCTGGGTGCCGCCGGGCGCTCTCCCGAGCTTGCCGCACTACCACCGTGCGCCTCCAGGTGCCGCTGTGCGTCCGGTCGACCCGACGCACGCTCATCCCGCTCCTCGGGGTGCTGCCGGGCGCTCTGCTGAGCTCTCCGCGCTACCACCGTGCGCCGGCAAGTGCCAGCGGGCACTCTCGGGATCTCGCCGCGGTACCACAGCGCGCCTCCGAGTGCCGCCGAGCGCTCTCCCGATATCGCCGCTCCTTCACCCTGCTTGTCTGGGTGCCGCCGGGCGCTTTCCCGAGCTTGCCGCACTACCACCGTGCGCCTCCAGGTGCCGCTGTGCGCCCGGTCGACCCGACGCACGCTCATCCCGCTCCTCGGGGTGCCGCCGGGCGCTCTGCTGAGCTCTCCGCGCTACCACCGTGCGCTGAGAAGTGCCAACGGGCACTCTCGGGATCTCGCCGCGGTACCACAGCGCGCCTCCGAGTGCTGCCGAGCGCTCTCCCGGTATCGCCACTCGTTGACCCCGCACGTCGGGGTGCCGCCAGGCGCTCTCCCGATATCGCCGCTCCTTCACCACGGTGCTCGGGGTGCCGCCGGGCGCTCTCCTGAGCTCGCAGCGGTACCACCGTGCGCCGGCAAGTGCCAGCGGGCACTCTCGGGATGTCGCCGCGGTACCACAGCGCGCCTCCGAGTGCCGCCGAGCGCTCTCCCGATATCGCCGCTCCTTCACCTTGCTTGTCTGGGTGCCGCCGGGCGCTTTCCAGAGCTTGCCGCACTACCACCGTGCGCCTCCAGGTGCCGCTGTACGTCCGGTCGACCCGACGCACGCTCATCCCACTTCTCGGGGTGCCACCGGGCGCTTTCCCGAGCTCGTCGCGCTACCACCGTGCGCCTCCAGGTGCCGCTGTGCGTCCGGTCGACCCGACGCACGCTCATCCCGCTTTTCGGGGTGCCGCCGGACGCTCTCCCGAGCTCTTCGCGCTTTACCCTGCGCATGCGAGTGCCGCTGTGTGCTCTCGGGATCTCGCCGCGATACCACAGCGCGCCTCCGAGTGCCGCCGAGCGCTCTCCCGATATCGCCGCTCCTTCACCCTGCTTGTCTGGGTGCCGCCGGGCGCTTTCCCGAGCTGGCCGCAGTACCACCGTGCGCCTCCAGGTGCCGCTGTACGTCCGGTCGACCCGACGCACGCTCATCCCGCTCCTCGGGGTGCCGCCGGACGCTCTCCCGAGCTCTTCGCGCTCCACCCTGCGCATGCGAGTGCCGCTGGGTGCTCTCGGGATCTTGCCGCGGTACCACCGTGCGCCTCCGAGTGCCGCCGAGCGCTCTCCCGGTATCGCCACTCGTTGACCCCGCACGTCGGGGTGCCGCCAGGCGCTCTCCCGGTATCGCCGCTCCTTCACCACGGTGCTCGGTGTGCCGCCGGGCGCTCTCCTGAGCTCGCAGCGGTACCACCGTGCGCCGGCAAGTGCCAGCGGGCACTCTCGGGATCTCGCCGCGGTACCACAGCGCGCCTCCGAGTGCCGCCGAACGCTCTCCCGATATCGCCGCTCCTTCACCCTGCTTGTCTGGGTGCCGCCGGGCGCTTTCCCGACCTCGCCGCACTACCACCGTGCGCCTCCAGGTGCCGCTGTGCGTCCGGTCGACCCGACACACGCTCATCCCACTTCTCGTGGTGCCACCGGGCGCTCTCCCGAGCTCGTCGCGCTACCACCGTGCGCCTCCAGGTGCCGCTGTGCGTCCGGTCGACCCGACGCACGCTCATCCCGCTCCTCGGGGTGCCGCCGGACGCTCTCCCGAGCTCTTCGCGCTCCACCCTGCGCATGCGAGTGCCGCTGGGTGCTCTCGGGATCTCGCCGCGGTACCACAGCGCGCCTCTGAGTGCCGCCGAGCGCTCTCTCGATATTGCCGCTCCTTCACCACGGTGCTCGGGGTGCAGCCGGGCGCTCTCCTGAGCTCGCAGCGGTACCACCGTGCGCCTCCGAGTGCCGCCGAGCGCTCTCCCGGTATCGACACTCGTTGACCCCGCACGTCGGGGTGCCGCCACGCGCTCTCCCAATATCGCCGCTCCTTCACCCTGCTTGTCTGGGTGCCACCGGGCGCTCTCCCGAGCTTGCCGCACTACCACCGTGCGCCTCCAGGTGCCGCTGTGCGTCCGGTCGACCCGACACACGCTCATCCCGCTCCTCGGGGTGCTGCCGGGCGCTCTGCTGAGCTCTCCGCGCTACCACCGTGCGCCGGCAAGTGCCAGCGGGCACTCTCGGGATCTCGCCGCGGTACCACAGCGCGCCTCCGAGTGCCGCCGAACGCTCTCCCGATATCGCCGCTCCTTCACCCTGCTTGTCTGGGTGCCGCCGGGCGCTTTCCCGAGCTTGCCGCACTACCACCGTGCGCCTCCAGGTGCCGCTGTGCGTCCGGTCGACCCGACGCACGCTCATCCCGCTCCTCGGGGTGCCGCCGGGCGCTCTGCTGAGCTCTCCGCGCTACCACCGTGCGCTGAGAAGTGCCAGCGGGCACTCTCGGGATCTCGCCGCGGTACCACAGCGCGCCTCCGAGTGCCGCCGAGCGCTCTCCCGGTATCGCCACTCGTTGACCCCGCACGTCGGGGTGCCGCCAGGCGCTCTCCCGATATCGCCGCTCCTTCACCACGGTGCTCGGGTTGCCGCCGGGCGCTCTCCTGAGCTCGCAGCGGTACCACCGTGCGCCTCCGAGTGCCGCCGAGCGCTCTCCCGGTATCGCCACTCGTTGACCCCGCACGTCGGGGTGCCGCCAGGCGCTCTCCCGATATCGCCGCTCCTTCACCACGGTGCTCGGGGTGCCGCCGGGCGCTCTCCTGAGCTCGCAGCGGTACCACCGTGCGCCTCCGAGTGCCGCCGAGCGCTCTCCCGATATCGCCGCTCCTTCACCCTGCTTGTCTGGGTGCCGCCGGGCGCTTTCCCGGTATCGCCGCTCCTTCACCACGGTGCTCGGGGTGCCGCCGGGCGCTCTCCTGAGCTCGCAGCGGTACCACCGTGCGCCGGCAAGTGCCAGCGGGCACTCTCGGGATCTCGCCGCGGTACCACAGCGCGCCTCCGAGTGCCGCCGAGCGCTCTCCCGATATCGCTGCTCCTTCACCACAGTGCCTGGGGTGCCGCCGGGCGCACTGCCGAGCTCACAGCGATACCACCGCGTGCCTCCGAGTGCCGCTCAACGCTCTCCCGATATCGCCGCTCCTTCACCCTGTTTGTCTGGGTGCCGCCGGGCGCTTTCCCGAGCTTGCCGCACTACCACCGTGCGCCTCCAGGTGCCGCTGTGCGTCCAGTCGACCCGACGCACGCTCATCCCGCTCCTCGGGGTGCCGCCGGGCGCTCTCCCGAGCTCGCCGCACTACCACCGTGCGCCTCCAGGTGCCGCTGTGCGTCCGGTCGACCCGACGCATGCTCATCCCGCTCCTCGGGGTGCCGCCGGACGCTCTCCCGAGCTCTTCGCGCTCCACCCTGCGCATGCGAGTGCCGCTGGGTGCTCTCGGGATCTCGCCGCGGTACCACAGCGCGCCTCCGAGTGCCGCCGAGCCCTCTCCCGATATCGCCGCTCCTTCACCACGGTGCTCGGGTTGCCGCCAGGTGCTCTGCCGAGCTCGCCGCGATACCACCGCGCGCCTCCGAGTGCCGCCGAGCGCTCTCCCGATATCGCCGCTCCTTCACCCTGCTTGTCTGGGTGCCGCCGGGCGCTCTCCCGGTATCGCCGCTCCTTCACCACGGTGCTCGGGGTGCCGCCGGGCGCTATCCTGAGCTCACAGCGATACCACCGCGTGCCTCCGAGTGCCGCTGAACGCTCTCCCGATATCGCCGCTCCTTCACCCTGTTTGTCTGGGTGCCGACGGGCGCTTTCCCGAGCTTACCGCACTACCACCGTGCGCCTCCAGGTGCCGCTGTGCGTCCAGTCGACCCGACGCACGCTCATCCCGCTCCTCGGGGTGCCGCCGGGCGCTCTCCCGAGCTCGCCGCACTACCACCGTGCGCCTCCAGGTGCCGCTGGGTGCTCTCGGGATCTCGCCGCGGTACCACAGCGCGCCTCCGAGTGCCGCCGAGCCCTCTCCCGATATCGCCGCTCCTTCACCACGGTGCTCGGGGTGCCGCCAGGTGCTCTGCCGAGCTCGCCGCGTTACCACCGTGCGCCTCCGAGTGCCGCCGAGCGCTCTCCCGGTATTGCCACTCGTTGACCTTGCACGTCGGGGTGCCGCCACGCGCTCTCCCGATATCGCCGCTCCTTCACCACAGTGCTCGGGGTGCCGCCGGGCGCTCTCCCGAGCTTGCCGCACTACCACCGTGCGCCTCCAGGTACCGCTGTGCGTCCGGTCGACCCGAGGCACGCTCATCCCGCTCCTCGGGGTGCTGCCGGGCGCTCTGCTGAGCTCTCCGTGCTACCACCGTGCGCCGGCAAGTGCCAGCGGGCACTCTCGGGATCTCGCCGCGGTACCACAGCGCGCCTCCGAGTGCCGCCGAGAGCACTCCCGATATCGCTGCTCCTTCACCACAGTGCCTGGGGTGCCGCCGGGCGCACTGCCGAGCTCACAGCGGTACCACCGCGTGCCTCCGAGTGCCGCTGAACGTTCTCCCGATATCGCCGCTCCTTCACCCTGCTTGTCTGGGTGCCGCCGGGCGCTCTCCCGAGCTCGTCGCGCTACCACCGTGCGCCTCCAGGTGCCGCTGTGCGTCCGGTCGACCCGACGCACGCTCATCCCGCTCCTCGGGGTGCCGCCGGACGCTCTCCCGAGCTCTTCGCGCTCCACCCTGCGCATGCGAGTGCCGCTGGGTGCTCTCGGGATCTCGCCGCGGTACCACCGTGCGCCTCCGAGTGCCGCCGAGCGCTCTCCCGATATCGCCGCTCCTTCACCACGGTGCTCGGGGTGCAGCCGGGCGCTCTCCTGAGCTCGCAGCGGTACCACCGTGCGCCTCCGAGTGCCGCCGAGCGCTCTCCCGGTATCGACACTCGTTGACCCCGCACGTCGGGGTGCCGCCACGCGCTCTCCCAATATCGCCGCTCCTTCACCCTGCTTGTCTGGGTGCCGCCGGGCGCTCTCCCGAGCTTGCCGCACTACCACCGTGCGCCTCCAGGTGCCGCTGTGCGTCCGGTCGACCCGACGCACGCTCATCCCGCTCCTCGGGGTGCTGCCGGGCGCTCTGCTGAGCTCTCCGCGCTACCACCGTGCGCCGGCAAGTGCCAGCGGGCACTCTCGGGATCTCGCCGCGGTACCACAGCGCGCCTCCGAGTGCCGCCGAGCGCTCTCCCGATATCGCCGCTCCTTCACCCTGCTTGTCTGGGTGCCGCCGGGCGCTTTCCCGAGCTTGCCGCACTACCACCGTGCGCCTCCAGGTGCCGCTGTGCGTCCGGTCGACCCGACGCACGCTCATCCCGCTCCTCGGGGTGCCGCCGGGCGCTCTGCTGAGCTCTCCGCGCTACCACCGTGCGCTGAGAAGTGCCAACGGGCACTCTCGGGATCTCGCCGCGGTACCACAGCGCGCCTCCGAGTGCCGCCGAGCGCTCTCCCGGTATCGCCACTCGTTGACCCCGCACGTCGGGGTGCCGCCAGGCGCTCTCCCGATATCGCCGCTCCTTCACCACGGTGCTCGGGGTGCCGCCGGGCGCTCTCCTGAGCTCGCAGCGGTACCACCGTGCGCCGGCAAGTGCCAGCGGGCACTCTCGGGATGTCGCCGCGGTACCACAGCGCGCCTCTGAGTGCCGCCGAGCGCTCTCCCGATATCGCCGCTCCTTCACCTTGCTTGTCTGGGTGCCGCCGGGCGCTTTCCAGAGCTTGCCGCACTACCACCGTGCGCCTCCTGGTGCCGCTGTACGTCCGGTCGACCCGACGCACGCTCATCCCACTTCTCGGGGTGCCACCGGGCGCTTTCCCGAGCTCGTCGCGCTACCACCGTGCGCCTCCAGGTGCCGCTGTGCGTCCGGTCGACCCGACGCACGCTCATCCCGCTTTTCGGGGTGCCGCCGGACGCTCTCCCGAGCTCTTCGCGCTCCACCCTGTGCATGCGAGTGCCGCTGTGTGCTCTCGGGATCTCGCCGCGATACCACAGCGCGCCTCCGAGTGCCGCCGAGCGCTCTCCCGATATCGCCGCTCCTTCACCCTGCTTGTCTGGGTGCCGCCGGGCGCTTTCCCGAGCTGGCCGCAGTACCACCGTGCGCCTCCAGGTGCCGCTGTACGTCCGGTCGACCCGACGCACGCTCATCCCGCTCCTCGGGGTGCCGCCGGACGCTCTCCCGAGCTCTTCGCGCTCCACCCTGCGCATGCGAGTGCCGCTGGGTGCTCTCGGGATCTCGCCGCGGTACCACCGTGCGCCTCCGAGTGCCGCCGAGCGCTCTCCCGGTATCGCCACTCGTTGACCCCGCACGTCGGGGTGCCGCCAGGCGCTCTCCCGGTATCGCCGCTCCTTCACCACGGTGCTCGGGGTGCCGCCGGGCGCTCTCCTGAGCTCGCAGCGGTACCACCGTGCGCCGGCAAGTGCCAGCGGGCACTCTCGGGATCTCGCCGCGGTACCACAGCGCGCCTCCGAGTGCCGCCGAGCGCTCTCCCGATATCGCTGCTCCTTCACCACAGTTCCTGGGGTGCCGCCGGGCGCACTGCCGAGCTCACAGCGATACCACCGCGTGCCTCCGAGTGCCGCTGAACGCTCTCCCGATATCGCCGCTCCTTCACCCTGCTTGTCTGGGTGCCGCCGGGCGCTTTCCCGAGCTTGCCGCACTACCACCGTGCGCCTCCAGGTGCCGCTGTGCGTCCAGTCGACCCGACGCACGCTCATCCCGCTCCTCGGGGTGCCGCCGGACGCTCTCCCGAGCTCGCCGCACTACCACCGTGCGCCTCCAGGTGCCGCTGTGCGTCCGGTCGACCCGACGCATGCTCATCCCGCTTCTCGGGGTGCCGCCGGACGCTCTCCCGAGCTCTTCGCGCTCCACCCTGCGCATGCGAGTGCCGCTGGGTGCTCTCGGGATCTCGCCGCGGTACCACAGCGCGCCTCCGAGTGCCGCCGAGCCCTCTCCCGATATCGCCGCTCCTTCACCACGGTGCTCGGGTTGCCGCCAGGTGCTCTGCCGAGCTCTCCGCGCTACCACCGTGCGCCTCCGAGTGCCGCCGAGCGCTCTCCCGGTATCGCCACTCGTTGACCCCGCACGTCGGGGTGCCGCCACGCGCTCTCCCGATATCGCCGCTCCTTCACCACAGTGCTCGGGGTGCCGCCGGGCGCTCTCCCGAGCTTGCCGCACTACCACCGTGCGCCTCCAGGTGCCGCTGTGCGTCCGGTCGACCCGACGCACGCTCATCCCGCTCCTCGGGGTGCCGCCGGACGCTCTCCCGAGCTCTTCGCGCTCCACCCTGCGCATGCGAGTGCCGCTGGGTGCTCTCGGGATCTCGCCGCGGTACCACAGCGCGCCTCCGAGTGCCGCCGAGCCCTCTCCCGATATTGCCGCTCCTTCACCACGGTGCTCGGGGTGCCGCCGGGCGCTCTCCTGAGCTCGCAGCGGTACCACCGTGCGCCTCCGAGTGCCGCCGAGCGCTCTCCCGGTATCGACACTCGTTGACCCCGCAGGTCGGGGTGCCGCCACGCGCTCTCCCGATATCGCCGCTCCTACACCACGGTGCTCCGGGTGCCGCCGGGCGCTCTCCCGAGCTTGCCGCAATACCACCGTGCGCCTCCAGGTGCCGCTGTGCGTCCGGTCGACCTGACGCACGCTCATCCCGCTCCTCGGGGTGCTGCCGGGCGCTCTGCTGAGCTCTCCGCGCTACCACCGTGCGCCGGCAAGTGCCAGCGGGCACTCTCGGGATCTCGCCGCGGTACCACAGCGCGCCTCCGAGTGCCGCCGAGCGCTCTCCCGATATCGCCGCTCCTTCACCCTGCTTGTCTGGGTGCCGCCGGGCGCTTTCCCGAGCTTGCCGCACTACCACCGTGCGCCTCCAGGTGCCGCTGTGCGCCCGGTCGACCCGACGCACGCTCATCCCGCTCCTCGGGGTGCCGCCGGGCGCTCTGCTGAGCTCTTCGCGCTCCACCCTGCGCATGCGAGTGCCGCTGGGTGCTCTCGGGATCTCGCCGCGGTACCACCGTGCGCCTCCGAGTGCCGCCGAGCGCTCTCCCGGTATCGACACTCGTTGACCCCGCACGTCGGGGTGCCGCCACGCGCTCTCCCAATATCGCCGCTCCTTCACCCTGCTTGTCTGGGTGCCGCCGGGCGCTCTCCCGAGCTTGCCGCACTACCACCGTGCGCCTCCAGGTGCCGCTGTGCGTCCGGTCGACCCGACGCACGCTCATCCCGCTCCTCGGGGTGCTGCCGGGCGCTCTGCTGAGCTCTCCGCGCTACCACCGTGCGCCGGCAAGTGCCAGCGGGCACTCTCGGGATCTCGCCGCGGTACCACAGCGCGCCTCCGAGTGCCGCCGAGCGCTCTCCCGATATCGCCGCTCCTTCACCCTGCTTGTCTGGGTGCCGCCGGGCGCTTTCCCGAGCTTGCCGCACTACCACCGTGCGCCTCCAGGTGCCGCTGTGCGCCCGGTCGACCCGACGCACGCTCATCCCGCTCCTCGGGGTGCCGCCGGGCGCTCTGCTGAGCTCTCCGCGCTACCACCGTGCGCTGAGAAGTGCCAACGGGCACTCTCGGGATCTCGCCGCGGTACCACAGCGCGCCTCCGAGTGCTGCCGAGCGCTCTCCCGGTATCGCCACTCGTTGACCCCGCACGTCGGGGTGCCGCCAGGCGCTCTCCCGATATCGCCGCTCCTTCACCACGGTGCTCGGGGTGCCGCCGGGCGCTCTCCTGAGCTCGCAGCGGTACCACCGTGCGCCGGCAAGTGCCAGCGGGCACTCTCGGGATGTCGCCGCGGTACCACAGCGCGCCTCCGAGTGCCGCCGAGCGCTCTCCCGATATCGCCGCTCCTTCACCTTGCTTGTCTGGGTGCCGCCGGGCGCTTTCCAGAGCTTGCCGCACTACCACCGTGCGCCTCCAGGTGCCGCTGTACGTCCGGTCGACCCGACGCACGCTCATCCCACTTCTCGGGGTGCCACCGGGCGCTTTCCCGAGCTCGTCGCGCTACCACCGTGCGCCTCCAGGTGCCGCTGTGCGTCCGGTCGACCCGACGCACGCTCATCCCGCTTTTCGGGGTGCCGCCGGACGCTCTCCCGAGCTCTTCGCGCTTTACCCTGCGCATGCGAGTGCCGCTGTGTGCTCTCGGGATCTCGCCGCGATACCACAGCGCGCCTCCGAGTGCCGCCGAGCGCTCTCCCGATATCGCCGCTCCTTCACCCTGCTTGTCTGGGTGCCGCCGGGCGCTTTCCCGAGCTGGCCGCAGTACCACCGTGCGCCTCCAGGTGCCGCTGTACGTCCGGTCGACCCGACGCACGCTCATCCCGCTCCTCGGGGTGCCGCCGGACGCTCTCCCGAGCTCTTCGCGCTCCACCCTGCGCATGCGAGTGCCGCTGGGTGCTCTCGGGATCTTGCCGCGGTACCACCGTGCGCCTCCGAGTGCCGCCGAGCGCTCTCCCGGTATCGCCACTCGTTGACCCCCGCACGTCGGGGTGCCGCCAGGCGCTCTCCCGGTATCGCCGCTCCTTCACCACGGTGCTCGGTGTGCCGCCGGGCGCTCTCCTGAGCTCGCAGCGGTACCACCGTGCGCCGGCAAGTGCCAGCGGGCACTCTCGGGATCTCGCCGCGGTACCACAGCGCGCCTCCGAGTGCCGCCGAACGCTCTCCCGATATCGCCGCTCCTTCACCCTGCTTGTCTGGGTGCCGCCGGGCGCTTTCCCGACCTCGCCGCACTACCACCGTGCGCCTCCAGGTGCCGCTGTGCGTCCGGTCGACCCGACACACGCTCATCCCACTTCTCGTGGTGCCACCGGGCGCTCTCCCGAGCTCGTCGCGCTACCACCGTGCGCCTCCAGGTGCCGCTGTGCGTCCGGTCGACCCGACGCACGCTCATCCCGCTCCTCGGGGTGCCGCCGGGCGCTCTGCTGAGCTCTTCGCGCTCCACCCTGCGCATGCGAGTGCCGCTGGGTGCTCTCGGGATCTCGCCGCGGTACCACAGCGCGCCTCTGAGTGCCGCCGAGCGCTCTCTCGATATTGCCGCTCCTTCACCACGGTGCTCGGGGTGCAGCCGGGCGCTCTCCTGAGCTCGCAGCGGTACCACCGTGCGCCTCCGAGTGCCGCCGAGCGCTCTCCCGGTATCGACACTCGTTGACCCCCGCACGTCGGGGTGCCGCCACGCGCTCTCCCAATATCGCCGCTCCTTCACCCTGCTTGTCTGGGTGCCACCGGGCGCTCTCCCGAGCTTGCCGCACTACCACCGTGCGCCTCCAGGTGCCGCTGTGCGTCCGGTCGACCCGACACACGCTCATCCCGCTCCTCGGGGTGCTGCCGGGCGCTCTGCTGAGCTCTCCGCGCTACCACCGTGCGCCGGCAAGTGCCAGCGGGCACTCTCGGGATCTCGCCGCGGTACCACAGCGCGCCTCCGAGTGCCGCCGAACGCTCTCCCGATATCGCCGCTCCTTCACCCTGCTTGTCTGGGTGCCGCCGGGCGCTTTCCCGAGCTTGCCGCACTACCACCGTGCGCCTCCAGGTGCCGCTGTGCGTCCGGTCGACCCGACGCACGCTCATCCCGCTCCTCGGGGTGCCGCCGGGCGCTCTGCTGAGCTCTCCGCGCTACCACCGTGCGCTGAGAAGTGCCAGCGGGCACTCTCGGGATCTCGCTGCGGTACCACAGCGCGCCTCCGAGTGCCGCCGAGCGCTCTCCCGGTATCGCCACTCGTTGACCCCGCACGTCGGGGTGCCGCCACGCGCTCTCCCGATATCGCCGCTCCTTCACCACGGTGCTCGGGTTGCCGCCGGGCGCTCTCCTGAGCTCGCAGCGGTACCACCGTGCGCCTCCGAGTGCCGCCGAGCGCTCTCCCGGTATCGCCACTCGTTGACCCCGCACGTCGGGGTGCCGCCAGGCGCTCTCCCGATATCGCCGCTCCTTCACCACGGTGCTCGGGGTGCCGCCGGGCGCTCTCCTGAGCTCGCAGCGGTACCACCGTGCGCCTCCGAGTGCCGCCGAGCGCTCTCCCGATATCGCCGCTCCTTCACCCTGCTTGTCTGGGTGCCGCCGGGCGCTTTCCCGGTATCGCCGCTCCTTCACCACGGTGCTCGGGGTGCCGCCGGGCGCTCTCCTGAGCTCGCAGCGGTACCACCGTGCGCCGGCAAGTGCCAGCGGGCACTCTCGGGATCTCGCCGCGGTACCACAGCGCGCCTCCGAGTGCCGCCGAGCGCTCTCCCGATATCGCTGCTCCTTCACCACAGTGCCTGGGGTGCCGCCGGGCGCACTGCCGAGCTCACAGCGATACCACCGCGTGCCTCCGAGTGCCGCTCAACGCTCTCCCGATATCGCCGCTCCTTCACCCTGTTTGTCTGGGTGCCGCCGGGCGCTTTCCCGAGCTTGCCGCACTACCACCGTGCGCCTCCAGGTGCCGCTGTGCGTCCAGTCGACCCGACGCACGCTCATCCCGCTCCTCGGGGTGCCGCCGGGCGCTCTCCCGAGCTCGCCGCACTACCACCGTGCGCCTCCAGGTGCCGCTGTGCGTCCGGTCGACCCGACGCATGCTCATCCCGCTCCTCGGGGTGCCGCCGGACGCTCTCCCGAGCTCTTCGCGCTCCACCCTGCGCATGCGAGTGCCGCTGGGTGCTCTCGGGATCTCGCCGCGGTACCACAGCGCGCCTCCGAGTGCCGCCGAGCCCTCTCCCGATATCGCCGCTCCTTCACCACGGTGCTCGGGTTGCCGCCAGGTGCTCTGCCGAGCTCGCCGCGTTACCACCGTGCGCCTCCGAGTGCCGCCGAGCGCTCTCCCGGTATCGACACTCGTTGACCCCGCACGTCGGGGTGCCGCCAGGCACTCTCCCGATATCGCCGCTCCTTCACCACAGTGCTCGGGGTGCCGCCGGGCGCTCTCCCGAGCTTGCCGCACTACCACCGTGCGCCTCCAGGTACCGCTGTGCGTCCGGTCGACCCGACGCACGCTCATCCCGCTCCTCGGGGTGCTGCTGGGCGCTCTGCTGAGCTCTCCGCGCTACCACCGTGCGCCGGCAAGTGCCAGCGGGCACTCTCGGGATGTCGCCGCGGTACCACAGCGCGCCTCCGAGTGCCGCCGAGCGCTCTCCCGATATCGCCGCTCCTTCACCTTGCTTGTCTGGGTGCCGCCGGGCGCTTTCCAGAGCTTGCCGCACTACCACCGTGCGCCTCCTGGTGCCGCTGTACGTCCGGTCGACCCGACGCACGCTCATCCCACTTCTCGGGGTGCCACCGGGCGCTTTCCCGAGCTCGTCGCGCTACCACCGTGCGCCTCCAGGTGCCGCTGTGCGTCCGGTCGACCCGACGCACGCTCATCCCGCTTTTCGGGGTGCCGCCGGACGCTCTCCCGAGCTCTTCGCGCTCCACCCTGCGCATGCGAGTGCCGCTGGGTGCTCTCGGGATCTCGCCGCGATACCACAGCGCGCCTCCGAGTGCCGCCGAGCGCTCTCCCGATATCGCCGCTCCTTCACCCTGCTTGTCTGGGTGCCGCCGGGCGCTTTCCCGAGCTTGCCGCACTACCACCGTGCGCCTCCAGGTGCCGCTGTACGTCCGGTCGACCCGACGCACGCTCATCCCGCTCCTCGGGGTGCCGCCGGACGCTCTCCCGAGCTCTTCGCGCTCCACCCTGCGCATGCGAGTGCCGCTGGGTGCTCTCGGGATCTCGCCGCGGTACCACCGTGCGCCTCCGAGTGCTGCCGAGCGCTCTCCCGGTATCGCCACTCGTTGACCCCGCACGTCGGGGTGCCGCCAGGCGCTCTCCCGGTATCGCCGCTCCTTCACCACGGTGCTCGGGGTGCCGCCGGGCGCTCTCCTGAGCTCGCAGCGGTACCACCGTGCGCCGGCAAGTGCCAGCGGGCACTCTCGGGATCTCGCCGCGGTACCACAGCGCGCCTCCGAGTGCCGCCGAGCGCTCTCCCGATATCGCTGCTCCTTCACCACAGTGCCTGGGGTGCCGCCGGGCGCACTGCCGAGCTCACAGCGATACCACCGCGTGCCTCCGAGTGCCGCTGAACGCTCTCCCGATATCGCCGCTCCTTCACCCTGCTTGTCTGGGTGCCGCCGGGCGCTTTCCCGAGCTTGCCGCACTACCACCGTGCGCCTCCAGGTGCCGCTGTGCGTCCAGTCGACCCGACGCACGCTCATCCCGCTCCTCGGGGTGCCGCCGGGCGCTCTCCCGAGCTCGCCGCACTACCACCGTGCGCCTCCGAGTGCCGCTGTGCGTCCGGTCGACCCGACGCATGCTCATCCCGCTCCTCGGGGTGCCGCCGGACGCTCTCCCGAGCTCTTCGCGCTCCACCCTGCGCATGCGAGTGCCGCTGGGTGCTCTCGGGATCTCGCCGCGGTACCACAGCGCGCCTCCGAGTGCCGCCGAGCGCTCTCCCGGTATCGCCACTCGTTGACCCCGCACGTCGGGGTGCCGCCACGCGCTCTCCCGATATCGCCGCTCCTTCACCACAGTGCTCGGGGTGCCGCCGGGCGCTCTCCCGAGCTTGCCGCACTACCACCGTGCGCCTCCAGGTGCCGCTCTGCGTCCGGTCGACCCGACGCACGCTCATGCCGCTCCTCGGGGTGCTGCCGGGCGCTCTGCTGAGCTCTCCGCGCTACCACCGTGCGCCGGCAAGTGCCAGCGGGCACTCTCGGGATCTCGCCGCGGTACCACAGCGCGCCTCCGAGTGCCGCCGAACGCTCTCCCGATATCGCCGCTCCTTCACCCTGCTTGTCTGGGTGCCGCCGGGCGCTTTCCCGACCTCGCCGCACTACCACCGTGCGCCTCCAGGTGCCGCTGTGCGTCCGGTCGACTCGACACACGCTCATCCCACTTCTCGGGGTGCCACCGGACTCTCTCCCGAGCTCGTCGCGCTACCACCGTGCGCCTCCAGGTGCCGCTGTGCGTCCGGTCGACCCGACGCACGCTCATCCTGCTCCTCGGGGTGCCGCCGGACGCTCTCCCGAGCTCTTCGCGCTCCACCCTGCGCATGCGAGTGCCGCTGGGTGCTCTCGGGATCTCGCCGCGGTACCACCGTGGGCCTCCGAGTGCCGCCGAGCGCTCTCCCGGTATCGCCACTCGTTGACCCCGCACGTCGGGGTGCCGCCACGCGCTCTCCCGATATCGCCGCTCCTTCACCCTGCTTGTCTGGGTTCCGCCGGGCGCTCTCCCGAGCTTGCCGCACTACCACCGTGCGCCTCCAGGTGCCGCTGTGCGTCCAGTCGACCCGACGCACGCTCATCCCGCTCCTCGGGGTGCTGCCGGGCGCTCTGCTCAGCTCTCCGCGCTACCACCGTGCGCTGAGAAGTGCCAGCGGGCACTCTCGGGATCTCGTCGCGGTACCACAGCGCGCCTCCGAGTGCCGCCGAGCGCTCTCCCGGTATCGCCACTCGTTGACCCCGCACGTCGGGGTGCCGCCACGCGCTCTCCCGATATCGCCGCTCCTTCACCACGGTGCTCGGGGTGCCGCCGGGCGCTCTCCTGAGCTCGCAGCGGTACCACCGTGCGCCAGCAAGTGCCAGCGGGCACTCTCGGGATCTCGCCACGGTACCACAGCGCGCCTCCGAGTGCCGCCGAGCCCTCTCCCGATATCGCCGCTCCTTCACCACGGTGCTCGGGTTGCCGCCAGGTGCTCTGCCGAGCTCGCCGCGTTACCACCGTGCGCCTCCGAGTGCCGCCGAGCGCTCTCCCGGTATCGACACTCGTTGACCCCGCACGTCGGGGTGCCGCCACGCGCTCTCCCGATATCGCCGCTCCTTCACCACAGTGCTCGGGGTGCCGCCGGGCGCTCTCCCGAGCTTGCCGCACTACCACCGTGCGCCTCCAGGTGCCGCTGTGCGTCCGGTCGACCCGACGCACGCTCATGCCGCTCCTCGGGGTGCTGCCGGGCGCTCTGCTGAGCTCTCCGCGCTACCACCGTGCGCCGGCAAGTGCCAGCGGGCACTCTCGGGATCTCGCCGCGGTACCACAGCGCGCCTCCGAGTGCCGCCGAGCGCTCTCCCGATATCGCTGCTCCTTCACCACAGTGCCTGGGGTGCCGCCGGGCGCACTGCCGAGCTCACAGCGGTACCACCGCGTGCCTCCGAGTGCCGCTCAACGCTCTCCCGATATCGCCGCTCCTTCACCCTGCTTGTCTGGGTGCCGCCGGGCGCTTTCCCGAGCTTGCCGCACTACCACCGTGCGCCTCCAGGTGCCGCTGTGCGTCCGGTCGACCCGACGCACGCTCATCCCGCTCCTCGGGGTGCCACGGGGCGCTCTCCCGAGCTCGTCGCGCTACCACCGTGCGCCTCCAGGTGCCGCTGTGCGTCCGGTCCACCCGACGCACGCTCATCCCGCTCCTCGGGGTGCCGCCGGACGCTCTCCCGAGCTCTTCGCGCTCCACCCTGCGCATGCGAGTGCCGCTGGGTGCTCTCGGGATCTCGCCGCGATACCACAGCGCGCCTCCGAGTGCCGCCGAGCGCTCTCCCCGATATCGCCGCTCCTTCACCCTGCTTGTCTGGGTGCCGCCGGGCGCTTTCCCGAGCTGGCCGCAGTACCACCGTGCGCCTCCAGGTGCCGCTGTGCGTCCGGTCGACCCGACGCACGCTCATCCCGCTCCTCGGGGTGCCGCCGGGCGCTCTCCTGAGCTCGCAGCGGTACCACCGTGCGCCTCCGAGTGCCGCCGAGCGCTCTCCCGATATCGCTGCTCCTTCACCACAGTGCCTGGGGTGCCGCCGGGCGCACTGCCGAGCTCACAGCGGTACCACCGCGTGCCTCCGAGTGCCGCTGAACGTTCTCCCGATATCGCCGCTCCTTCACCCTGCTTGTCTGGGTGCCGCCGGGCGCTCTCCCGAGCTCGTCGCGCTACCACCGTGCGCCTCCAGGTGCCGCTGTGCGTCCAGTCGACCCGACGCACGCTCATCCCGCTCCTCGGGGTGCCACCGGGCGATCTCCCGAGCTCGCCGCACTACCACCGTGCGCCTCCAGGTGCCGCTGTGCGTCCGGTCGACCCGACGCACGCTCATCCCGCTCCTCGGGGTGCCGCCGGGCGCTCTCCCGAGCTCGCCGCACTACCACCGTGCGCCTCCAGGTGCCGCTGTGCGTCCGGTCGACCCGACGCATGCTCATCCCGCTCCTCGGGGTGCCACCGGGCGCTCTCCCGAGCTCGTCGCGCTACCACCGTGCGCCTCCAGGTGCCGCTGTGCGTCCGGTCGACCCGACGCACGCTCATCCCGCTCCTCGGGGTGCCGCCGGACGCTCTCCCGAGCTCTTCGCGCTCCACCCTGCGCATGCGAGTGCCGCTGGGTGCTCTCGGGATCTCGCCGCGGTACCACAGCGCGCCTCCGAGTGCCGCCGAGCGCTCTCCCGATATCGCCGCTCCTTCACCACGGTGCTCGGGGTGCAGCCGGGCGCTCTCCTGAGCTCGCAGCGGTACCACCGTGCGCCTCCGAGTGCCGCCGAGCGCTCTCCCGGTATCGACACTCGTTGACCCCGAAGGTCGGGGTGCCGCCACGCGCTCTCCCGATATCGCCGCTCCTTCACCCTGCTTGTCTGGGTGCCGCCGGGCGCTCTCCCGAGCTTGCCGCACTACCACCGTGCGCCTCCAGGTGCCGCTGTGCGTCCAGTCGACCCGACGCACGCTCATCCCGCTCCTCGGGGTGCCGCCGGGCACTCTGCTGAGCTCTCCGCGCTACCACCGTGCGCCGGCAAGTGCCAGCGGGCACTCTCGGGATCTCGCCGCGGTACCACAGCGCGCCTCCGAGTGCCACCGAGCGCTCTCCCGGTATCGCCACTCGTTGACCCCGCACGTCGGGGTGCCGCCAGGCGCTCTCCCGATATCGCCGCTCCTTCACCATGGTGCTCGGGGTGCCGCCGGGCGCTCTCCTGAGCTCGCAGCGGTACCACCGTGCACCTCCGAGTGCCGCCGAGCGCTCTCCCGGTATCGCCACTCGTTGACCCCGCACGTCGGGGTGCCGCCAGGCGCTCTCCCGATATCGCCGCTCCTTCACCACGGTGCTCGGGGTGCCGCCGGGCGCTCTCCTGAGCTCGCAGCGGTACCACCGTGCGCCTCCGAGTGCCGCCGAGCGCTCTCCCGGTATCGCCACTCGTTGACCCCGCACGTCGGGGTGCCGCCGAGCGCTCTCCCGATATCGCCGCTCCTTCACCACGGTGCTCGGGGTGCCGCCGGGCGCTCTCCTGAGCTCGCAGCGGTACCACCGTGCGCCGGCAAGTGCCAGCGGGCACTCTCGGGATCTCGCCGCGGTACCACAGCGCGCCTACGAGTGCCGCCGAGCGCTCTCCCGATATCGCTGCTCCTTCACCACAGTGCCTGGGGTGCCGCCGGGCGCACTGCCGAGCTCACAGCGGTACCACCGCGTGCCTCCGAGTGCCGCTGAACGCTCTCCCGATATCGCCGCTCCTTCACCCTGCTTGTCTGGGTGCCGCCTGGCGCTTTCCCGAGCTCGCCGCACTACCACCGTGCGCCTCCAGGTGCCGCTGTGCGTCCGGTCGACCCGACGCACGCTCATCCCGCTCCTCGGGGTGCCGCCGGACGCTCTCCCGAGCTCTTCGCGCTCCACCCTGCGCATGCGAGTGCCGCTGGGTGCTCTCGGGATCTCGCCGCGATACCACAGCGTGCCTCTGAGTGCCGCCGAGCGCTCTCCCGATATCGCCGCTCCTTCACCTTGCTTGTCTGGGTGCCGCCGGGCGCTTTCCCGAGCTCGCCGCACTACCACCGTGCGCCTCCTGGTGCCGCTGTACGTCCGGTCGACCCGACGCACGCTCATCCCACTTCTCGGGGTGCCACCGGGCGCTCTCCCGAGCTCGTCGCGCTACCACCGTGCGCCTCCAGGTGCCGCTGTGCGTCCGGTCGACCCGACGCATGCTCATCCCGCTCCTCGGGGTGCCGCCGGACGCTCTCCCGAGCTCTTCGCGCTCTACCCTGCGCATGCGAGTGCCGCTGGGTGCTCTCGGGATCTCGCCGCGGTACCACAGCGCGCCTCCGAGTGCCGCCGAGCGCTCTCCCGATATCGCCGCTCCTTCACCCTGCTTGTCTGGGTGCCGCCGGGCGCTTTCCCGAGCTGGCCGCAGTACCACCGTGCGCCTCCAGGTGCCGCTGTACGTCCGGTCGACCCGACGCACGCTCATCCCGCTCCTCGGGGTGCCGCCGGACGCTCTCCCGAGCTCTTCGCGCTCCACCCTGCGCATGCGAGTGCCGCCGGGTGCTCTCGGGATCTCGCCGCGGTACCACCGTGCGCCTCCGAGTGCCGCCGAGCGCTCTCCCAGTATCGCCACTCGTTGACCCCGCACGTCGGGGTGCCGCCAGGCGCTCTCCCGGTATCGCCGCTCCTTCACCACGGTGCTCGGGGTGCCGCCGGGCGCTCTCCTGAGCTTGCAGCGGTACCACCGTGCGCCGGCAAGTGCCAGCGGGCACTCTCGGGATCTCGCCGCGGTACCACAGCGCGCCTCCGAGTGCCGCCGAGCGCTCTCCCGATATCGCTGCTCCTTCACCACAGTTCCTGGGGTGCCGCCGGGCGCACTGCCGAGCTCACAGCGATACCACCGCGTGCCTCCGAGTGCCGCTGAACGCTCTCCCGATATCGCCGCTCCTTCACCCTGCTTGTCTGGGTGCCGCCGGGCGCTTTCCCGAGCTTGCCGCACTACCACCGTGCGCCTCCAGGTGCCGCTGTGCGTCCAGTCGACCCGACGCACGCTCATCCCGCTCCTCGGGGTGCCGCCGGGCGCTCTCCCGAGCTCGCCGCACTACCACCGTGCGCCTCCAGGTGCCGCTGTGCGTCCGGTCGACCCGACGCATGCTCATCCCGCTCCTCGGGGTGCCGCCGGACGCTCTCCCGAGCTCTTCGCGCTCCACCCTGCGCATGCGAGTGCCGCTGGGTGCTCTCGGGATCTCGCCGCGGTACCACAGCGCGCCTCCGAGTGCCGCGGAGCCCTCTCCCGATATCGCCGCTCCTTCACCACGGTGCTCGGGTTGCCGCCAGGTGCTCTGCCGAGCTCTCCGCGCTACCACCGTGCGCCTCCGAGTGCCGCCGAGCGCTCTCCCGGTATCGACACTCGTTGACCCCGCACGTCGGGGTGCCGCCACGCGCTCTCCCGATATCGCCGCTCCTTCACCACAGTGCTCGGGGTGCCGCCGGGCGCTCTCCCGAGCTTGCCGCACTACCACCGTGCGCCTCCAGGTGCCGCTGTGCGTCCGGTCGACCCGACGCACGCTCATGCCGCTCCTCGGGGTGCTGCCGGGCGCTCTGCTGAGCTCTCCGCGCTACCACCGTGCGCCGGCAAGTGCCAGCGGGCACTCTCGGGATCTCGCCGCGGTACCACAGCGCGCCTCCGAGTGCCGCCGAACGCTCTCCCGATATCGCCGCTCCTTCACCCTGCTTGTCTGGGTGCCGCCGGGCGCTTTCCCGACCTCGCCGCACTACCACCGTGCGCCTCCAGGTGCCGCTGTGCGTCCGGTCGACTCGACACACGCTCATTCCACTTCTCGGGGTGCCACCGGGCTCTCTCCCGAGCTCGTCGCGCTACCACCGTGCGCCTCCAGGTGCCGCTGTGCGTCCGGTCGACCCGACGCACGCTCATCCCGCTCCTCGGGGTGCCGCCGGACGCTCTCCCGAGCTCTTCGCGCTCCACCCTGCGCATGCGAGTGCCGCTGGGTGCTCTCGGGATCTCGCCGCGGTACCACAGCGCGCCTCCGAGTGCCGCCGAGCCCTCTCCCGATATTGCCGCTCCTTCACCACGGTGCTCGGGGTGCCGCCGGGCGCTCTCCTGAGCTCGCAGCGGTACCACCGTGCGCCTCCGAGTGCCGCCGAGCGCTCTCCCGGTATCGCCACTCGTTGACCCCGCACGTCGGGGTGCCGCCACGCGCTCTCCCGATATCGCCGCTCCTACACCACGGTGCTCCGGGTGCCGCCGGGCGCTCTCCCGAGCTTGCCGCAATACCACCGTGCGCCTCCAGGTGCCGCTGTGCGTCCGGTCGACCTGACGCACGCTCATCCCGCTCCTCGGGGTGCTGCCGGGCGCTCTGCTGAGCTCTCCGCGCTACCACCGTGCGCCGGCAAGTGCCAGCGGGCACTCTCGGGATCTCGCCGCGGTACCACAGCGCGCCTCCGAGTGCCGCCGAGCGCTCTCCCGATATCGCCGCTCCTTCACCCTGCTTGTCTGGGTGCCGCCGGGCGCTTTCCCGAGCTTGCCGCACTACCACCGTGCGCCTCCAGGTGCCGCTGTGCGCCCGGTCGACCCGACGCACGCTCATCCCGCTCCTCGGGGTGCCGCCGGGCGCTCTGCTGAGCTCTTCGCGCTCCACCCTGCGCATGCGAGTGCCGCTGGGTGCTCTCGGGATCTCGCCGCGGTACCACAGCGCGCCTCCGAGTGCCGCCGAGCCCTCTCCCGATATCGCCGCTCCTTCACCACGGTGCTCGGGTTGCCGCCAGGTGCTCTGCCAAGCTCGCCGCGTTACCACCGTGCGCCTCCGAGTGCCGCCGAGCGCTCTCCCGGTATCGACACTCGTTGACCCCGCACGTCGGGGTGCCGCCACGCGCTCTCCCGATATCGCCGCTCCTTCACCACAGTGCTCGGGGTGCCGCCGGGCGCTCTCCCGAGCTTGCCGCACTACCACCGTGCGCCTCCAGGTACCGCTGTGCATCCGGTCGACCCGACGCACGCTCATCCCGCTCCTCGGGGTGCTGCCGGGCGCTCTGCTGAGCTCTCCGCGCTACCACCGTGCGCCGGCAAGTGCCAGCGGGCACTCTCGGGATCTCGCCGTGGTACCACAGCGCGCCTCCGAGTGCCGCCGAGAGCACTCCCGATATCGCTGCTCCTTCACCACAGTGCCTGGGGTGCCGCCGGGCGCACTGCCGAGCTCACAGCGGTACCACCGCGTGCCTCCGAGTGCCGCTGAACGCTCTCCCGATATCGCCGCTCCTTCACCCTGCTTGTCTGGGTGCCGCCGGGCGCTTTCCCGAGCTTGCCGCACTACCACCGTGCGCCTCCAGGTGCCGCTGTGCGTCCGGTCGACCCGACGCACGCTCATCCCGCTCCTCGGGGTGCCGCCGGAGGCTCTCCCGAGCTCGTCGCGCTCCACCCTGCGTATGCGAGTGCCGCTGGGTGCTCTCGGGATCTCGCCGCGGTACCACCGTGCGCCTCCGAGTGCCGCCGAGCGCTCTCCCGGTATCGCCACTCGTTGACCCCGCACGTCGGGGTGCCGCCACGCGATCTCCCGATATCGCCGCTCCTTCACCCTGCTTGTCTGGGTGCCGCCGGGCGCTCTCCCGAGCTTGCCGCACTACCACCGTGCGCCTCCAGGTGCCGCTGTGCGTCCAGTCGACCCGACGCACGCTCATCCCGCTCCTCGGGGTGCTGCCGGGCGCTCTGCTCAGCTCTCCGCGCTACCACCGTGCGCTGAGAAGTGCCAGCGGGCACTCTCGGGATCTCGTCGCGGTACCACAGCGCGCCTCCGAGTGCCGCCGAGCGCTCTCCCGGTATCGCCACTCGTTGACCCCGCACGTCGGGGTGCCGCCACGCGCTCTCCCGATATCGCCGCTCCTTCACCACGGTGCTCGGGGTGCCGCCGGGCGCTCTCCTGAGCTCGCAGCGGTACCACCGTGCGCCAGCAAGTGCCAGCGGGCACTCTCGGGATCTCGCCACGGTACCACAGCGCGCCTCCGAGTGCCGCCGAGCCCTCTCCCGATATCGCCGCTCCTTCACCACGGTGCTCGGGTTGCCGCCAGGTGCTCTGCCGAGCTCGCCGCGTTACCACCGTGCGCCTCCGAGTGCCGCCGAGCGCTCTCCCGGTATCGACACTCGTTGACCCCGCACGTCGGGGTGCCGCCACGCGCTCTCCCGATATCGCCGCTCCTTCACCACAGTGCTCGGGGTGCCGCCGGGCGCTCTCCCGAGCTTGCCGCACTACCACCGTGCGCCTCCAGGTGCCGCTGTGCGTCCGGTCGACCCGACGCACGCTCATGCCGCTCCTCGGGGTGCTGCCGGGCGCTCTGCTGAGCTCTCCGCGCTACCACCGTGCGCCGGCAAGTGCCAGCGGGCACTCTCGGGATCTCGCCGCGGTACCACAGCGCGCCTCCGAGTGCCGCCGAACGCTCTCCCGATATCGCCGCTCCTTCACCCTGCTTGTCTGGGTGCCGCGGGGCGCTTTCCCGAGCTCGCCGCACTACCACCGTGCGCCTCCAGGTGCCGCTGTGCGTCCGGTCGACCCGACACACGCTCATTGCACTTCTCGTGGTGCCACCGGGCGCTCTCCCGAGCTCGTCGCGCTACCACCGTGCGCATGCGAGTGCCGCTGGGTGCTCTCGGGATCTCGCCGCGGTACCACAGCGCGCCTCCGAGTGCCGCCGAGAGCACTCCCGATATCGCTGCTCCTTCACCACAGTGCCTGGGGTGCCGCCGGGCGCACTGCCGAGCTCACAGCGGTACCACCGCGTGCCTCCGAGTGCCGCTGAACGCTCTCCCGATATCGCCGCTCCTTCACCCTGCTTGTCTGGGTGCTGCCGGGCGCTTTCCCGAGCTTGCCGCACTACCACCGTGCGCCTCCAGGTGCCGCTGTGCGTCCGGTCGACCCGACGCACGCTCATCCTGCTCCTCGGGGTGCCGCCGGACGCTCTCCCGAGCTCTTCGCGCTCCACCCTGCGCATGCGAGTGCCGCTGGGTGCTCTCGGGATCTCGCCGCGGTACCACCGTGCGCCTCCGAGTGCCGCCGAGCGCTCTCCCGGTATCGCCACTCGTTGACCCCGCACGTCGGGGTGCCGCCACGCGCTCTCCCGATATCGCCGCTCCTTCACCCTGCTTGTCTGGGTGCCGCCGGGCGCTCTCCCGAGCTTGCCGCACTACCACCGTGCGCCTCCAGGTGCCGCTGTGCGTCCAGTCGACCCGACGCACGCTCATCCCGCTCCTCGGGGTGCTGCCGGGCGCTCTGCTCAGCTCTCCGCGCTACCACCGTGCGCTGAGAAGTGCCAGCGGGCACTCTCGGGATCTCGCCGCGGTACCACAGCGCGCCTCCGAGTGCCGCCGAGCGCTCTCCCGGTATCGCCACTCGTTGACCCCGCACGTCGGGGTGCCGCCAGGCGCTCTCCCGATATCGCCGCTCCTTCACCACGGTGCTCGGGGTGCCGCCGGGCGCTCTCCTGAGCTCGCAGCGGTACCACCGTGCGCCAGCAAGTGCCAGCGGGCACTCTCGGGATCTCGCCACGGCACCACAGCGCGCCTCCGAGTGCCGCCGAGCCCTCTCCCGATATCGCCGCTCCTTCACCACGGTGCTCGGGTTGCCGCCAGGTGCTCTGCCGAGCTCGCCGCGTTACCACCGTGCGCCTCCGAGTGCCGCCGAGCGCTCTCCCGGTATCGACACTCGTTGACCCCGCACGTCGGGGTGCCGCCACGCGCTCTCCCGATATCGCCGCTCCTTCACCACAGTGCTCGGGGTGCCGCCGGGCGCTCTCCCGAGCTTGCCGCACTACCACCGTGCGCCTCCAGGTGCCGCTGTGCGTCCGGTCGACCCGACGCACGCTCATGCCGCTCCTCGGGGTGCTGCCGGGCGCTCTGCTGAGCTCTCCGCACTACCACCGTGCGCCGGCAAGTGCCAGCGGGCACTCTCGGGATCTCGCCGCGGTACCACAGCGCGCCTCCGAGTGCCGCCGAACGCTCTCCCGATATCGCCGCTCCTTCACCCTGCTTGTCTGGGTGCCGCCGGGCGCTTTCCCGAGCTCGCCGCACTACCACCGTGCGCCTCCAGGTGCCGCTGTGCGTCCGGTCGACCCGACGCACGCTCATCCCGCTCCTCGGGGTGCCACGGGGCGCTCTCCCGAGCTCGTCGCGCTACCACCGTGCGCCTCCAGGTGCCGCTGTGCGTCCGGTCCACCCGACGCACGCTCATCCCGCTCCTCGGGGTGCCGCCGGACGCTCTCCCGAGCTCTTCGCGCTCCACCCTGCGCATGCGAGTGCCGCTGGGTGCTCTCGGGATCTCGCCGCGATACCACAGCGCGCCTCCGAGTGCCGCCGAGCGCTCTCCCGATATCGCCGCTCCTTCACCCTGCTTGTCTGGGTGCCGCCGGGCGCTTTCCCGAGCTCGCCGCACTAGCACCGTGCGCCTCCAGGTGCCGCTGTGCGTCCGGTCGACCCGACGCACGCTCATCCCGCTCCTCGGGGTGCCGCCGGGCGCTCTCCTGAGCTCGCAGCGGTACCACCGTGCGCCTCCGAGTGCCGCCGAGCGCTCTCCCGATATCGCTGCTCCTTCACCACAGTGCCTGGGGTGCCGCCGGGCGCACTGCCGAGCTCACAGCGATACCACCGCGTGCCTCCGAGTGCCGCTGAACGCTCTCCCGATATCGCCTCTCCTTCACCCTGCTTGTCTGGGTGCCGCCGGGCGCTCTCCCGAGCTCGTCGCGCTACCACCGTGCGCCTCCAGGTGCCGCTGTGCGTCCAGTCGACCCGACGCACGCTCATCCCGCTCCTCGGGGTGCCGCCGGGCGATCTCCCGAGCTCGCCGCACTACCACCGTGCGCCTCCAGGTGCCGCTGTGCGTCCGGTCGACCCGACGCACGCTCATCCCGCTCCTCGGGGTGCCGCCGGGCGCTCTCCCGAGCTCGCCGCACTACCACCGTGCGCCTCCAGGTGCCGCTGTGCGTCCGGTCGACCCGACGCATGCTCATCCCGCTCCTCGGGGTGCCGCCGGACGCTCTCCCGAGCTCGTCGCGCTACCACCGTGCGCCTCCAGGTGCCGCTGTGCGTCCGGTCGACCCGACGCACGCTCATCCCGCTCCTCGGGGTGCCGCCGGACGCTCTCCCGAGCTCTTCGCGCTCCACCCTGCGCATGCGAGTGCCGCTGGGTGCTCTCGGGATCTCGCCGCGGTACCACAGCGCGCCTCCGAGTGCCGCCGAGCGCTCTCCCGATATCGCCGCTCCTTCACCACGGTGCTCGGGGTGCAGCCGGGCGCTCTCCTGAGCTCGCAGCGGTACCACCGTGCGCCTCCGAGTGCCGCCGAGCGCTCTCCCGGTATCGACACTCGTTGACCCCGCAGGTCGGGGTGCCGCCACGCGCTCTCCCGATATCGCCGCTCCTTCACCCTGCTTGTCTGGGTGCCGCCGGGCGCTCTCCCGAGCTTGCCGCACTACCACCGTGCGCCTCCAGGTGCCGCTGTGCGTCCAGTCGACCCGACGCACGCTCATCCCGCTCCTCGGGGTGCCGCCGGGCACTCTGCTGAGCTCTCCGCGCTACCACCGTGCGCCGGCAAGTGCCAGCGGGCACTCTCGGGATCTCGCCGCGGTACCACAGCGCGCCTCCGAGTGCCGCCGAGCGCTCTCCCGGTATCGCCACTCGTTGACCCCGCACGTCGGGGTGCCGCCAGGCGCTCTCCCGATATCGCCGCTCCTTCACCATGGTGCTCGGGGTGCCGCCGCGTGCTCTCCTGAGCTCGCAGCGGTACCACCGTGCGCCTCCGAGTGCCGCCGAGCGCTGTCCCGGTATCGCCACTCGTTGACCCCGCACGTCGGGGTGCCGCCAGGCGCTCTCCCGATATCGCCGCTCCTTCACCACGGTGCTCGGGGTGCCGCCGGGCGCTCTCCTGAGCTCGCAGCGGTACCACCGTGCGCCTCCGAGTGCCGCCGAGCGCTCTCCCGGTATCGCCACTCGTTGACCCCGCACGTCGGGGTGCCGCCGAGCGCTCTCCCGATATCGCCGCTCCTTCACCACGGTGCTCGGGGTGCCGCCGGGCGCTCTCCTGAGCTCGCAGCGGTACCACCGTGCGCCGGCAAGTGCCAGCGGGCACTCTCGTGATCTCGCCGCGGTACCACAGCGCGCCTCCGAGTGCCGCCGAGCGCTCTCCCGATATCGCTGCTCCTTCACCACAGTGCCTGGGGTGCCGCCGGGCGCACTGCCGAGCTCACAGCGATACCACCGCGTGCCTCCGAGTGCCGCTGAACGCTCTCCCGATATCGCCGCTCCTTCACCCTGCTTGTCTGGGTGCCGCCGGGCGCTTTCCTGAGCTTGCCGCACTACCACCGTGCGCCTCCAGGTGCCGCTGTGCGTCCGGTCGACCCGACGCACGCTCATCCTGCTCCTCGGGGTGCCGCCGGACGCTCTCCCGAGCTCTTCGCGCTCCACCCTGCGCATGCGAGTGCCGCTGGGTGCTCTCGGGATCTCGCCGCGATACCACAGCGCGCCTCCAGGTGCCGCTGTGCGTCCAGTCGACCCGACGCACGCTCATCCCGCTCCTCGGGGTGCCGCCGGATGCTCTCCCGAGCTCTTCGCGCTCCACCCTGCGCATGCGAGTGCCGCTGGGTGCTCTCGGGATCTCGCCGCGATACCACAGCGCGCCTCCGAGTGCCGCCGAGCGCTCTCCCGATATCGCCGCTCCTTCACCTTGCTTGTCTGGGTGCCGCCGGGCGCTTTCCCGAGCTCGCCGCACTACCACCGTGCGCCTCCTGGTGCCGCTGTACGTCCGGTCGACCCGACGCACGCTCATCCCACTTCTCGGGGTGCCACCGGGCGCTCTCCCGAGCTCGTCGCGCTACCACCGTGCGTCTCCAGGTGCCGCTGTGCGTCCGGTCGACCCGACGCATGCTCATCCCGCTCCTCGGGGTGCCGCCGGACGCTCTCCCGAGCTCTTCGCGCTCTACCCTGCGCATGCGAGTGCCGCTGGGTGCTCTCGGGATCTCGCCGCGGTACCACAGCGCGCCTCCGAGTGCCGCCGAGCCCTCTCCCGATATCGCCGCTCCTTCACCACGGTGCTCGGGTTGCCGCCAGGTGCTCTGCCGAGCTCGCCGCGTTACCACCGTGCGCCTCCGAGTGCCGCCGAGCGCTCTCCCGGTATCGACACTCGCTGACCCCGCAAGTCGGGGTGCCGCCACGCGCTCTCCCGATATCGCCGCTCCTTCACCACAGTGCTCGGGGTGCCGCCGGGCGCTCTCCCGAGCTTGCCGCACTACCACCGTGCGCCTCCAGGTACCGCTGTGCGTCCGGTCGACCCGACGCACGCTCATCCCGCTCCTCGGGGTGCTGCCGGGCGCTCTGCTGAGCTCTCCGCGCTACCACCGTGCGCCGGCAAGTGCCAGCGGGCACTCTCGGGATCTCGCCGCGGTACCACAGCGCGCCTCCGAGTGCCGCTGAACGCTCTCCCGATATCGCCGCTCCTTCACCCTGCTTGTCTGGGTGCCGCCGGGCTCTTTCCCGAGCTCGCCGCACTACCACCGTGCGCCTCCAGGTGCCGCTGTGCGTCCGGTCGACCCGACACACGCTCATCCCACTTCTCGGGGTGCCACCGGGCGCTCTCCTGAGCTCGCAGCGGTACCACCGTGCGCCTCCGAGTGCCGCCGAGCGCTCTCCCGGTATCGCCACTCGTTGACCCCGCACGTCGGGGTGCCGCCACGCGCTCTCCCAATATCGCCGCTCCTTCACCCTGTTTGTCTGGGTGCCACCGGGCGCTCTCCCGAGCTTGCCGCACTACCACCGTGCGCCTCCAAGTGCCACTGTGCGTCCGGTCGACCCGACGCACGCTCATCCCGCTCCTCGGGGTGCTGCCGGGTGCTCTGCTGAGCTCTCCGCGCTACCACCGTGCGCCGGCAAGTGCCAGCGGGCACTCTCGGGATCTCGCCGCGGTACCACAGCGCGCCTCCGAGTGCCGCCGAACGCTCTCCCGATATCGCCGCTCCTTCACCCTGCTTGTCTGGGTGCCGCCGGGCGCTTTCCCGAGCTTGCCGCACTACCACCGTGCGCCTCCAGGTGCCGCTGTGCGTCCGGTCGACCCGACGCACGCTCATCCCGCTCCTCGGGGTGCCGCCGGGCGCTCTGTTGAGCTCTCCGCGCTACCACCGTGCGCTGAGAAGTGCCAGCGGGCACTCTCGGGATCTCGCCGCGGTACCACAGCGCGCCTCCGAGTGCCGCCGAGCGCTCTCCCGGTATCGCCACTCGTTGACCTCGCACGTCGGGGTGCCGCCAGGCGCTCTCCCGATATCGCCGCTCCTTCACCATGGTGCTCGGGGTGCCGCCGGGTGCTCTCCTGAGCTCGCAGCGGTACCACCGCGTGCCTCCGAGTGCCGCTGAACGCTCTCCCGATATCGCCGCTCCTTCACCCTGCTTGTCTGGGTGCCGCCGGGCGCTTTCCTGAGCTTGCCGCACTACCACCGTGCGCCTCCAGGTGCCGCTGTGCGTCCGGTCGACCCGACGCACGCTCATCCTGCTCCTCGGGGTGCCGCCGGACGCTCTCCCGAGCTCTTCGCGCTCCACCCTGCGCATGCGAGTGCCGCTGGGTGCTCTCGGGATCTCGCCGCGATACCACAGCGCGCCTCCAGGTGCCGCTGTGCGTCCAGTCGACCCGACGCACGCTCATCCCGCTCCTCGGGGTGCCGCCGGATGCTCTCCCGAGCTGTTCGCGCTCCACCCTGCGCATGCGAGTGCCGCTGGGTGCTCTCGGGATCTCGCCGCGATACCACAGCGCGCCTCCGAGTGCCGCCGAGCGCTCTCCCGATATCGCCGCTCCTTCACCTTGCTTGTCTGGGTGCCGCCGGGCGCTCTCCCGAGCTCGTCGCGCTACCACCGTGCGCCTCCAGGTGCCGCTGTGCGTCCAGTCGACCCGACGCACGCTCATCCCGCTCCTCGGGGTGCCGCCGGGCGATCTCCCGAGCTCGCCGCACTACCACCGTGCGCCTCCAGGTGCCGCTGTGCGTCCGGTCGACCCGACGCACGCTCATCCCGCTCCTCGGGGTGCCGCCGGACGCTCTCCCGAGCTCGTCGCGCTACCACCGTGCGCCTCCAGGTGCCGCTGTGCGTCCGGTCGACCCGACGCACGCTCATCCCGCTCCTCGGGGTGCCGCCAGACGCTCTCCCGAGCTCTTCGCGCTCCACCCTGCGCATGCGAGTGCCGCTGGGTGCTCTCGGGATCTCGCCGCGGTACCACAGCGCGCCTCCGAGTGCCGCCGAGCGCTCTCCCGATATCGCCGCTCCTTCACCACGGTGCTCGGGGTGCAGCCGGGCGCTCTCCTGAGCTCGCAGCGGTACCACCGTGCGCCTCCGAGTGCCGCCGAGCGCTCTCCCGGTATCGACACTCGTTGACCCCGCAGGTCGGGGTGCCGCCACGCGCTCTCCCGATATCGCCGCTCCTTCACCCTGCTTGTCTGGGTGCCACCGGGCGCTCTCCCGAGCTTGCCGCACTACCACCGTGCGCCTCCAGGTGCCGCTGTGCATCCGGTCGACCCGACGCACGCTCATCCCGCTCCTCGGGGTGCTGCCGGGTGCTCTGCTGAGCTCTCCGCGCTACCACCGTGCGCCGGCAAGTGCCAGCGGGCACTCTCGGGATCTCGCCGCGGTACCACAGCACGCCTCCGAGTGCCGCCGAACGCTCTCCCGATATCGCCGCTCCTTCACCCTGCTTGTCTGGGTGCCGCCGGGCGCTTTCCCGAGCTTGCCGCACTACCACCGTGCGCCTCCTGGTGCCGCTGTGCGTCCGGTCGACCCGACGCACGCTCATCCCGCTCCTCGGGGTGCTGCCGGGCGCTCTGCTGAGCTCTCCGCGCTACCACCGTGCGCTGAGAAGTGCCAGCGGGCACTATCGGGATCTCGCCGCGGTACCACAGCGCGCCTCCGAGTGCCGCCGAGCGCTCTCCCGGTATCGCCACTCGTTGACCCCGCACGTCGGGGTGCCGCCAGGCGCTCTCCCGATATCGCCGCTCCTTCACCACGGTGCTCGGGGTGCCGCCGGGCGCTCTCCTGAGCTCGCAGCGGTACCACCGTGCGCCTCCGAGTGCCGCTGGGTGCTCTCGGGATCTCGCCGCGGTACCACAGCGCGCCTCCGAGTGCCGCCGAGCGCTCTCCCGATATCGCCGCTCCTTCACCACGGTGCTCGGGGTGCAGCCGGACGCTCTCCTGAGCTCGCAGCGGTACCACCGTGCGCCTCCGAGTGCCGCCGAGCGCTCTCCCGGTATCGACACTCGTTGACCCCGCAGGTCGGGGTGCCGCCACGCGCTCTCCCGATATCGCCGCTCCTTCACCCTGCTTGTCTGGGTGCCGCCGGGCGCTCTCCCGAGCTTGCCGCACTACCACCGTGCGCCTCCAGGTGCCGCTGTGCGTCCAGTCGACCCGACGCACGCTCATCCCGCTCCTCGGGGTGCCGCCGGGCACTCTGCTGAGCTCTCCGCGCTACCACCGTGCGCCGGCAAGTGCCAGCGGGCACTCTCGGGATCTCGCCGCGGTACCACAGCGCGCCTCCGAGTGCCGCCGAGCGCTCTCCCGGTATCGCCACTCGTTGACCCCGCACGTCGGGGTGCCGCCAGGTGCTCTCCCGATATCGCCGCTCCTTCACCACGGTGCTCGGGGTGCCGCCGGGCGCTCTCCTGAGCTCGCAGCGGTACCACCGTGCGCCTCCGAGTGCCGCCGAGCGCTCTCCCGGTATCGCCACTCGTTGACCCCGCACGTCGGGGTGCCGCCGAGCGCTCTCCCGATATCGCCGCTCCTTCACCACGGTGCTCGGGGTGCCGCCGGGCGCTCTCCTGAGCTCGCAGCGGTACCACCGTGCGCCGGCAAGTGCCAGCGGGCACTCTCGGGATCTCGCCGCGGTACCACAGCGCGCCTCCGAGTGCCGCCGAGCGCTCTCCCGATATCGCTGCTCCTTCACCACAGTGCCTGGGGTGCCGCCGGGCGCACTGCCGAGCTCACAGCGGTACCACCGCGTGCCTCCGAGTGCCGCTGAACGCTCTCCCGATATCGCCGCTCCTTCACCCTGCTTGTCTGGGTGCCGCCGGGCGCTTTCCTGAGCTTGCCGCACTACCACCGTGCGCCTCCAGGTGCCGCTGTGCGTCCGGTCGACCCGACGCACGCTCATCCTGCTCCTCGGGGTGCCGCCGGACGCTCTCCCGAGCTCTTCGCGCTCCACCCTGCGCATGCGAGTGCCGCTGGGTGCTCTCGGGATCTCGCCGCGATACCACAGCGCGCCTCCAGGTGCCGCTGTGCGTCCAGTCGACCCGACGCACGCTCATCCCGCTCCTCGGGGTGCCGCCGGATGCTCTCCCGAGCTCTTCGCGCTCCACCCTGCGCATGCGAGTGCCGCTGGGTGCTCTCGGGATCTCGCCGCGATACCACAGCGCGCCTCCGAGTGCCGCCGAGCGCTCTCCCGATATCGCCGCTCCTTCACCTTGCTTGTCTGGGTGCCGCCGGGCGCTTTCCCGAGCTCGCCGCACTACCACCGTGCGCCTCCTGGTGCCGCTGTACGTCCGGTCGACCCGACGCACGCTCATCCCACTTCTCGGGGTGCCACCGGGCGCTCTCCCGAGCTCGTCGCGCTACCACCGTGCGTCTCCAGGTGCCGCTGTGCGTCCGGTCGACCCGACGCATGCTCATCCCGCTCCTCGGGGTGCCGCCGGACGCTCTCCCGAGCTCTTCGCGCTCTACCCTGCGCATGCGAGTGCCGCTGGGTGCTCTCGGGATCTCGCCGCGGTACCACAGCGCGCCTCCGAGTGCCGCCGAGCCCTCTCCCGATATCGCCGCTCCTTCACCACGGTGCTCGGGTTGCCGCCAGGTGCTCTGCCGAGCTCGCCGCGTTACCACCGTGCGCCTCCGAGTGCCGCCGAGCGCTCTCCCGGTATCGACACTCGTTGACCCCGCAAGTCGGGGTGCCGCCACGCGCTCTCCCGATATCGCCGCTCCTTCACCACAGTGCTCGGGGTGCCGCCGGGCGCTCTCCCGAGCTTGCCGCACTACCACCGTGCGCCTCCAGGTGCCACTGTGCGTCCGGTCGACCCGACGCACGCTCATCCCGCTCCTCGGGGTGCTGCCGGGCGCTCTGCTGAGCTCTCCGCGCTACCACCGTGCGCCGGCAAGTGCCAGCGGGCACTCTCGGGATCTCGCCGCGGTACCACAGCGCGCCTCCGAGTGCCGCCGAACGCTCTCCCGATATCGCCGCTCCTTCACCCTGCTTGTCTGGGTGCCGCCGGGCGCTTTCCCGAGCTTGCCGCACTACCACCGTGCGCCTCCAGGTGCCGCTGTGCGTCCGGTCGACCCGACGCACGCTCATCCCGCTCCTCGGGGTGCCGCCGGGCGCTCTGCTGAGCTCTCCGCGCTACCACCGTGCGCTGAGAAGTGCCAGCGGGCACTCTCGGGATCTCGCCGCGGTACCACAGCGCGCCTCCGAGTGCCGCCGAGCGCTCTCCCGGTATCGCCACTCGTTGACCCCGCACGTCGGGGTGCCGCCAGGCGCTCTCCCGATATCGCCGCTCCTTCACCACGGTGCTCGGGGTGCCGCCGGGCGCTCTCCTGAGCTCGCAGCGGTACCACCGTGCGCCTCCGAGTGCCGCCGAGCGCTCTCCCGGTATCGCCACTCGTTGACCCCGCACGTCGGGGTGCCGCCAGGCGCTCTCCCGATATCGCCGCTCCTTCACCACGGTGCTCAGGGTGCCGCCGGGCGCTCTCCTGAGCTCGCAGCGGTACCACCGTGCGCCGGCAAGTGCCAGCGGGCACTCTCGTGATCTCGCAGCGGTACCACCGTGCGCCTCCGAGTGCCGCCGAGCGCTCTCCCGGTATCGCCACTCGTTGACCCCGCACGTCGGGGTGCCGCCAGGCGCTCTCCCGATATCGCCGCTCCTTCACCACGGTGCTCGGGGTGCCGCCGGGCGCTTTCCCGAGCTTGCCGCACTACCACCGTGCGCCTCCTGGTGCCGCTGTACGTCCGGTCGACCCGACGCACGCTCATCCCACTTCTCGGGGTGCCACCGGGCGCTTTCCCGAGCTCGTCGCGCTACCACCGTGCGCCTCCAGGTGCCGCTGTGCGTCCGGTCGACCCGACGCACGCTCATCCCGCTCCTCGGGGTGCCGCCGGACGCTCTCCCGAGCTCTTCGCGCTCCACCCTGCGCATGCGAGTGCCGCTGGGTGCTCTCGGGATCTCGCCGCGACACCACAGCGCGCCTCCGAGTGCCGCCGAGCGCTCTCCCGATATCGCCGCTCCTTCACCCTGCTTGTCTGGGTGCCGCCGGGCGCTTTCCCGAGCTCGCCGCACTACCACCGTGCGCCTCCAGGTGCCGCTGTACGTCCGGTCGACCCGACGCACGCTCATCCCGCTCCTCGGTGTGCCGCCAGACGCTCTCCCGAGCTCTTCGCGCTCCACCCTGCGCATGCGAGTGCCGCTGGGTGCTCTCGGGATCTCGCCTCGGTACCACCGTGCGCCTCCGAGTGCCGCCGAGCGCTCTCCCGGTATCGCCACTCGTTGACCCCGCACGTCGGGGTGCCGCCAGGCGCTCTCCCGGTATCGCCGCTCCTTCACCACGGTGCTCGGGGTGCCGCCGGGCGCTCTCCTGAGCTCGCAGCGGTACCACCGTGCGCCGGCAAGTGCCAGCGGGCACTCTCGGGATCTCGCCGCGGTACCACAGCGCGCCTCCGAGTGCCGCCGAGCGCTCTCCCGATATCGCTGCTCCTTCACCACAGTTCCTGGGGTGCCGCCGGGCGCACTGCCGAGCAAACAGCGATACCACCGCGTGCCTCCGAGTGCCGCTGAACGCTCTCCCGATATCGCCGCTCCTTCACCCTGCTTGTCTGGGTGCCGCCGGGCGCTTTCCCGAGCTTGCCGCACTACCACCGTGCGCCTCCAGGTGCCGCTGTGCGTCCAGTCGACCCGACGCACGCTCATCCCGCTCCTCGGGGTGCCGCCGGACGCTCTCCCGAGCTCGCCGCACTACCACCGTGCGCCTCCAGGTGCCGCTGTGCGTCCGGTCGACCCGACGCACGCTCATGCCGCTCCTCGGGGTGCTGCCGGGCGCTCTGCTGAGCTCTCCGCGCTACCACCGTGCGCCGGCAAGTGCCAGCGGGCACTCTCGGGATCTCGCCGTGGTACCACAGCGCGCCTCCGAGTGCCGCCGAGAGCACTCCCGATATCGCTGCTCCTTCACCACAGTGCCTGGGGTGCCGCCGGGCGCACTGCCGAGCTCACAGCGGTACCACCGCGTGCCTCCGAGTGCCGCTGAACGCTCTCCCGATATCGCCGCTCCTTCACCCTGCTTGTCTGGGTGCTGCCGGGCGCTTTCCCGAGCTTGCCGCACTACCACCGTGCGCCTCCAGGTGCCGCTGTGCGTCCGGTCGACCCGACGCACGCTCATCCCGCTCCTCGGGGTGCCGCCGGACGCTCTCCCGAGCTCGTCGCGCTCCACCCTGCGCATGCGAGTGCCGCTGGGTGCTCTCGGGATCTCGCCGCGGTACCACCGTGTGCCTCCGAGTGCCGCCGAGCGCTCTCCCGATATCGCCACTCGTTGACCCCGCACGTCGGGGTGCCGCCAGGCACTCTCCTGATATAGCCGCTCCTTCACCACGGTGCTCGGGGTGCCGCCGGGCGCTCTCCTGAGCTCGCAGTGGTACCACCGTGCGCCTCCGAGTGCCGCCGAGCGCTCTCCCGATATCCCTGCTCCTTCACCACAGTGCCTGGGGTGCCGCCGGGCGCACTGCCGAGCTCACAGCGGTACCACCGCGTGCCTCCGAGTGCCGCTGAACGTTCTCCCGATATCGCCGCTCATTCACCCTGCTTGTCTGGGTGCCGCCGGGCGCTCTCCCGAGCTCGTCGCGCTACCACCGTGCGCCTCCAGGTGCCGCTGTGCGTCCGGTCGACCCGACGCACGCTCATCCCGCTCCTCGGGGTGCCGCCGGACGCTCTCCCGAGCTCTTCGCGCTCCACCCTGCGCATGCGAGTGCCGCTGGGTGCTCTCGGGATCTCGCCGCGGTACCACCGTGCGCTTCCGAGTGCCGCCGAGCGCTCTCCCGATATCGCCGCTCCTTCACCACGGTGCTCGGGGTGCAGCCGGGCGCTCTCCTGAGCTCGCAGCGGTACCACCGTGCGCCTCCGAGTGCCGCCGAGCGCTCTCCCGGTATCGACACTCGTTGACCCCGCACGTCGGGGTGCCGCCACGTGCTCTCTCAATATCGCCGCGCCTTCACCCTGCTTGTCTGGGTGCCGCCGGGCGCTCTCCCGAGCTTGCCGCACTACCACCGTGCGCCTCCAGGTACCGCTGTGCGTCCGGTCGACCCGACGCACGCTCATCCCGCTCCTCGGGGTGCTGCCGGGCGCTCTGCTGAGCTCTCCGCGCTACCATCGTGCGCCGGCAAGTGCCAGCGGGCACTCTCGGGATCTCGCCGCGGTACCACAGCGCGCCTCCGAGTGCCGCCGAGCGCTCTCCCGATATCGCCGCTCCTTCACCCTGCTTGTCTGGGTGCCGCCGGGCGCTTTCCCGAGCTTGCCGCACTACCACCGTGCGCCTCCAGGTGCCGCTGTGCGTCCGGTCGACCCGACGCACGCTCATCCCGCTCCTCGGGGTGCCGCCGGGCGCTCTGCTGAGCTCTCCGCGCTACCACCGTGCGCTGAGAAGTGCCAACGGGCACTCTCGGGATCTCGCCGCGGTACCACAGCGCGCCTCCGAGTGCCGCCGAGCGCTCTCCCGGTATCGCCACTCGTTGACCCCGCACGTCGGGGTGCCGCCAGGCGCTCTCCCGATATCGCCGCTCCTTCACCACGGTGCTCGGGGTGCCGCCGGGCGCTCTCCTGAGCTCGCAGCGGTACCACCGTGCGCCTCCGAGTGCCGCCGAGCGCTCTCCCGGTATCGCCACTCGTTGACCCCGCACGTCGGGGTGCCGCCAGGCGCTCTCCCGATATCGCCGCTCCTTCACGACAGTGCTCGGGGTGCCGCCGGGCGCTCTCCTGAGCTCGCAGCGGTACCACCGTGCGCCGGCAAGTGCCAGCGGGCACTCTCGGGATGTCGCCGCGGTACCACAGCGCGCCTCCGAGTGCCGCCGAGCGCTCTCCCGATATCGCCGCTCCTTCACCTTGCTTGTCTGGGTGCCGCCGGGCGCTTTCCCGAGCTTGCCGCACTACCACCGTGCGCCTCCAGGTGCCGCTGTACGTCCGGTCGACCCGACGCACGCTCATCCCACTTCTCGGGGTGCCACCGGGCGCTTTCCCGAGCTGGCCGCAGTACCACCGTGCGCCTCCAGGTGCCGCTGTGCGTCCGGTCGACCCGACGCACGCTCATCCCGCTCCTCGGGGTGCCGCCGGACGCTCTCCCGAGCTCTTCGCGCTCCACCCTGCGCATGCGAGTGCCGCTGGGTGCTCTCGGGATCTCGCCGCGGTACCACCGTGCGCCTCCGAGTGCCGCCGAGCGCTCTCCCGGTATCGCCACTCGTTGACCCCGCACGTCGGGGTGCCGCCAGGCGCTCTCCCGGTATCGCCGCTCCTTCACCACGGTGCTCGGGGTGCCGCCGGGCGCTCTCCTGAGCTCGCAGCGGTACCACCGTGCGCCGGCAAGTGCCAGCGGGCACTCTCGGGATCTCGCCGCGGTACCACAGCGCGCCTCCGAGTGCCGCCGAGCGCTCTCCCGATATCGCTGCTCCTTCACCACAGTTCCTGGGGTGCCGCCGGGCGCACTGCCGAGCTCACAGCGATACCACCGCGTGCCTCCGAGTGCCGCTGAACGCTCTCCCGATATCGCCGCTCCTTCACCCTGCTTGTCTGGGTGCCGCCGGGCGCTTTCCCGAGCTTGCCGCACTACCACCGTGCGCCTCCAGGTGCCGCTGTGCGTCCAGTCGACCCGACGCACGCTCATCCCGCTCCTCGGGGTGCCGCCGGGCGCTCTCCCGAGCTCGCCGCACTACCACCGTGCGCCTCCAGGTGCCGCTGTGCGTCCGGTCGACCCGACGCATGCTCATCCCGCTCCTCGGGGTGCCGCCGGACGCTCTCCCGAGCTCTTCGCGCTCCACCCTGCGCATGCGAGTGCCGCTGGGTGCTCTCGGGATCTCGCCGCGGTACCACAGCGCGCCTCCGAGTGCCGCCGAGCCGTCTCCCGATATCGCCGCTCCTTCACCACGGTGCTCGGGTTGCCGCCAGGTGCTCTGCCGAGCTCGCCGCGTTACCACCTTGCGCCTCCGAGTGCCGCCGAGCGCTCTCCCGGTATCGACACTCGTTGACCCCGCACGTCGGGGTGCCGCCACGCGCTCTCCCGATATCGCCGCTCCTTCACCACAGTGCTTGGGGTGCCGCCGGGCGCTCTCCCGAGCTTGCCGCAATACCACCGTGCGCCTCCAGGTGCCGCTGTGCGTCCGGTCGACCCGACGCACGCTCATGCCGCTCCTCGGGGTGCTGCCGGGCGCTCTGCTGAGCTCTCCGCGCTACCACCGTGCGCCGGCAAGTGCCAGCGGGCACTCTCGGGATCTCGCCGCGGTACCACAGCGCGCCTCCGAGTGCCGCCGAACGCTCTCCCGATATCGCCGCTCCTTCACCCTGCTTGTCTGGGTGCCGCCGGGCGCTTTCCCGACCTCGCCGCACTACCACCGTGCGCCTCCAGGTGCCGCTGTGCGTCCGGTCGACTCGACACACGCTCATTCCACTTCTCGGGGTGCCACCGGGCTCTCTCCCGAGCTCGTCGCGCTACCACCGTGCGCCTCCAGGTGCCGCTGTGCGTCCGGTCGACCCGACGCACGCTCATCCCGCTCCTCGGGGTGCCGCCGGACGCTCTCCCGAGCTCTTCGCGCTCCACCCTGCGCATGCGAGTGCCGCTGGGTGCTCTCGGGATCTCGCCGCGGTACCACAGCACGCCTCCGAGTGCCGCCGAGCCCTCTCCCGATATCGCCGCTCCTTCACCACGGTGCTCGGGTTGCCGCCAGGTGCTCTGCCGAGCTCGCCGCGTTACCACCGTGCGCCTCCGAGTGCCGCCGAGCGCTCTCCCGGTATCGACACTCGTTGACCCCGCACGTCGGGGTGCCGCCACGCGCTCTCCCGATATCGCCGCTCCTTCACCACAGTGCTCGGGGTGCCGCCGGGCGCTCTCCCGAGCTTGCCGCACTACCACCGTGCGCCTCCAGGTACCGCTCTGCGTCCGGTCGACCCGACGCACGCTCATGCCGCTCCTCGGGGTGCTGCCGGGCGCTCTGCTGAGCTCTCCGCGCTACCACCGTGCGCCGGCAAGTGCCAGCGGGCACTCTCGGGATCTCGCCGCGGTACCACAGCGCGCCTCCGAGTGCCGCCGAGAGCACTCCCGATATCGCTGCTCCTT
The DNA here is from genome assembly GCF_964106895.1 of Numenius arquata. Taxonomy (NCBI): domain Eukaryota; kingdom Metazoa; phylum Chordata; class Aves; order Charadriiformes; family Scolopacidae; genus Numenius; species Numenius arquata. The sequence continues at coordinate 192,844 of NW_027415718.1, forward strand.
CACCACAGTGCCTGGGGTGCCGCCGGGCGCACTGCCGAGCTCACAGCGGTACCACCGCGTGCCTCCGAGTGCCGCTGAACGCTCTCCCGATATCGCCGCTCCTTCACCCTGCTTGTCTGGGTGCCGCCGGGCGCTTTCCCGAGCTTGCCGCACTACCACCGTGCGCCTCCAGGTGCCGCTGTGCGTCCGGTCGACCCGACGCACGCTCATCCCGCTCCTCGGGGTGCCGCCGGAGGCTCTCCCGAGCTCGTCGCGCTCCACCCTGCGCATGCGAGTGCCGCTGGGTGCTCTCGGGATCTCGCCGCGGTACCACCGTGCGCCTCCGAGTGCCGCCGAGCGCTCTCCCGGTATCGCCACTCGTTGACCCCGCACGTCGGGGTGCCGCCAGGCGCTCTCCTGATATCGCCGCTCCTTCACCACGGTGCTCGGGGTGCCGCCGGGCGCTCTCCTGAGCTCGCATGGTACCACCGTGCGCCTCCGAGTGCCGCCGAGCGCTCTCCCGATATCCCTGCTCCTTCACCACAGTGCCTGGGGTGCCGCCGGGCGCACTGCCGAGCTCACAGCGGTACCACCGCGTGCCTCCGAGTGCCGCTGAACGTTCTCCCGATATCGCCGCTCCTTCACCCTGCTTGTCTGGGTGCCGCCGGGCGCTCTCCCGAGCTCGTCGCGCTACCACCGTGCGCCTCCAGGTGCCGCTGTGCGTCCGGTCGACCCGACGCACGCTCATCCCGCTCCTCGGGGTGCCGCCGGACGCTCTCCCGAGCTCTTCGCGCTCCACCCTGCGCATGCGAGTGCCGCTGGGTGCTCTCGGGATCTCGCCGCGGTACCACAGCGCGCCTCCGAGTGCCGCCGAGCGCTCTCCCGATATCGCCGCTCCTTCACCACGGTGCTCGGGGTGCAGCCGGGCGCTCTCCTGAGCTCGCAGCGGTACCACCGTGCGCCTCCGAGTGCCGCCGAGCGCTCTCCCGGTATCGACACTCGTTGACCCCGCACGTCGGGGTGCCGCCACGCGCTCTCCCGATATCGCCGCTCCTTCACCACAGTGCTCGGGGTGCCGCCGGGCGCTCTCCCGAGCTTGCCGCACTACCACCGTGCGCCTCCAGGTGCCGCTGTGCGTCCGGTCGACCCGACGCACGCTCATCCCGCTCCTCGGGGTGCTGCCGGGCGCTCTGCTGAGCTCTCCGCGCTACCACCGTGCGCCGGCAAGTGCCAGCGGGCACTCTCGGGATCTCGCCGCGGTACCACAGCGCGCCTCCGAGTGCCGCCGAGCGCTCTCCCGATATCGCCGCTCCTTCACCCTGCTTGTCTGGGTGCCGCCGGGCAATTCCCGAGCTTGCCGCACTACCACCGTGCGCCTCCAGGTGCCGCTGTGCGTCCGGTCGACCCGACACACGCTCATCCCGCTCCTCGGGGTGCCGCCGGGCGCTCTGCTGAGCTCTCCGCGCTACCACCGTGCGCTGAGAAGTGCCAACGGGCACTCTCGGGATCTCGCCGCGGTACCACAGCGCGCCTCCGAGTGCCGCCGAGCGCTCTCCCGGTATCGCCACTCGTTGACCCCGCACGTCGGGGTGCCGCCAGGCGCTCTCCCGATATCGCCGCTCCTTCACCACAATGCTCGGGGTGCCGCCGGGCGCTCTCCTGAGCTCGCAGCGGTACCACCGTGCGCCTCCGAGTGCCGCCGAGCGCTCTCCCGGTATCGCCACTCGTTGACCCCGCACGTCGGGGTGCCGCCAGGCGCTCTCCCGATATCGCCGCTCCTTCACCACGGTGCTCGGGGTGCCGCCGGGCGCTCTCCTGAGCTCGCAGCGGTACCACCGTGCGCCGGCAAGTGCCAGCGGGCACTCTCGGGATGTCGCCGCGGTACCACAGCGCGCCTCCGAGTGCCGCCGAGCGCTCTCCCGATATCGCCGCTCCTTCACCTTGCTTGTCTGGGTGCCGCCGGGCGCTTTCCAGAGCTTGCCGCACTCCCACCGTGCGCCTCCTGGTGCCGCTGTACGTCCGGTCGACCCGACGCACGCTCATCCCACTTCTCGGGGTGCCACCGGGCGCTTTCCCGAGCTGGCCGCAGTACCACCGTGCGCCTCCAGGTGCCGCTGTGCGTCCGGTCGACCCGACGCACGCTCATCCCGCTCCTCGGGGTGCCGCCGGACGCTCTCCCGAGCTCTTCGCGCTCCACCCTGCGCATGCGAGTGCCGCTGGGTGCTCTCGGGATCTCGCCGCGGTACCACCGTGCGCCTCCGAGTGCCGCCGAGCGCTCTCCCGGTATCGCCACTCGTTGACCCCGCACGTCGGGGTGCCGCCAGGCGCTCTCCCGGTATCGCCGCTCCTTCACCACGGTGCTCGGGGTGCCGCCGGGCGCTCTCCTGAGCTCGCAGCGGTACCACCGTGCGCCGGCAAGTGCCAGCGGGCACTCTCGGGATCTCGCCGCGGTACCACAGCGCGCCTCCGAGTGCCGCCGAGCGCTCTCCCGATATCGCTGCTCCTTCACCACAGTTCCTGGGGTGCCGCCGGGCGCACTGCCGAGCTCACAGCGATACCACCGCGTGCCTCCGAGTGCCGCTGAACGCTCTCCCGATATCGCCGCTCCTTCACCCTGCTTGTCTGGGTGCCGCCGGGCGCTTTCCCGAGCTTGCCGCACTACCACCGTGCGCCTCCAGGTGCCGCTGTGCGTCCAGTCGACCCGACGCACGCTCATCCCGCTCCTCGGGGTGCCGCCGGGCGCTCTCCCGAGCTCGCCGCACTACCACCGTGCGCCTCCAGGTGCCGCTGTGCGTCCGGTCGACCCGACGCATGCTCATCCCGCTCCTCGGGGTGCCGCCGGACGCTCTCCCGAGCTCTTCGCGCTCCACCCTGCGCATGTGAGTGCCGCTGGGTGCTCTCGGGATCTCGCCGCGGTACCACAGCGCGCCTCCGAGTGCCGCCGAGCCCTCTCCCGATATCGCCGCTCCTTCACCACGGTGCTCGGGTTGCCGCCAGGTGCTCTGCCGAGCTCGCCGCGTTACCACCGTGCGCCTCCGAGTGCCGCCGAGCGCTCTCCCGGTATCGACACTCGTTGACCCCGCACGTCGGGGTGCCGCCACGCGCTCTCCCGATATCGCCGCTCCTTCACCACAGTGCTCGGGGTGCCGCCGGGCGCTCTCCCGAGCTTGCCGCACTACCACCGTGCGCCTCCAGGTACCGCTCTGCGTCCGGTCGACCCGACGCACGCTCATGCCGCTCCTCGGGGTGCTGCCGGGCGCTCTGCTGAGCTCTCCGCGCTACCACCGTGCGCCGGCAAGTGCCAGCGGGCACTCTCGGGATCTCGCCGCGGTACCACAGCGCGCCTCCGAGTGCCGCCGAATGCTCTCCCGATATAGCCGCTCCTTCACCCTGCTTGTCTGGGTGCCGCCGGGCGCTTTCCCGACCTCGCCGCACTACCACCGTGCGCCTCCAGGTGCCGCTGTGCGTCCGGTCGACTCGACACACGCTCATTCCACTTCTCGGGGTGCCACCGGGCTCTCTCCCGAGCTCGTCGCGCTACCACCGTGCGCCTCCAGGTGCCGCTGTGCGTCCGGTCGACCCGACGCACGCTCATCCCGCTTTTCGGGGTGCCGCCGGACGCTCTCCCGAGCTCTTCGCGCTCCACCCTGCGCATGCGAGTGCCGCTGGGTGCTCTCGGGATCTCGCCGCGGTACCACAGCGCGCCTCCGAGTGCCGACGAGCGCTCTCCCGATATTGCCGCTCCTTCACCACGGTGCTCGGGGTGCCGCCGGGCGCTCTCCTGAGCTCGCAGCGGTACCACCGTGCGCCTCCGAGTGCCGCCGAGCGCTCTCCCGGTATCGACACTCGTTGACCCCGCACGTCGGGGTGCCGCCACGTGCTCTCTCAATATCGCCGCGCCTTCACCCTGCTTGTCTGGGTGCCGCCGGGCGCTCTCCCGAGCTTGCCGCACTACCACCGTGCGCCTCCAGGTACCGCTGTGCGTCCGGTCGACCCGACGCACGCTCATCCCGCTCCTCGGGGTGCTGCCGGGCGCTCTGCTGAGCTCTCCGCGCTACCACCGTGCGCCGGCAAGTGCCAGCGGGCACTCTCGGGATCTCGCCGCGGTACCACAGCGCGCCTCCGAGTGCCGCCGAGCGCTCTCCCGATATCGCCGCTCCTTCACCCTGCTTGTCTGGGTGCCGCCGGGCGCTTTCCCGAGCTTGCCGCACTACCACCGTGCGCCTCCAGGTGCCGCTGTGCGTCCGGTCGACCCGACGCACGCTCATCCCGCTCCTCGGGGTGCCGCCGGGCGCTCTGCTGAGCTCTCCGCGCTACCACCGTGCGCTGAGAAGTGCCAACGGGCACTCTCGGGATCTCGCCGCGGTACCACAGCGCGCCTCCGAGTGCCGCCGAGCGCTCTCCCGGTATCGCCACTCGTTGACCCCGCACGTCGGGGTGCCGCCAGGCGCTCTCCCGATATCGCCGCTCCTTCACCACGGTGCTCGGGGTGCCGCCGGGCGCTCTCCTGAGCTCGCAGCGGTACCACCGTGCGCCTCCGAGTGCCGCCGAGCGCTCTCCCGGTATCGCCACTCGTTGACCCCGCACGTCGGGGTGCCGCCAGGCGCTCTCCCGATATCGCCGCTCCTTCACCACGGTGCTCGGGGTGCCGCCGGGCGCTCTCCTGAGCTCGCAGCGGTACCACCGTGCGCCGGCAAGTGCCAGCGGGCACTCTCGGGATGTCGCCGCGGTACCACAGCGCGCCTCCGAGTGCCGCCGAGCGCTCTCCCGATATCGCCGCTCCTTCACCTTGCTTGTCTGGGTGCCGCCGGGCGCTTTCCCGAGCTTGCCGCACTACCACCGTGCGCCTCCTGGTGCCGCTGTACGTCCGGTCGACCCGACGCACGCTCATCCCACTTCTCGGGGTGCCACCGGGCGCTTTCCCGAGCTGGCCGCAGTACCACCGTGCGCCTCCAGGTGCCGCTGTGCGTCCGGTCGACCCGACGCACGCTCATCCCGCTCCTCGGGGTGCCGCCGGACGCTCTCCCGAGCTCTTCGCGCTCCACCCTGCGCATGCGAGTGCCGCTGGGTGCTCTCGGGATCTCGCCGCGGTACCACCGTGCGCCTCCGAGTGCCGCCGAGCGCTCTCCCGGTATCGCCACTCGTTGACCCCGCACGTCGGGGTGCCGCCAGGCGCTCTCCCGGTATCGCCGCTCCTTCACCACGGTGCTCGGGGTGCCGCCGGGCGCTCTCCTGAGCTCGCAGCGGTACCACCGTGCGCCGGCAAGTGCCAGCGGGCACTCTCGGGATCTCGCCGCGGTACCACAGCGCGCCTCCGAGTGCCGCCGAGCGCTCTCCCGATATCGCTGCTCCTTCACCACAGTTCCTGGGGTGCCGCCGGGCGCACTGCCGAGCTCACAGCGATACCACCGCGTGCCTCCGAGTGCCGCTGAACGCTCTCCCGATATCGCCGCTCCTTCACCCTGCTTGTCTGGGTGCCGCCGGGCGCTTTCCCGAGCTTGCCGCACTACCACCGTGCGCCTCCAGGTGCCGCTGTGCGTCCGGTCGACCCGACGCATGCTCATCCCGCTCCTCGGGGTGCCGCCGGGCGCTCTCCCGAGCTCGCCGCACTACCACCGTGCGCCTCCAGGTGCCGCTGTGCGTCCGGTCGACCCGACGCATGCTCATCCCGCTCCTCGGGGTGCCGCCGGACGCTCTCCCGAGCTCTTCGCGCTCCACCCTGCGCATGCGAGTGCCGCTGGGTGCTCTCGGGATCTCGCCGCGGTACCACAGCGCGCCTCCGAGTGCCGCCGAGCCGTCTCCCGATATCGCCGCTCCTTCACCACGGTGCTCGGGTTGCCGCCAGGTGCTCTGCCGAGCTCGCCGCGTTACCACCTTGCGCCTCCGAGTGCCGCCGAGCGCTCTCCCGGTATCGACACTCGTTGACCCCGCACGTCGGGGTGCCGCCACGCGCTCTCCCGATATCGCCGCTCCTTCACCACAGTGCTCGGGGTGCCGCCGGGCGCTCTCCCGAGCTTGCCGCAATACCACCGTGCGCCTCCAGGTGCCGCTGTGCGTCCGGTCGACCCGACGCACGCTCATGCCGCTCCTCGGGGTGCTGCCGGGCGCTCTGCTGAGCTCTCCGCGCTACCACCGTGCGCCGGCAAGTGCCAGCGGGCACTCTCGGGATCTCGCCGCGGTACCACAGCGCGCCTCCGAGTGCCGCCGAACGCTCTCCCGATATCGCCGCTCCTTCACCCTGCTTGTCTGGGTGCCGCCGGGCGCTTTCCCGACCTCGCCGCACTACCACCGTGCGCCTCCAGGTGCCGCTGTGCGTCCGGTCGACTCGACACACGCTCATTCCACTTCTCGGGGTGCCACCGGGCTCTCTCCCGAGCTCGTCGCGCTACCACCGTGCGCCTCCAGGTGCCGCTGTGCGTCCGGTCGACCCGACGCACGCTCATCCCGCTCCTCGGGGTGCCGCCGGACGCTCTCCCGAGCTCTTCGCGCTCCACCCTGCGCATGCGAGTGCCGCTGGGTGCTCTCGGGATCTCGCCGCGGTACCACAGCGCGCCTCCGAGTGCCGCCGAGCCCTCTCCCGATATCGCCGCTCCTTCACCACGGTGCTCGGGTTGCCGCCAGGTGCTCTGCCGAGCTCGCCGCGTTACCACCGTGCGCCTCCGAGTGCCGCCGAGCGCTCTCCCGGTATCGACACTCGTTGACCCCGCACGTCGGGGTGCCGCCACGCGCTCTCCCCGATATCGCCGCTCCTTCACCACAGTGCTCGGGGTGCCGCCGGGCGCTCTCCCGAGCTTGCCGCACTACCACCGTGCGCCTCCAGGTACCCGCTCTGCGTCCGGTCGACCCGACGCACGCTCATGCCGCTCCTCGGGGTGCTGCCGGGCGCTCTGCTGAGCTCTCCGCGCTACCACCGTGCGCCGGCAAGTGCCAGCGGGCACTCTCGGGATCTCGCCGCGGTACCACAGCGCGCCTCCGAGTGCCGCCGAGAGCACTCCCGATATCGCTGCTCCTTCACCACAGTGCCTGGGGTGCCGCCGGGCGCACTGCCGAGCTCACAGCGGTACCACCGCGTGCCTCCGAGTGCCGCTGAACGCTCTCCCGATATCGCCGCTCCTTCACCCTGCTTGTCTGGGTGCCGCCGGGCGCTTTCCCGAGCTTGCCGCACTACCACCGTGCGCCTCCAAGGTGCCGCTGTGCGTCCGGTCGACCCGACGCACGCTCATCCCGCTCCTCGGGGTGCCGCCGGAGGCTCTCCCGAGCTCGTCGCGCTCCACCCTGCGCATGCGAGTGCCGCTGGGTGCTCTCGGGATCTCGCCGCGGTACCACCGTGCGCCTCCGAGTGCCGCCGAGCGCTCTCCCGGTATCGCCACTCGTTGACCCCGCACGTCGGGGTGCCGCCAGGCGCTCTCCTGATATCGCCGCTCCTTCACCACGGTGCTCGGGGTGCCGCCGGGCGCTCTCCTGAGCTCGCATGGTACCACAGCGCGCCTCCGAGTGCCGCCGAGCGCTCTCCCGATATCCCTGCTCCTTCACCACAGTGCCTGGGGTGCCGCCGGGCGCACTGCCGAGCTCACAGCGGTACCACCGCGTGCCTCCGAGTGCCGCTGAACGTTCTCCCGATATCGCCGCTCCTTCACCCTGCTTGTCTGGGTGCCGCCGGGCGCTCTCCCGAGCTCGTCGCGCTACCACCGTGCGCCTCCAGGTGCCGCTGTGCGTCCGGTCGACCCGACGCACGCTCATCCCGCTCCTCGGGGTGCCGCCGGAGACGCTCTCCCGAGCTCTTCGCGCTCCACCCTGCGCATGCGAGTGCCGCTGGGTGCTCTCGGGATCTCGCCGCGGTACCACAGCGCGCCTCCGAGTGCCGCCGAGCGCTCTCCCGATATCGCCGCTCCTTCACCACGGTGCTCGGGGTGCAGCCGGGCGCTCTCCTGAGCTCGCAGCGGTACCACCGTGCGCCTCCGAGTGCCGCCGAGCGCTCTCCCGGTATCGACACTCGTTGACCCCGCACGTCGGGGTGCCGCCACGCGCTCTCCCGATATCGCCGCTCCTTCACCACAGTGCTCGGGGTGCCGCCGGGCGCTCTCCCGAGCTTGCCGCACTACCACCGTGCGCCTCCAGGTGCCGCTGTGCGTCCGGTCGACCCGACGCACGCTCATCCCGCTCCTCGGGGTGCTGCCGGGCGCTCTGCTGAGCTCTCCGCGCTACCACCGTGCGCCGGCAAGTGCCAGCGGGCACTCTCGGGATCTCGCCGCGGTACCACAGCGCGCCTCCGAGTGCCGCCGAGCGCTCTCCCGATATCGCCGCTCCTTCACCCTGCTTGTCTGGGTGCCGCCGGGCATTTCCCGAGCTTGCCGCACTACCACCGTGCGCCTCCAGGTGCCGCTGTGCGTCCAGTCGACCCGACACACGCTCATCCCGCTCCTCGGGGTGCCGCCGGGCGCTCTGCTGAGCTCTCCGCGCTACCACCGTGCGCTGAGAAGTGCCAACGGGCACTCTCGGGATCTCGCCGCGGTACCACAGCGCGCCTCCGAGTGCCGCCGAGCGCTCTCCCGGTATCGCCACTCGTTGACCCCGCACGTCGGGGTGCCGCCAGGCGCTCTCCCGATATCGCCGCTCCTTCACCACGGTGCTCGGGGTGCCGCCGGGCGCTCTCCTGAGCTCGCAGCGGTACCACCGTGCGCCTCCGAGTGCCGCCGAGCGCTCTCCCGGTATCGCCACTCGTTGACCCCGCACGTCGGGGTGCCGCCAGGCGCTCTCCCGATATCGCCGCTCCTTCACCACGGTGCTCGGGGTGCCGCCGGGCGCTCTCCTGAGCTCGCAGCGGTACCACCGTGCGCCGGCAAGTGCCAGCGGGCACTCTCGGGATGTCGCCGCGGTACCACAGCGCGCCTCCGAGTGCCGCCGAGCGCTCTCCCGATATCGCCGCTCCTTCACCTTGCTTGTCTGGGTGCCGCCGGGCGCTTTCCCGAGCTTGCCGCACTCCCACCGTGCGCCTCCTGGTGCCGCTGTACGTCCGGTCGACCCGACGCACGCTCATCCCACTTCTCGGGGTGCCACCGGGCGCTTTCCCGAGCTGGCCGCAGTACCACCGTGCGCCTCCAGGTGCCGCTGTGCGTCCGGTCGACCCGACGCACGCTCATCCCGCTCCTCGGGGTGCCGCCGGACGCTCTCCCGAGCTCTTCGCGCTCCACCCTGCGCATGCGAGTGCCGCTGGGTGCTCTCGGGATCTCGCCGCGGTACCACCGTGCGCCTCCGAGTGCCGCCGAGCGCTCTCCCGGTATCGCCACTCGTTGACCCCGCACGTCGGGGTGCCGCCAGGCGCTCTCCCGGTATCGCCGCTCCTTCACCACGGTGCTCGGGGTGCCGCCGGGCGCTCTCCTGAGCTCGCAGCGGTACCACCGTGCGCCGGCAAGTGCCAGCGGGCACTCTCGGGATCTCGCCGCGGTACCACAGCGCGCCTCCGAGTGCCGCCGAGCGCTCTCCCGATATCGCTGCTCCTTCACCACAGTTCCTGGGGTGCCGCCGGGCGCACTGCCGAGCTCACAGCGATACCACCGCGTGCCTCCGAGTGCCGCTGAACGCTCTCCCGATATCGCCGCTCCTTCACCCTGCTTGTCTGGGTGCCGCCGGGCGCTTTCCCGAGCTTGCCGCACTACCACCGTGCGCCTCCAGGTGCCGCTGTGCGTCCAGTCGACCCGACGCACGCTCATCCCGCTCCTCGGGGTGCCGCCGGGCGCTCTCCCGAGCTCGCCGCACTACCACCGTGCGCCTCCAGGTGCCGCTGTGCGTCCGGTCGACCCGACGCATGCTCATCCCGCTCCTCGGGGTGCCGCCGGACGCTCTCCCGAGCTCTTCGCGCTCCACCCTGCGCATGTGAGTGCCGCTGGGTGCTCTCGGGATCTCGCCGCGGTACCACAGCGCGCCTCCGAGTGCCGCCGAGCCCTCTCCCGATATCGCCGCTCCTTCACCACGGTGCTCGGGTTGCCGCCAGGTGCTCTGCCGAGCTCGCCGCGTTACCACCGTGCGCCTCCGAGTGCCGCCGAGCGCTCTCCCGGTATCGACACTCGTTGACCCCGCACGTCGGGGTGCCGCCACGCGCTCTCCCGATATCGCCGCTCCTTCACCACAGTGCTCGGGGTGCCGCCGGGCGCTCTCCCGAGCTTGCCGCACTACCACCGTGCGCCTCCAGGTACCGCTCTGCGTCCGGTCGACCCGACGCACGCTCATGCCGCTCCTCGGGGTGCTGCCGGGCGCTCTGCTGAGCTCTCCGCGCTACCACCGTGCGCCGGCAAGTGCCAGCGGGCACTCTCGGGATCTCGCCGCGGTACCACAGCGCGCCTCCGAGTGCCGCCGAATGCTCTCCCGATATAGCCGCTCCTTCACCCTGCTTGTCTGGGTGCCGCCGGGCGCTTTCCCGACCTCGCCGCACTACCACCGTGCGCCTCCAGGTGCCGCTGTGCGTCCGGTCGACTCGACACACGCTCATTCCACTTCTCGGGGTGCCACCGGGCTCTCTCCCGAGCTCGTCGCGCTACCACCGTGCGCCTCCAGGTGCCGCTGTGCGTCCGGTCGACCCGACGCACGCTCATCCCGCTTTTCGGGGTGCCGCCGGACGCTCTCCCGAGCTCTTCGCGCTCCACCCTGCGCATGCGAGTGCCGCTGGGTGCTCTCGGGATCTCGCCGCGGTACCACAGCGCGCCTCCGAGTGCCGCCGAGCGCTCTCCCGATATTGCCGCTCCTTCACCACGGTGCTCGGGGTGCCGCCGGGCGCTCTCCTGAGCTCGCAGCGGTACCACCGTGCGCCTCCGAGTGCCGCCGAGCGCTCTCCCGGTATCGCCACTCGTTGACCCCGCACGTCGGGGTGCCGCCACGCGCTCTCCCGATATCACCGCTCCTTCACCACGGTGCTCCGGGTGCCGCCGGGCGCTCTCCCGAGCTTGCCGCAATACCACCGTGCGCCTCCAGGTGCCGCTGTGCGTCCGGTCGACCTGACGCACGCTCATCCCGCTCCTCGAGGTGCTGCCGGGCGCTCTGCTGAGCTCTCCGCGCTACCACCGTGCGCCGGCAAGTGCCAGCGGGCACTCTCGGGATCTCGCCGCGGTACCACAGCGCGCCTCCGAGTGCCGCCGAGCGCTCTCCCGATATCGCCGCTCCTTCACCCTGCTTGTCTGGGTGCCGCCGGGCGCTTTCCCGAGCTTGCCGCACTACCACCGTGCGCCTCCAGGTGCCGCTGTGCGTCCGGTCGACCCGACGCACGCTCATCCCGCTCCTCGGGGTGCCGCCGGACGCTCTCCCGAGCTCTTCGCGCTCCACCCTGCGCATGCGATTGCCGCTGGGTGCTCTCGGGATCTCGCCGCGGTACCACAGCGCGCCTCCGAGTGCCGCCGAGCCCTCTCCCGATATCGCCGCTCCTTCACCACGGTGCTCGGGTTTCCGCCAGGTGCTCTCCCGAGCTCGCCGCACTACCACCGTGCGCCTCCAGGTGCCGCTGTGCGTCCAGTCGACCCGACGCACGCTCATCCCGCTCCTCGGGGTGCTGCCGGGCGCTCTGCTGAGCTCTCCGCGCTACCACCGTGCGCCGGCAAGTGCCAGCGGGCACTCTCGGGATCTCGCCGTGGTACCACAGCGCGCCTCCGAGTGCCGCCGAGAGCACTCCCGATATCGCTGCTCCTTCACCACAGTGCCTGGGGTGCCGCCGGGCGCACTGCCGAGCTCACAGCGGTACCACCGCGTGCCTCCGAGTGCCGCTGAACGCTCTCCCGATATCGCCGCTCCTTCACCCTGCTTGTCTGGGTGCTGCCGGGCGCTTTCCCGAGCTTGCCGCACTACCACCGTGCGCCTCCAGGTGCCGCTGTGCGTCCGGTCGACCCGACGCACGCTCATCCCGCTCCTCGGGGTGCCGCCGGACGCTCTCCCGAGCTCGTCGCGCTCCACCCTGCGCATGCGAGTGCCGCTGGGTGCTCTCCTGAGCTCGCAGTGGTACCACCGTGCGCCTCCGAGTGCCGCCGAGCGCTCTCCCGATATCGCTGCTCCTTCACCACAGTGCCTGGGGTGCCGCCGGGCGCACTGCCGAGCTCACAGCGGTACCACCGCGTGCCTCTGAGTGCCGCTGAACGTTCTCCCGATATCGCCGCTCCTTCACCCTGCTTGTCTGGGTGCCGCCGGGCGCTCTCCCGAGCTCGTCGCGCTACCACCGTGCGCCTCCAGGTGCCGCTGTGCGTCCGGTCGACCCGACGCACGCTCATCCCGCTCCTCGGGGTGCTGCCGGGCGCTCTGCTGAGCTCTCCGCGCTACCACCGTGCGCCGGCAAGTGCCAGCGGGCACTCTCGGGATCTCGCCGCGGTACCACAGCGCGCCTCCGAGTGCCGCAGAGCGCTCTCCCGATATCGCCGCTCCTTCACCCTGCTTGTCTGGGTGCCGCAGGGCGCTTTCCCGAGCTTGCCGCACTACCACCGTGCGCCTCCAGGTGCCGCTGTGCGTCCGGTCGACCCGACGCACGCTCATCCCGCTCCTCGGGGTGCCGCCGGGCGCTCTGCTGAGCTCTCCGCGCTACCACCGTGCGCTGAGAAGTGCCAACGGGCACTCTCGGGATCTCGCCGCGGTACCACAGCGCGCCTCCGAGTGCCGCCGGACGCTCTCCCGGTATCGCCACTCGTTGACCCCGCACGTCGGGGTGCCGCCAGGCGCTCTCCCGATATCGCCGCTCCTTCACCACGGTGCTCGGGGTGCCGCCGGGCGCTCTCCTGAGCTCGCAGCGGTACCACCGTGCGCCTCCGAGTGCCGCCGAGCGCTCTCCCGGTATCGCCACTCGTTGACCCCGCACGTCGGGGTGCCGCCGAGCGCTCTCCCGATATCGCCGCTCCTTCACCACGGTGCTCGGGGTGCCGCCGGGCGCTCTCCTGAGCTCGCAGCGGTACCACCGTGCGCCGGCAAGTGCCAGCGGGCACTCTCGGGATGTCGGCGCGGTACCACAGCGCGCCTCCGAGTGCCGCCGAGCGCTCTCCCGATATCGCCGCTCCTTCACCTTGCTTGTCTGGGTGCCGCCGGGCGCTTTCCAGAGCTTGCCGCACTACCACCGTGCGCCTCCTGGTGCCGCTGTACGTCCGGTCGACCCGACGCACGCTCATCCCACTTCTCGGGGTGCCACCGGGCGCTTTCCCGAGCTCGTCGCGCTACCACCGTGCGCCTCCAGGTGCCGCTGTGCGTCCGGTCGACCCGACGCACGCTCATCCCGCTTTTCGGGGTGCCGCCGGACGCTCTCCCGAGCTCTTCGCGCTCCACCCTGCGCATGCGAGTGCCGCTGGGTGCTCTCGGGATCTCGCCGCGATACCACAGCGCGCCTCCGAGTGCCGCCGAGCGCTCTCCCGATATCGCCGCTCCTTCACCCTGCTTGTCTGGGTGCCGCCGGGCGCTTTCCCGAGCTGGCCGCAGTACCACCGTGCGCCTCCAGGTGCCGCTGTACGTCCGGTCGACCCGACGCACGCTCATCCCGCTCCTCGGGGTGCCGCCGGACGCTCTCCCGAGCTCTTCGCGCTCCACCCTGCGCATGCGAGTGCCGCTGGGTGCTCTCGGGATCTCGCCGCGGTACCACCGTGCGCCTCCGAGTGCCGCCGAGCGCTCTCCCGGTATCGCCACTCGTTGACCCCGCACGTCGGGGTGCCGCCACGCGCTCTCCCGGTATCGCCGCTCCTTCACCACGGTGCTCGGGGTGCCGCCGGGCGCACTCCTGAGCTCGCAGCGGTACCACCGTGCGCCGGCAAGTGCCAGCGGGCACTCTCGGGATCTCGCCGCGGTACCACAGCGCGCCTCCGAGTGCCGCCGAGCGCTCTCCCGATATCGCTGCTCCTTCACCACAGTTCCTGGGGTGCCGCCGGGCGCACTGCCGAGCTCACAGCGATACCACCGCGTGCCTCCGAGTGCCGCTGAACGCTCTCCCGATATCGCCGCTCCTTCACCCTGCTTGTCTGGGTGCCGCCGGGCGCTTTCCCGAGCTTGCCGCACTACCACCGTGCGCCTCCAGGTGCCGCTGTGCGTCCAGTCGACCCGACGCACGCTCATCCCGCTCCTCGGGGTGCCGCCGGGCGCTCTCCCGAGCTCGCCGCACTACCACCGTGCGCCTCCAGGTGCCGCTGTGCGTCCGGTCGACCCGACGCATGCTCATCCCGCTCCTCGGGGTGCCGCCGGACGCTCTCCCGAGCTCTTCGCGCTCCACCCTGCGCATGCGAGTGCCGCTGGGTGCTCTCGGGATCTCGCCGCGGTACCACAGCGCGCCTCCGAGTGCCGCCGAGCGCTCTCCCGATATCGCCGCTCCTTCACCACGGTGCTCGGGTTGCCGCCAGGTGCTCTGCCGAGCTCGCCGCGTTACCACCGTGCGCCTCCGAGTGCCGCCGAGCGCTCTCCCGGTATCGCCACTCGTTGACCCCGCACGTCGGGGTGCCGCCACGCGCTCTCCCGATATCGCCGCTCCTTCACCACGGTGCTCCGGGTGCCGCCGGGCGCTCTCCCGAGCTCGCCGCACTACCACCGTGCGCCTCCAGGTGCCGCTGTGCGTCCGGTCGACCCGACGCACGCTCATCCCGCTCCTCGGGGTGCCGCCGGGCGCTCTGCTGAGCTCTCCGCGCTACCACCGTGCGCTGAGAAGTGTCAGCGGGCACTCTCGGGATCTCGCCACGGTACCACCGTGCGCCTCCAAGTGCCACTGAGCGCTCTCCCCATATCGCCGCTCCTTCACCCCGCTTGTCTGGGTGCCGCCGGGTGCTCTGCCGAGCTCGCCGCACTACCACCGTGCACCTCCAGGTGCCGCTGTGCGTCCGGTCCACCCGACGCACGCTCATCCCGCTCCTCGGGGTGCCGCCGGACGCTCTCCCGAGCTCTTCGCGCTCCACCCTGCGCATGCGAGTGCCGCTGGGTGCTCTCGGGATCTCGCCGCGGTACCACCGTGCGCCTCCGAGTGCCGCCGAGCGCTCTCCCGGTATCGCCACTCGTTGACCCCGCACGTCGGGGTGCCGCCAGGCGCTCTCCCGATATCGCCGCTCCTTCACCACGGTGCTCGGGGTGCCGCCGGGCGCTCTCCTGAGCTCGCAGCGGTACCACCGTGCGCCTCCGAGTGCCGCCGAGCGCTCTCCCGGTATCGCCACTCGTTGACCCCGCACGTCGGGGTGCCGCCACGCGCTCTCCCGATATCGCCGCTCCTTCACCACGATGCTCGGGGTACCGCCGGGCGCTCTCCTGAGCTCGCAGCGGTACCACCGTGCGCCGGCAAGTGCCAGCGGGCACTCTCGGGATCTCGCCGCGGTACCACCGTGCGCCTCCGAGTGCCGCCGAGCGCTCTCCCGATATCGCTGCTCCGTCACCACAGTGCCTGGGGTGCCGCCGGGCGCACTGCCGAGCTCACAGCGGTACCACCGCGTGCCTCCGAGTGCCGCTGAGCGCTCTCCCGATATCGCCACTCCTTCACCCTGCTTGTCTGGGTGCCGCCGGGCGCTTTCCCGAGCTTGCCGCACTACCACCGTGCGCCTCCAGGTGCCGCTGTGCGTCCAGTCGACCCGACGCACGCTCATCCTGATCCTCGGGGTGCCGCCGGACGCTCTCCCGAGCTCGTCGCGCTCCACCCTGCGCATGCGAGTGCCGTTGGGTGCTCTCGGGATCTCGCCGCGGTACCACCGTGCGCCTCCGAGTGCCGCCGAGCGCTCTCCCGGTATCGCCACTCGTTGACCCCGCACGTCGGGGTGCCACCAGGCGCTCTCCCGATTTCGCCGCTCCTTCACCACGGTGCTCGGGGTGCCACCGGGCGCTCTCCTGAGCTCGCAGTGGTACCGCCGTGCGCCTCCGAGTGCCGCCGAGCGCTCTCCCGATATCGCTGCTCCTTCACCACAGTGCCTGGGGTGCCGCCGGGCGCACTGCCGAGCTCACAGCGGTACCACCGCGTGCCTCCGAGTGCCGCTCAACGCTCTCCCGATATCGCCGCTCCTTCACCCTGCTTGTCTGGGTGCCGCCGGGCGCTTTCACGAGCTTGCCGCACTACCACCGTGCGCCTCCAGGTGCCGCTGTGCGTCCGGTCGACCCGACGCACGCTCATCCCGCTCCTCGGAGTGCCACCGGGCGCTCTCCCGAGCTCGTCGCGCTACCACCGTGCGCCTCCAGGTGCCGCTGTGCGTCCGGTCGACCCGACGCACGCTCATCCCGCTCCACGGGGTGCCGCCGGGCGCTCTCCTGAGCTCGCAGCGGTACCACCGTGCGCCTCCGAGTGCCGCCGAGCGCTCTCCCGGTATTGCCACTCGTTGACCCCGCACGTCGGGGTGCCGCCACGCGCTCTCCCGATATCGCCGCTCCTTCACCACGGTGCTCGGGTTGCCGCCAGGTGCTCTCCCGAGCTCGCCGCACTACCACCGTGCGCCTCCAGGTGCCGCTGTGCGTCCAGTCGACCCGACGCACGCTCATCCCGCTCCTCGGGGTGCTGCCGGGCGCTCTGCTGAGCTCTCCGCGCTACCACCGTGCGCCGGCAAGTGCCAGCGGGCACTCTCGGGATCTCGCCGTGGTACCACAGCGCGCCTCCGAGTGCCGCAGAGCGCTCTCCCGATATCGCCGCTCCTTCACCCTGCTTGTCTGGGTGCCGCAGGGCGCTTTCCCGAGCTTGCCGCACTACCACCGTGCGCCTCCAGGTGCCGCTGTGCGTCCGGTCGACCCGACGCACGCTCATCCCGCTCCTCGGGGTGCCGCCGGACGCTCTCCCGAGCTCGTCGCGCTCCACCCTGCGCATGCGAGTGCCGCTGGGTGCTCTCCTGAGCTCGCAGTGGTACCACCGTGCGCCTCCGAGTGCCGCCGAGCGCTCTCCCGATATCGCTGCTCCTTCACCACAGTGCCTGGGGTGCCGCCGGGCGCACTGCCGAGCTCACAGCGGTACCACCGCGTGCCTCCGAGTGCCGCTGAACGTTCTCCCGATATCGCCGCTCCTTCACCCTGCTTGTCTGGGTGCCGCCGGGCGCTCTCCCGAGCTCGTCGCGCTACCACCGTGCGCCTCCAGGTGCCGCTGTGCGTCCGGTCGACCCGACGCACGCTCATCCCGCTCCTCGGGGTGCTGCCGGGCGCTCTGCTGAGCTCTCCGCGCTACCACCGTGCGCCGGCAAGTGCCAGCGGGCACTCTCGGGATCTCGCCGCGGTACCACAGCGCGCCTCCGAGTGCCGCAGAGCGCTCTCCCGATATCGCCGCTCCTTCACCCTGCTTGTCTGGGTGCCGCAGGGCGCTTTCCCGAGCTTGCCGCACTACCACCGTGCGCCTCCAGGTGCCGCTGTGCGTCCGGTCGACCCGACGCACGCTCATCCCGCTCCTCGGGGTGCCGCCGGGCGCTCTGCTGAGCTCTCCGCGCTACCACCGTGCGCTGAGAAGTGCCAACGGGCACTCTCGGGATCTCGCCGCGGTACCACAGCGCGCCTCCGAGTGCCGCCGGACGCTCTCCCGGTATCGCCACTCGTTGACCCCGCACGTCGGGGTGCCGCCAGGCGCTCTCCCGATATCGCCGCTCCTTCACCACGGTGCTCGGGGTGCCGCCGGGCGCTCTCCTGAGCTCGCAGCGGTACCACCGTGCGCCTCCGAGTGCCGCCGAGCGCTCTCCCGGTATCGCCACTCGTTGACCCCGCACGTCGGGGTGCCGCCGAGCGCTCTCCCGATATCGCCGCTCCTTCACCACGGTGCTCGGGGTGCCGCCGGGCGCTCTCCTGAGCTCGCAGCGGTACCACCGTGCGCCGGCAAGTGCCAGCGGGCACTCTCGGGATGTCGGCGCGGTACCACAGCGCGCCTCCGAGTGCCGCCGAGCGCTCTCCCGATATCGCCGCTCCTTCACCTTGCTTGTCTGGGTGCCGCCGGGCGCTTTCCAGAGCTTGCCGCACTACCACCGTGCGCCTCCTGGTGCCGCTGTACGTCCGGTCGACCCGACGCACGCTCATCCCACTTCTCGGGGTGCCACCGGGCGCTTTCCCGAGCTCGTCGCGCTACCACCGTGCGCCTCCAGGTGCCGCTGTGCGTCCGGTCGACCCGACGCACGCTCATCCCGCTTTTCGGGGTGCCGCCGGACGCTCTCCCGAGCTCTTCGCGCTCCACCCTGCGCATGCGAGTGCCGCTGGGTGCTCTCGGGATCTCGCCGCGATACCACAGCGCGCCTCCGAGTGCCGCCGAGCGCTCTCCCGATATCGCCGCTCCTTCACCCTGCTTGTCTGGGTGCCGCCGGGCGCTTTCCCGAGCTGGCCGCAGTACCACCGTGCGCCTCCAGGTGCCGCTGTACGTCCGGTCGACCCGACGCACGCTCATCCCGCTCCTCGGGGTGCCGCCGGACGCTCTCCCGAGCTCTTCGCGCTCCACCCTGCGCATGCGAGTGCCGCTGGGTGCTCTCGGGATCTCGCCGCGGTACCACCGTGCGCCTCCGAGTGCCGCCGAGCGCTCTCCCGGTATCGCCACTCGTTGACCCCGCACGTCGGGGTGCCGCCAGGCGCTCTCCCGATATCGCCGCTCCTTCACCACGGTGCTCGGGGTGCCGCCGGGCGCTCTCCTGAGCTCGCAGCGGTACCACCGTGCGCCGGCAAGTGCCAGCGGGCACTCTCGGGATGTCGCCGCGGTACCACAGCGCGCCTCCGAGTGCCGCCGAGCGCTCTCCCGATATCGCTGCTCCTTCACCACAGTTCCTAGGGTGCCGCCGGGCGCACTGCCGAGCTCACAGCGATACCACCGCGTGCCTCCGAGTGCCGCTGAACGCTCTCCCGATATCGCCGCTCCTTCACCCTGCTTGTCTGGGTGCCGCCGGGCGCTTTCCCGAGCTTGCCGCACTACCACCGTGCGCCTCCAGGTGCCGCTGTGCGTCCAGTCGACCCGACGCACGCTCATCCCGCTCCTCGGGGTGCCGCCGGGCGCTCTCCCGAGCTCGCCGCACTACCACCGTGCGCCTCCAGGTGCCGCTGTGCGTCCGGTCGACCCGACGCATGCTCATCCCGCTCCTCGGGGTGCCGCCGGACGCTCTCCCGAGCTCTTCGCGCTCCACCCTGCGCATGCGAGTGCCGCTGGGTGCTCTCGGGATCTCGCCGCGGTACCACAGCGCGCCTCCGAGTGCCGCCGAGCCCTCTCCCGATATTGCCGCTCCTTCACCACGGTGCTCGGGGTGCCGCCGGGCGCTCTCCTGAGCTCGCAGCGGTACCACCGTGCGCCTCCGAGTGCCGCCGAGCGCTCTCCCGGTATCGCCACTCGTTGACCCCGCACGTCGGGGTGCCGCACGCGCTCTCCCGATATCGCCGCTCCTTCACCACGGTGCTCCGGGTGCCGCCGGGCGCTCTCCCGAGCTTGCCGCAATACCACCGTGCGCCTCCAGGTGCCGCTGTGCGTCCGGTCGACCTGACGCACGCTCATCCCGCTCCTCGGGGTGCTGCCGGGCGCTCTGCTGAGCTCTCCGCGCTACCACCGTGCGCCGGCAAGTGCCAGCGGGCACTCTCGGGATCTCGCCGCGGTACCACAGCGCGCCTCCGAGTGCCGCCGAGCGCTCTCCCGATATCGCCACTCCTTCACCCTGCTTGTCTGGGTGCCGCCGGGCGCTTTCCCGAGCTTGCCGCAATACCACCGTGCGCCTCCAGGTGCCGCTGTGCGCCCGGTCGACCCGACGCACGCTCATCCCGCTCCTCGGGGTGCCGCCGGGCGCTCTGCTGAGCTCTCCGCGCTACCACCGTGCGCTGAGAAGTGTCAGCGGGCACTCTCGGGATCTCGCCACGGTACCACCGCGCGCCTCCAAGTGCAACTGAGCGCTCTCCCCATATCGCCGCTCCTTCACCCCGCTTGTCTGGGTGCCGCCGGGTGCTCTGCCGAGCTCGCCGCACTACCACCGTGCACCTCCAGGTGCCGCTGTGCGTCCGGTCCACCCGACGCACGCTCATCCCGCTTCTCGGGGTGCCGCCGGACGCTCTCCCGAGCTCTTCGCGCTCCACCCTGCGCATGCGAGTGCCGCTGGGTGCTCTCGGGATCTCGCCGCGGTACCACTGTGCGCCTCCGAGTGCCGCCGAGCGCTCTCCCGGTATCGCCACTCGTTGACCCCGCACGTCGGGGTGCCGCCAGGCGCTCTCCCGATATCGCCGCTCCTTCACCACGGTGCTCGGGGTGCCGCCGGGCGCTCTCCTGAGCTCGCAGCGGTACCACCGTGCGCCTCCGAGTGCCGCCGAGCGCTCTCCCGGTATCGCCACTCGTTGACCCCGCACGTCGGGGTGCCGCCACGCGCTCTCCCGATATCGCCGCTCCTTCACCACGATGCTCGGGGTACCGCCGGGCGCTCTCCTGAGCTCGCAGCGGTACCACCGTGCGCCGGCAAGTGCCAGCGGGCACTCTCGGGATCTCGCCGCGGTACCACCGTGCGCCTCCGAGTGCCGCAGAGCGCTCTCCCGATATCGCTGCTCCTTCACCACAGTGCCTGGGGTGCCGCCGGGCGCACTGCCGAGCTCACAGCGGTACCACCGCGTGCCTCCGAGTGCCGCTGAGCGCTCTCCCGATATCGCCACTCCTTCACCCTGCTTGTCTGGGTGCCGCCGGGCGCTTTCCCGAGCTTGCCGCACTACCACCGTGCGCCTCCAGGTGCCGCTGTGCGTCCGGTCGACCCGACGCACGCTCATCCTGATCCTCGGGGTGCCGCCGGACGCTCTCCCGAGCTCGTCGCGCTCCACCCTGCGCATGCGAGTGCCGTTGGGTGCTCTCGGGATCTCGCCGCGGTACCACCGTGCGCCTCCGAGTGCTGCCGAGCGCTCTCCCGGTATCGCCACTCGTTGACCCCGCACGTCGGGGTGCCACCAGGCGCTCTCCCGATTTCGCCGCTCCTTCACCACGGTGCTCGGGGTGCCACCGGGCGCTCTCCTGAGCTCGCAGTGGTACCACCGTGCGCCTCCGAGTGCCGCCGAGCGCTCTCCCGATATCGCTGCTCCTTCACCACAGTGCCTGGGGTGCCGCCGGGCGCACTGCCGAGCTCACAGCGGTACCACCGCGTGCCTCCGAGTGCCGCTCAACGCTCTCCCGATATCGCCGCTCCTTCACCCTGCTTGTCTGGGTGCCGCCGGGCGCTTTCACGAGCTTGCCGCACTACCACCGTGCGCCTCCAGGTGCCGCTGTGCGTCCGGTCGACCCGACGCACGCTCATCCCGCTCCTCGGAGTGCCACCAGGCGCTCTCCCGAGCTCGTCGCGCTACCACCGTGCGCCTCCAGGTGCCGCTGTGCGTCCGGTCGACCCGACGCACGCTCATCCCGCTCCTCGGGGTGCCGCCGGACGCTCTCCCGAGCTCTTCGCGCTCCACCCTGCGCATGCGAGTGCCGCTGTGTGCTCTCGGGATCTCGCCGCGATACCACAGCGCGCCTCCGAGTGCCGCCGAGCGCTCTCCCGATATCGCCGCTCCTTCACCCTGCTTGTCTGGGTGCCGCCGGGCGCTTTCCCGACCTCGCCGCACTACCACCGTGCGCCTCCAGGTGCCGCTGTACGTCCGGTCGACCCGACGCACGCTCATCCCGCTCCTCGGGGTGCCGCCGGGCGCTCTCCTGAGCTCGCAGCGGTACCACCGTGCGCCTCCGAGTGCCGCCGAGCGCTCTCCCGGTATTGCCACTCGTTGACCCCGCACGTCGGGGTGCCGCCACGCGCTCTCCCGATATCGCCGCTCCTTCACCACAGTGCTCGGGGTGCCGCCGAGCGCTCTCCCGAGCTTGCCGCACTACCACCGTGCGCCTCCAGGTGCCGCTGTGCGTCCGGTCGACCCTACGCACGCTCATCCCGCTCCTCGGGGTGCTGCCGGGCGCTCTGCTGAGCTCTCCGCGCTACCACCGTGCGCCGGCAAGTGCCAGCGGGCACTCTCGGGATCTCGCCGCGGTACCACAGCGCGCCTCCGAGTGCCGCCGAGAGCACTCCCGATATCGCTGCTCCTTCACCACAGTGCTTGGGGTCCCGCCGGGCGCACTGCCGAGCTCACAGCGGTACCACCGCGTGCCTCCGAGTGCCGCTGAACGCTCTCCCGATATCGCCGCTCCTTCACCCTGCTTGTCTGGGTGCTGCCGGGCGCTTTCCCGAGCTTGCCGCACTACCACCGTGCGCCTCCAGGTGCCGCTGTGCGTCCGGTCGACCCGACGCACGCTCATCCTGCTCCTCGGGGTGCCGCCGGACGCTCTCCCGAGCTCTTCGCGCTCCACCCTGCGCATGCGAGTGCCGCTGGGTGCTCTCGGGATCTCGCCGCGGTACCACCGTGCGCCTCCGAGTGCCGCCGAGCGCTCTCCCGGTATCGCCACTCGTTGACCCCGCACGTCGGGGTGCCGCCACGCGCTCTCCCGATATCGCCGCTCCTTCACCCTGCTTGTCTGGGTGCCGCCGGGCGCTCTCCCGAGCTTGCCGCACTACCACCGTGCGCCTCCAGGTGCCGCTGTGCGTCCAGTCGACCCGACGCACGCTCATCCCGCTCCTCGGGGTGCTGCCGGGCGCTCTGCTCAGCTCTCCGCGCTACCACCGTGCGCTGAGAAGTGCCAGCGGGCACTCTCGGGATCTCGCCGCGGTACCACAGCGCACCTCCGAGTGCCGCCGAGCGCTCTCCCGGTATCGACACTCGTTGACCCCGCACGTCGGGGTGCCGCCACGCGCTCTCCCGATATCGCCGCTCCTTCACCACAGTGCTCGGGGTGCCGCCGGGCGCTCTCCTGAGCTCGCAGCGGTACCACCGTGCGCCTCCAGGTGCCGCTGTGCGTCCGGTCGACCCGACGCACGCTCATGCCGCTCCTCGGGGTGCTGCCGGGCGCTCTGCTGAGCTCTCCGCGCTACCACCGTGCGCCGGCAAGTGCCAGCGGGCACTCTCGGGATCTCGCCGCGGTACCACAGCGCGCCTCCGAGTGCCGCCGAACGCTCTCCCGATATCGCCGCTCCTTCCCCCTGCTTGTCTGGGTGCCGCCGGGCGCTTTCCCGAGCTCGCCGCACTACCACCGTGCGCCTCCAGGTGCCGCTGTGCGTCCGGTCGACCCGACACACGCTCATTCCACTTCTCGGGGTGCCACCGGGCGCTCTCCCGAGCTCGTCGCGCTACCACCGTGCGCCTCCAGGTGCCGCTGTGCGTCCGGTCGACCCGACGCACGCTCATCCCGCTCCTCGGGGTGCCGCCGGACGCTCTCCCGAGCTCTTCGCGCTCCACCCTGCGCATGCGAGTGCCGCTGGGTGCTCTCGGGATCTCGCCGCGGTACCACAGCGCGCCTCCGAGTGCCGCCGAGCCCTCTCCCGATATTGCCGCTCCTTCACCACGGTGCTCGGGGTGCCGCCGGGCGCTCTGCTGAGCTCGCAGCGGTACCACCGTGCGCCTCCGAGTGCCGCCGAGCGCTCTCCCGGTATCGCCACTCGTTGACCCCGCACGTCGGGGTGCCGCCACGCGCTCTCCCGATATCGCCGCTCCTTCACCACGGTGCTCCGGGTGCCGCCGGGCGCTCTCCCGAGCTTGCCGCAATACCACCGTGCGCCTCCAGGTGCTGCTGTGCGTCCGGTCGACCCGACGCACGCTCATCCCGCTCCTCGGGGTGCCGCCGGACGCTCTGCTGAGCTCTCCGCACTACCACCGTGCGCCGGCAAGTGCCAGCGGGCACTCTCGGGATCTCGCCGCGGTACCACAGCGCGCCTCCGAGTGCCGCCGAGCCCTCTCCCGATATCGCCGCTCCTTCACCACGGTGCTCGGGTTGCCGCCAGGTGCTCTGCCGAGCTCGCCGCGTTACCACCGTGCGCCTCCGAGTGCCGCCGAGCGCTCTCCCGGTATCGCCACTCGTTGACCCCGCACGTCGGGGTGCCGCCACGCGCTCTCCCGATATCGCCGCTCCTTCACCACAGTGCTCGGGGTGCCGCCGGGCGCTCTCCCGAGCTTGCCGCACTACCACCGTGCGCCTCCAGGTGCCGCTGTGCGTCCGGTCGACCCGACGCACGCTCATGCCGCTCCTCGGGGTGCTGCCGGGCGCTCTGCTGAGCTCTCCGCGCTACCACCGTGCGCCGGCAAGTGCCAGCGGGCACTCTCGGGATCTCGCCGCGGTACCACAGCGCGCCTCCGAGTGCCGCCGAACGCTCTCCCGATATCGCCGCTCCTTCACCCTGCTTGTCTGGGTGCCGCCGGGCGCTTTCCCGAGCTCGCCGCACTACCACCGTGCGCCTCCAGGTGCCGCTGTGCGTCCGGTCGACCCGACGCACGCTCATCCTGCTCCTCGGGGTGCCGCCGGACGCTATCCCGAGCTCTTCGCGCTCCACCCTGCGCATGCGAGTGCCGCTGGGTGCTCTTGGATCTCGCCGCGATACCACAGCGCGCCTCCAGGTGCCGCTGTGCGTCCAGTCGACCCGACGCACGCTCATCCTGCTCCTCGGGGTGCCGCCGGACGCTCTCCTGAGCTCTTCGCGCTCCACCCTGCGCATGCGAGTGCCGCTGGGTGCTCTCGGGATCTCGCCGCGGTACCACCGTGCGCCTCCGAGTGCCGCCGAGCGCTCTCCCGGTATCGCCACTCGTTGACCCCGCACGTCGGGGTGCCGCCACGCGCTCTCCCGATATCGCCGCTCCTTCACCTTGCTTGTCTGGGTGCCGCCGGGCGCTCTCCCGAGCTTGCCGCACTACCACCGTGCGCCTCCAGGTGCCGCTGTGCGTCCAGTCGACCCGACGCACGCTCATCCCGCTCCTCGGGGTGCTGCCGGGCGCTCTGCTCAGCTCTCCGCGCTACCACCGTGCGCTGAGAAGTGCCAGCGGGCACTCTCGGGATCTCGCCGCGGTACCACAGCGCGCCTCCGAGTGCCGCCGAGCGCTCTCCCGGTATCGACACTCGTTGACCCCGCACGTCGGGGTGCCGCCACGCGCTCTCCCGATATCGCCGCTCCTTCACCACAGTGCTCGGGGTGCCGCCGGGCGCTCTCCTGAGCTCGCAGCGGTACCACCGTGCGCCTCCAGGTGCCGCTGTGCGTCCGGTCGACCCGACGCACGCTCATCCCGCTCATCGGGGTGCTGCCGGGCGCTCTGCTGAGCTCTCCGCGCTACCACCGTGCGCCGGCAAGTGCCAGCGGGCACTCTCGGGATCTCGCCGCGGTACCACAGCGCGCCTCCGAGTGCCGCCGAACGCTCTCCCGATATCGCCGCTCCTTCACCCTGCTTGTCTGGGTGCCGCCGGGCGCTTTCCCGAGCTCGCCGCACTACCACCGTGCGCCTCCAGGTGCCGCTGTGCGTCCGGTCGACCCGACACACGCTCATTCCACTTCTCGGGGTGCCACCGGGCGCTCTCCCGAGCTCGTCGCGCTACCACCGTGCGCCTCCAGGTGCCGCTGTGCGTCCGGTCGACCCGACGCACGCTCATCCCGCTCCTCGGGGTGCCGCCGGACGCTCTGCTGAGCTCTCCGCGCTACCACCGTGCGCCGGCAAGTGCCAGCGGGCACTCTCGGGATCTCGCCGCGGTACCACAGCGCGCCTCCGAGTGCCGCCGAGAGCACTCCCGATATCCCTGCTCCTTCACCACAGTGCCTGGGGTGCCGCCGGGCGCACTGCCGAGCTCACAGCGGTACCACCGCGTGCCTCCGAGTGCCGCTGAACGCTCTCCCGATATCGCCGCTCCTTCACCCTGCTTGTCTGGGTGCTGCCGGGCGCTTTCCCGAGCTTGCCGCACTACCACCGTGCGCCTCCAGGTGCCGCTGTGCGTCCGGTCCACCCGACGCATGCTCATCCTGCTCCTCGGGGTGCCGCCGGACGCTCTCCCGAGCTCTTCGCGCTCCACCCTGCGCATGCGAGTGCCGCTGGGTGCTCTCGGGATCTCGCCGCGGTACCACCGTGCGCCTCCGAGTGCCGCCGAGCGCTCTCCCGGTATCGCCACTCGTTGACCCCGCACGTCGGGGTGCCGCCACGCGCTCTCCCGATATCGCCGCTCCTTCACCACGGTGCTCGGGGTGCCGCCGGGCGCTCTCCTGAGCTCGCAGCGGTACCACCGTGCGCCAGCAAGTGCCAGCGGGCACTCTCGGGATCTCGCCACGGTACCACAGCGTGCCTCCGAGTGCCGCAGAGCGCTCTCCCGATATCGCCGCTCCTTCACCACGGTGCTCGGGTTGCCGCCAGGTGCTCTGCCGAGCTCGCCGCGTTACCACCGTGCGCCTCCGAGTGCCGCCGAGCGCTCTCCCGGTATCGCCACTCGTTGACCCCGCACGTCGGGGTGCCGCCACGCGCTCTCCCGATATCGCCGCTCCTTCACCACAGTGCTCGGGGTGCCGCCGGGCGCTCTCCCGAGCTTGCCGCACTACCACCGTGCGCCTCCAGGTGCCGCTGTGCGTCCGGTCGACCCGACGCACGCTCATGCCGCTCCTCGGGGTGCTGCCGGGCGCTCTGCTGAGCTCTCCGCGCTACCACCGTGCGCCGGCAAGTGCCAGCGGGCACTCTCGGGATCTCGCCGCGGTACCACAGCGCGCCTCCGAGTGCCGCCGAACGCTCTCCCGATATCGCCGCTCCTTCACCCTGCTTGTCTGGGTGCCGCCGGGCGCTTTCCCGAGCTCGCCGCACTACCACCGTGCGCCTCCAGGTGCCGCTGTGCGTCCGGTCGACCCGACACACGCTCATTCCACTTCTCGGGGTGCCACCGGGCGCTCTCCCGAGCTCGTCGCGCTACCACCGTGCGCCTCCAGGTGCCGCTGTGCGTCCGGTCGACCCGACGCACGCTCATCCCGCTCCTCGGGGTGCCGCCGGACGCTCTCCCGAGCTCTTCGCGCTCCACCCTGCGCATGCGAGTGCCGCTGGGTGCTCTTGGGATCTCGCCGCGATACCACAGCGCGCCTCCAGGTGCCGCTGTGCGTCCAGTCGACCCGACGCACGCTCATCCCGCTCCTCGGGGTGCCACCGGGCGCTCTCCCGAGCTCGTCGCGCTACCACCGTGCGCCTCCAGGTGCCGCTGTGCGTCCGGTCGACCCGACGCACGCTCATCCCGCTCCTCGGAGTGCCGCCGGACGCTCTCCCGAGCTCTTCGCGCTCCACCCTGTGCATGCGAGTGCCGCTGGGTGCTCTCGGGATCTCGCCGCGGTACCACAGCGCGCCTCCGAGTGCCGCCGAGCGCTCTCCCGGTATCGACACTCGTTGACCCCGCACGTCGGGGTGCCGCCACGCGCTCTCCCGATATCGCCGCTCCTTCACCACAGTGCTCGGGGTGCCGCCGGGCGCTCTCCTGAGCTCGCAGCGGTACCACCGTGCGCCTCCAGGTGCCGCTGTACGTCCGGTCGACCCGACGCACGCTCATCCCGCTCCTCGGGGTGATGCCGGGCGCTCTGCTGAGCTCTCCGCGCTACCACCGTGCACCGGCAAGTGCCAGCGGGTGCTCTCGGGATCTCGCCGCGGTACCACAGCGCGCCTCCGAGTGCCGCCGAGCGCTCTCCCGGTATCGACACTCGTTGACCCCGCACGTCGGGGTGCCGCCGGGCGCTTTCCCGAGCTCGCCGCAGTACCACCGTGCGCCTCCTGGTGCCGCTGTACGTCCGGTCGACCCGACGCACGCTCATCCCGCTCCTCGGGGTGATGCCGGGCGCTCTGCTGAGCTCTCCGCGCTACCACCGTGCACCGGCAAGTGCCAGCGGGCACTCTCGGGATCTCGCCGCGGTACCACAGCGCGCCTCCGAGTGCCACCGAGAGCACTCCCGATATCGCTGCTCCTTCACCACAGTGCCTGGGGTGCCGCCGGGCGCACTGCCGAGCTCACAGCGGTACCACCGCGTGCCTCCGAGTGCCGCTGAACGCTCTCCCGATATCGCCGCTCCTTCACCCTGCTTGTCTGGGTGCTGCCGGGCGCTTTCCCGAGCTTGCCGCACTACCACCGTGCGCCTCCAGGTGCCGCTGTGCGTCCGGTCCACCCGACGCACGCTCATCTAGCTCCTCGGGGTGCCGCCGGACGCTCTCCCGAGCTCTTCGCGCTCCACCCTGCGCATGCGAGTGCCGCTGGGTGCTCTCGGGATCTCGCCGCGGTACCACCGTGCGCCTCCGAGTGCCGCTGAGCGCTCTCCCGGTATCGCCACTCGTTGACCCCGCACGTCGGGGTGCCGCCAGGCGCTCTCCCGATATCGCCGCTCCTTCACCACGGTGCTCGGGGTGCCGCCGGGCGCTCTCCTGAGCTCGCAGCGGTACCACCGTGCGCCTCCGAGTGCCGCCGAGCGCTCTCCCGGTATCGCCACTCGTTGACCCTGCACGTCGGGGTGCCGCCAGGCGCTCTCCCGATATCGCCGCTCCTTCACCACGGTGCTCGGGGTGCCGCCGGGCGCTATCCTGAGCTGGCAGCGGTACCACCGTGCGCCGGCAAGTGCCAGCGGGCAGTCTCGGGATCTCGCCGCGGTACCACAGCGCGCCTCCGAGTGCCGCCGAACGCTCTCCCGATATCGCCGCTCCTTCACCCTGCTTGTCTGGGTGCCGCCGGGCGCTTTCCCGAGCTCGCCGCACTACCACCGTGCGCCTCCAGGTGCCGCTGTGCGTCCGGTCGACCCGACACACGCTCATTCCACTTCTCGGGGTGCCACCGGGCGCTCTCCCGAGCTCGTCGCGCTACCACCGTGCGCCTCCAGGTGCCGCTGTGCGTCCGGTCGACCCGACGCACGCTCATCCTGCTCCTCGGGGTGCCGCCGGACGCTATCCCGAGCTCTTCGCGCTCCACCCTGCGCATGCGAGTGCCGCTGGGTGCTCTTGGGATCTCGCCGCGATACCACAGCGCGCCTCCAGGTGCCGCTGTGCGTCCAGTCGACCCGACGCACGCTCATCCTGCTCCTCGGGGTGCCGCCGGACGCTCTCCTGAGCTCTTCGCGCTCCACCCTGCGCATGCGAGTGCCGCTGGGTGCTCTCGGGATCTCGCCGCGGTACCACCGTGCGCCTCCGAGTGCCGCCGAGCGCTCTCCCGGTATCGCCACTCGTTGACCCCGCACGTCGGGGTGCCGCCACGCGCTCTCCCGATATCGCCGCTCCTTCACCCTGCTTGTCTGGGTGCCGCCGGGCGCTCTCCCGAGCTTGCCGCACTACCACCGTGCGCCTCCAGGTGCCGCTGTGCGTCCAGTCGACCCGACGCACGCTCATCCCGCTCCTCGGGGTGCTGCCGGGCGCTCTGCTCAGCTCTCCGCGCTACCACCGTGCGCTGAGAAGTGCCAGCGGGCACTCTCGGGATCTCGCCGCGGTACCACAGCGCGCCTCCGAGTGCCGCCGAGCGCTCTCCCGGTATCGACACTCGTTGACCCCGCACGTCGGGGTGCCGCCACGCGCTCTCCCGATATCGCCGCTCCTTCACCACAGTGCTCGGGGTGCCGCCGGGCGCTCTCCTGAGCTCGCAGCGGTACCACCGTGCGCCTCCAGGTGCCGCTGTGCGTCCGGTCGACCCGACGCACGCTCATCCCGCTCATCGGGGTGCTGCCGGGCGCTCTGCTGAGCTCTCCGCGCTACCACCGTGCGCCGGCAAGTGCCAGCGGGCACTCTCGGGATCTCGCCGCGGTACCACAGCGCGCCTCCGAGTGCCGCCGAACGCTCTCCCGATATCGCCGCTCCTTCACCCTGCTTGTCTGGGTGCCGCCGGGCGCTTTCCCGAGCTCGCCGCACTACCACCGTGCGCCTCCAGGTGCCGCTGTGCGTCCGGTCGACCCGACACACGCTCATTCCACTTCTCGGGGTGCCACCGGGCGCTCTCCCGAGCTCGTCGCGCTACCACCGTGCGCCTCCAGGTGCCGCTGTGCGTCCGGTCGACCCGACGCACGCTCATCCCGCTCCTCGGGGTGCCGCCGGACGCTCTCCCGAGCTCTTCGCGCTCCACCCTGCGCATGCGAGTGCCGCTGGGTGCTCTCGGGATCTCGCCGCGGTACCACAGCGCGCCTCCGAGTGCCGCCGAGCGCTCTCCCGATATTGCCGCTCCTTCACCACGGTGCTCGGGGTGCCGCCGGGCGCTCTCCTGAGCTCGCAGCGGTACCACCGTGCGCCTCCGAGTGCCGCCGAGCGCTCTCCCGGTATCGCCACTCGTTGACCCCGCACGTCGGGGTGCCGCCACGCGCTCTCCCGATATCGCCGCTCCTTCACCACGGTGCTCGGGGTGCCGCCGGGCGCTCTCCTGAGCTCGCAGCGGTACCACCGTGCGCCAGCAAGTGCCAGCGGGCACTCTCGGGATCTCGCCACGGTACCACAGCGTGCCTCCGAGTGCCGCCGAGCCCTCTCCCGATATCGCCGCTCCTTCACCACGGTGCTCGGGTTGCCGCCAGGTGCTCTGCCGAGCTCGCCGCGTTACCACAGCGCGTCTCCGAGTGCCGCCGAGCGCTCTCCCGATATCGCCACTCCTTCACCCTGCTTGTCTGGGTGCCGCCGGGCGCTTTCCCGAGCTTGCCGCAATACCACCGTGCGCCTCCAGGTGCCGCTGTGCGCCCGGTCGACCCGACGCACGCTCATCCCGCTCCTCGGGGTGCCGCCGGGCGCTCTGCTGAGCTCTCCGCGCTACCACCGTGCGCTGAGAAGTGTCAGCGGGCACTCTCGGGATCTCGCCACGGTACCACCGCGCGCCTCCAAGTGCAACTGAGCGCTCTCCCCATATCGCCGCTCCTTCACCCCGCTTGTCTGGGTGCCGCCGGGTGCTCTGCCGAGCTCGCCGCACTACCACCGTGCACCTCCAGGTGCCGCTGTGCGTCCGGTCCACCCGACGCACGCTCATCCCGCTCCTCGGGGTGCCGCCGGACGCTCTCCCGAGCTCTTCGCGCTCCACCCTGCGCATGCGAGTGCCGCTGGGTGCTCTCGGGATCTCGCCGCGGTACCACCGTGCGCCTCCGAGTGCCGCCGAGCGCTCTCCCGGTATCGCCACTCGTTGACCCCGCACGTCGGGGTGCCGCCAGGCGCTCTCCCGATATCGCCGCTCCTTCACCACGGTGCTCGGGGTGCCGCCGGGCGCTCTCCTGAGCTCGCAGCGGTACCACCGTGCGCCTCCGAGTGCCGCCGAGCGCTCTCCCGGTATCGCCACTCGTTGACCCCGCACGTCGGGGTGCCGCCACGCGCTCTCCCGATATCGCCGCTCCTTCACCACGATGCTCGGGGTACCGCCGGGCGCTCTCCTGAGCTCGCAGCGGTACCACCGTGCGCCGGCAAGTGCCAGCGGGCACTCTCGGGATCTCGCCGCGGGACCACCGTGCGCCTCCGAGTGCCGCAGAGCGCTCTCCCGATATCGCTGCTCCTTCACCACAGTGCCTGGGGTGCCGCCGGGCGCACTGCCGAGCTCACAGCGGTACCACCGCGTGCCTCCGAGTGCCGCTGAGCGCTCTCCCGATATCGCCACTCCTTCACCCTGCTTGTCTGGGTGCCGCCGGGCGCTTTCCCGAGCTTGCCGCACTACCACCGTGCGCCTCCAGGTGCCGCTGTGCGTCCGGTCGACCCGACGCACGCTCATCCTGATCCTCGGGGTGCCGCCGGACGCTCTCCCGAGCTCGTCGCGCTCCACCCTGCGCATGCGAGTGCCGTTGGGTGCTCTCGGGATCTCGCCGCGGTACCACCGTGCGCCTCCGAGTGCCGCCGAGCGCTCTCCCGGTATCGCCACTCGTTGACCCCGCACGTCGGGGTGCCACCAGGCGCTCTCCCGATTTCGCCGCTCCTTCACCACGGTGCTCGGGGTGCCACCGGGCGCTCTCCTGAGCTCGCAGTGGTACCACCGTGCGCCTCCGAGTGCCGCCGAGCGCTCTCCCGATATCGCTGCTCCTTCACCACAGTGCCTGGGGTGCCGCCGGGCGCACTGCCGAGCTCACAGCGGTACCACCGCGTGCCTCCGAGTGCCGCTCAACGCTCTCCCGATATCGCCGCTCCTTCACCCTGCTTGTCTGGGTGCCGCCGGGCGCTTTCACGAGCTTGCCGCACTACCACCGTGCGCCTCCAGGTGCCGCTGTGCGTCCGGTCGACCCGACGCACGCTCATCCCGCTCCTCGGAGTGCCACCGGGCGCTCTCCCGAGCTCGTCGCGCTACCACCGTGCGCCTCCAGGTGCCGCTGTGCGTCCGGTCGACCCGACGCACGCTCATCCCGCTCCTCGGGGTGCCGCCGGACGCTCTCCCGAGCTCTTCGCGCTCCACCCTGCGCATGCGAGTGCCGCTGTGTGCTCTCGGGATCTCGCCGCGATACCACAGCGCGCCTCCGAGTGCCGCCGAGCGCTCTCCCGATATCGCCGCTCCTTCACCCTGCTTGTCTGGGTGCCGCCGGGCGCTTTCCCGAGCTCGCCGCACTACCACCGTGCGCCTCCAGGTGCCGCTGTACGTCCGGTCGACCCGACGCACGCTCATCCCGCTCCTCGGGGTGCCGCCGGGCGCTCTCCTGAGCTCGCAGCGGTACCACCGTGCGCCTCCGAGTGCCGCCGAGCGCTCTCCCGGTATTGCCACTCGTTGACCCCGCACGTCGGGGTGCCGCCACGCGCTCTCCCGATATCGCCGCTCCTTCACCACAGTGCTCGGGGTGCCGCCGGGCGCTCTCCCGAGCTTGCCGCACTACCACCGTGCGCCTCCAGGTGCCGCTGTGCGTCCGGTCGACCCTACGCACGCTCATCCCGCTCCTCGGGGTGCTGCCGGGCGCTCTGCTGAGCTCTCCGCGCTACCACCGTGCGCCGGCAAGTGCCAGCGGGCACTCTCGGGATCTCGCCGCGGTACCACAGCGCGCCTCCGAGTGCCGCCGAGAGCACTCCCGATATCGCTGCTCCTTCACCACAGTGCTTGGGGTCCCGCCGGGCGCACTGCCGAGCTCACAGCGGTACCACCGCGTGCCTCCGAGTGCCGCTGAACGCTCTCCCGATATCGCCGCTCCTTCACCCTGCTTGTCTGGGTGCTGCCGGGCGCTTTCCCGAGCTTGCCGCACTACCACCGTGCGCCTCCAGGTGCCGCTGTGCGTCCGGTCGACCCGACGCACGCTCATCCTGCTCCTCGGGGTGCCGCCGGACGCTCTCCCGAGCTCTTCGCGCTCCACCCTGCGCATGCGAGTGCCGCTGGGTGCTCTCGGGATCTCGCCGCGGTACCACCGTGCGCCTCCGAGTGCCGCCGAGCGCTCTCCCGGTATCGCCACTCGTTGACCCCGCACGTCGGGGTGCCGCCACGCGCTCTCCCGATATCGCCGCTCCTTCACCCTGCTTGTCTGGGTGCCGCCGGGCGCTCTCCCGAGCTTGCCGCACTACCACCGTGCGCCTCCAGGTGCCGCTGTGCGTCCAGTCGACCCGACGCACGCTCATCCCGCTCCTCGGGGTGCTGCCGGGCGCTCTGCTCAGCTCTCCGCGCTACCACCGTGCGCTGAGAAGTGCCAGCGGGCACTCTCGGGATCTCGCCGCGGTACCACAGCGCGCCTCCGAGTGCCGCCGAGCGCTCTCCCGGTATCGACACTCGTTGACCCCGCACGTCGGGGTGCCGCCACGCGCTCTCCCGATATCGCCGCTCCTTCACCACAGTGCTCGGGGTGCCGCCGGGCGCTCTCCTGAGCTCGCAGCGGTACCACCGTGCGCCTCCAGGTGCCGCTGTGCGTCCGGTCGACCCGACGCACGCTCATGCCGCTCCTCGGGGTGCTGCCGGGCGCTCTGCTGAGCTCTCCGCGCTACCACCGTGCGCCGGCAAGTGCCAGCGGGCACTCTCGGGATCTCGCCGCGGTACCACAGCGCGCCTCCGAGTGCCGCCGAACGCTCTCCCGATATCGCCGCTCCTTCACCCTGCTTGTCTGGGTGCCGCCGGGCGCTTTCCCGAGCTCGCCGCACTACCACCGTGCGCCTCCAGGTGCCGCTGTGCGTCCGGTCGACCCGACACACGCTCATTCCACTTCTCGGGGTGCCACCGGGCGCTCTCCCGAGCTCGTCGCGCTACCACCGTGCGCCTCCAGGTGCCGCTGTGCGTCCGGTCGACCCGACGCACGCTCATCCCGCTCCTCGGGGTGCCGCCGGACGCTCTCCCGAGCTCTTCGCGCTCCACCCTGCGCATGCGAGTGCCGCTGGGTGCTCTCGGGATCTCGCCGCGGTACCACAGCGCGCCTCCGAGTGCCGCCGAGCCCTCTCCCGATATTGCCGCTCCTTCACCACGGTGCTCGGGGTGCCGCCGGGCGCTCTGCTGAGCTCGCAGCGGTACCACCGTGCGCCTCCGAGTGCCGCCGAGCGCTCTCCCGGTATCGCCACTCGTTGACCCCGCACGTCGGGGTGCCGCCGAGCGCTCTCCCGATATCGCCGCTCCTTCACCACGGTGCTCCGGGTGCCGCCGGGCGCTCTCCCGAGCTTGCCGCAATACCACCGTGCGCCTCCAGGTGCTGCTGTGCGTCCGGTCGACCCGACGCACGCTCATCCCGCTCCTCGGGGTGCCGCCGGGCGCTCTGCTGAGCTCTCCGCAATACCACCGTGCGCCGGCAAGTGCCAGCGGGCACTCTCGGGATCTCGCCGCGGTACCACAGCGCGCCTCCGAGTGCCGCCGAGCCCTCTCCCGATATCGCCGCTCCTTCACCACGGTGCTCGGGTTGCCGCCAGGTGCTCTGCCGAGCTCGCCGCGTTACCACCGTGCGCCTCCGAGTGCCGCCGAGCGCTCTCCCGGTATCGCCACTCGTTGACCCCGCATGTCGGGGTGCCGCCACGCGCTCTCCCGATATCGCCGCTCCTTCACCACAGTGCTCGGGGTGCCGCCGGGCGCTCTCCCGAGCTTGCCGCACTACCACCGTGCGCCTCCAGGTGCCGCTGTGCGTCCGGTCGACCCGACGCACGCTCATGCCGCTCCTCGGGGTGCTGCCGGGCGCTCTGCTGAGCTCTCCGCGCTACCACCGTGCGCCGGCAAGTGCCAGCGGGCACTCTCGGGATCTCGCCGCGGTACCACAGCGCGCCTCCGAGTGCCGCCGAACGCTCTCCCGATATCGCCGCTCCTTCACCCTGCTTGTCTGGGTGCCGCCGGGCGCTTTCCCGAGCTCGCCGCACTACCACCGTGCGCCTCCAGGTGCCGCTGTGCGTCCGGTCGACCCGACGCACGCTCATCCTGCTCCTCGGGGTGCCGCCGGACGCTATCCCGAGCTCTTCGCGCTCCACCCTGCGCATGCGAGTGCCGCTGGGTGCTCTTGGGATCTCGCCGCGATACCACAGCGCGCCTCCAGGTGCCGCTGTGCGTCCAGTCGACCCGACGCACGCTCATCCTGCTCCTCGGGGTGCCGCCGGACGCTCTCCTGAGCTCTTCGCGCTCCACCCTGCGCATGCGAGTGCCGCTGGGTGCTCTCGGGATCTCGCCGCGGTACCACCGTGCGCCTCCGAGTGCCGCCGAGCGCTCTCCCGGTATCGACACTCGTTGACCCCGCACGTCGGGGTGCCGCCACGCGCTCTCCCGATATCGCCGCTCCTTCACCCTGCTTGTCTGGGTGCCGCCGGGCGCTCTCCCGAGCTTGCCGCACTACCACCGTGCGCCTCCAGGTGCCGCTGTGCGTCCAGTCGACCCGACGCACGCTCATCCCGCTCCTCGGGGTGCTGCCGGGCGCTCTGCTCAGCTCTCCGCGCTACCACCGTGCGCTGAGAAGTGCCAGCGGGCACTCTCGGGATCTCGCCGCGGTACCACAGCGCGCCTCCGAGTGCCGCCGAGCGCTCTCCCGGTATCGACACTCGTTGACCCCGCACGTCGGGGTGCCGCCACGCGCTCTCCCGATATCGCCGCTCCTTCACCACAGTGCTCGGGGTGCCGCCGGGCGCTCTCCTGAGCTCGCAGCGGTACCACCGTGCGCCTCCAGGTGCCGCTGTGCGTCCAGTCGACCCGACGCACGCTCATCCCGCTCATCGGGGTGCTGCCGGGCGCTCTGCTGAGCTCTCCGCGCTACCACCGTGCGCCGGCAAGTGCCAGCGGGCACTCTCGGGATCTCGCCGCGGTACCACAGCGCGCCTCCGAGTGCCGCCGAACGCTCTCCCGATATCGCCGCTCCTTCACCCTGCTTGTCTGGGTGCCGCCGGGCGCTTTCCCGAGCTCGCCGCACTACCACCGTGCGCCTCCAGGTGCCGCTGTGCGTCCGGTCGACCCGACACACGCTCATTCCACTTCTCGGGGTGCCACCGGGCGCTCTCCCGAGCTCGTCGCGCTACCACCGTGCGCCTCCAGGTGCCGCTGTGCGTCCGGTCGACCCGACGCACGCTCATCCCGCTTTTCGGGGTGCCGCCGGACGCTCTCCCGAGCTCTTCGCGCTCCACCCTGCGCATGCGAGTGCCGCTGGGTGCTCTCGGGATCTCGCCGCGGTACCACAGCGCGCCTCCGAGTGCCGCCGAGCCCTCTCCCGATATTGCCGCTCCTTCACCACGGTGCTCAGGGTGCCGCCGGGCGCTCTCCTGAGCTCGCAGCGGTACCACCGTGCGCCTCCGAGTGCCGCCGAGCGCTCTCCCGGTATCGCCACTCGTTGACCCCGCACGTCGGGGTGCCGCCACGCGCTCTCCCGATATCGCCGCTCCTTCACCACGGTGCTCCGGGTGCCGCCGGGCGCTCTCCCGAGCTTGCCGCAATACCACCGTGCGCCTCCAGGTGCCGCTGTGCGTCCGGTCGACCCGACGCACGCTCATCCCGCTCCTCGGGGTGCCGCCGGACGCTCTGCTGAGCTCTCCGCGCTACCACCGTGCGCCGGCAAGTGCCAGCGGGCACTCTCGGGATCTCGCCGCGGTACCACAGCGCGCCTCCGAGTGCCGCCGAGAGCACTCCCGATATCCCTGCTCCTTCACCACAGTGCCTGGGGTGCCGCCGGGCGCACTGCCGAGCTCACAGCGGTACCACCGCGTGCCTCCGAGTGCCGCTGAACGCTCTCCCGATATCGCCGCTCCTTCACCCTGCTTGTCTGGGTGCTGCCGGGCGCTTTCCCGAGCTTGCCGCACTACCACCGTGCGCCTCCAGGTGCCGCTGTGCGTCCGGTCCACCCGACGCATGCTCATCCTGCTCCTCGGGGTGCCGCCGGACGCTTTCCCGAGCTCTTCGCGCTCCACCCTGCGCATGCGAGTGCCGCTGGGTGCTCTCGGGATCTCGCCGCGGTACCACCGTGCGCCTCCGAGTGCCGCCGAGCGCTCTCCCGGTATCGCCACTCGTTGACCCCGCACGTCGGGGTGCCGCCACGCGCTCTCCCGATATCGCCGCTCCTTCACCACGGTGCTCGGGGTGCCGCCGGGCGCTCTCCTGAGCTCGCAGCGGTACCACCGTGCGCCAGCAAGTGCCAGCGGGCACTCTCGGGATCTCGCCACGGTACCACAGCGTGCCTCCGAGTGCCGCCGAGCCCTCTCCCGATATCGCCGCTCCTTCACCACGGTGCTCGGGTTGCCGCCAGGTGCTCTGCCGAGCTCGCCGCGTTACCACCGTGCGCCTCCGAGTGCCGCCGAGCGCTCTCCCGGTATCGACACTCGTTGACCCCGCACGTCGGGGTGCCGCCACGCGCTCTCCCGATATCGCCGCTCCTTCACCACAGTGCTCGGGGTGCCGCCGGGCGCTCTCCCGAGCTTGCCGCACTACCACCGTGCGCCTCCAGGTGCCGCTGTGCGTCCGGTCGACCCGACGCACGCTCATGCCGCTCCTCGGGGTGCTGCCGGGCGCTCTGCTGAGCTCTCCGCGCTACCACCGTGCGCCGGCAAGTGCCAGCGGGCACTCTCGGGATCTCGCCGCGGTACCACAGCGCGCCTCCGAGTGCCGCCGAACGCTCTCCCGATATCGCCGCTCCTTCACCCTGCTTGTCTGGGTGCCGCCGGGCGCTTTCCCGAGCTCGCCGCACTACCACCGTGCGCCTCCAGGTGCCGCTGTGCGTCCGGTCGACCCGACACACGCTCATTCCACTTCTCGGGGTGCCACCGGGCGCTCTCCCGAGCTCGTCGCGCTACCACCGTGCGCCTCCAGGTGCCGCTGTGCGTCCGGTCGACCCGACGCACGCTCATCCCGCTCCTCGGGGTGCCGCCGGACGCTCTCCCGAGCTCTTCGCGCTCCACCCTGCGCATGCGAGTGCCGCTGGGTGCTCTTGGGATCTCGCCGCGATACCACAGCGCGCCTCCAGGTGCCGCTGTGCGTCCAGTCGACCCGACGCACGCTCATCCCGCTCCTCGGGGTGCCACCGGGCGCTCTCCCGAGCTCGTCGCGCTACCACCGTGCGCCTCCAGGTGCCGCTGTGCGTCCGGTCGACCCGACGCACGCTCATCCCGCTCCTCGGAGTGCCGCCGGACGCTCTCCCGAGCTCTTCGCGCTCCACCCTGCGCATGCGAGTGCCGCTGGGTGCTCTCGGGATCTCGCCGCGATACCACAGCGCGCCTCCGAGTGCCGCCGAGCGCTCTCCCGATATCGCCGCTCCTTCACCCTGCTTGCCTGGGTGCCGCCGGGCGCTTTCCCGAGCTCGCCGCAATACCACCGTGCGCCTCCTGGTGCCGCTGTACGTCCGGTCGACCCGACGCACGCTCATCCCGCTCCTCGGGGTGATGCCGGGCGCTCTGCTGAGCTCTCCGCGCTACCACCGTGCACCGGCAAGTGCCAGCGGGCACTCTCGGGATCTCGCCGCGGTACCACAGCGCGCCTCCGAGTGCCACCGAGAGCACTCCCGATATCGCTGCTCCTTCACCACAGTGCCTGGGGTGCCGCCGGGCGCACTGCCGAGCTCACAGCGGTACCACCGCGTGCCTCCGAGTGCCGCTGAACGCTCTCCCGATATCGCCGCTCCTTCACCCTGCTTGTCTGGGTGCTGCCGGGCGCTTTCCCGAGCTTGCCGCACTACCACCGTGCGCCTCCAGGTGCCGCTGTGCGTCCGGTCCACCCGACGCACGCTCATCTAGCTCCTCGGGGTGCCGCCGGACGCTCTCCCGAGCTCTTCGCGCTCCACCCTGCGCATGCGAGTGCCGCTGGGTGCTCTCGGGATCTCGCCGCGGTACCACCGTGCGCCTCCGAGTGCCGCTGAGCGCTCTCCCGGTATCGCCACTCGTTGACCCCGCACGTCGGGGTGCCGCCAGGCGCTCTCCCGATATCGCCGCTCCTTCACCACGGTGCTCGGGGTGCCGCCGGGCGCTCTCCTGAGCTCGCAGCGGTACCACCGTGCGCCTCCGAGTGCCGCCGAGCGCTCTCCCGGTATCGCCACTCGTTGACCCTGCACGTCGGGGTGCCGCCAGGCGCTCTCCCGATATCGCCGCTCCTTCACCACGGTGCTCGGGGTGCCGCCGGGCGCTATCCTGAGCTGGCAGCGGTACCACCGTGCGCCGGCAAGTGCCAGCGGGCACTCTCGGGATCTCGCCGCGGTACCACAGCGCGCCTCCGAGTGCCGCCGAACGCTCTCCCGATATCGCCGCTCCTTCACCCTGCTTGTCTGGGTGCCGCCGGGCGCTTTCCCGAGCTCGCCGCACTACCACCGTGCGCCTCCAGGTGCCGCTGTGCGTCCGGTCGACCCGACACACGCTCATTCCACTTCTCGGGGTGCCACCGGGCGCTCTCCCGAGCTCGTCGCGCTACCACCGTGCGCCTCCAGGTGCCGCTGTGCGTCCGGTCGACCCGACGCACGCTCATCCTGCTCCTCGGGGTGCCGCCGGACGCTATCCCGAGCTCTTCGCGCTCCACCCTGCGCATGCGAGTGCCGCTGGGTGCTCTTGGGATCTCGCCGCGATACCACAGCGCGCCTCCAGGTGCCGCTGTGCGTCCAGTCGACCCGACGCACGCTCATCCTGCTCCTCGGGGTGCCGCCGGACGCTCTCCTGAGCTCTTCGCGCTCCACCCTGCGCATGCGAGTGCCGCTGGGTGCTCTCGGGATCTCGCCGCGGTACCACCGTGCGCCTCCGAGTGCCGCCGAGCGCTCTCCCGGTATCGCCACTCGTTGACCCCGCACGTCGGGGTGCCGCCAGGCGCTCTCCCGATATCGCCGCTCCTTCACCCTGCTTGTCTGGGTGCCGCCGGGCGCTCTCCCGAGCTTGCCGCACTACCACCGTGCGCCTCCAGGTGCCGCTGTGCGTCCAGTCGACCCGACGCACGCTCATCCCGCTCCTCGGGGTGCTGCCGGGCGCTCTGCTCAGCTCTCCGCGCTACCACCGTGCGCTGAGAAGTGCCAGCGGGCACTCTCGGGATCTCGCCGCGGTACCACAGCGCGCCTCCGAGTGCCGCCGAGCGCTCTCCCGGTATCGACACTCGTTGACCCCGCACGTCGGGGTGCCGCCACGCGCTCTCCCGATATCGCCGCTCCTTCACCACAGTGCTCGGGGTGCCGCCGGGCGCTCTCCTGAGCTCGCAGCGGTACCACCGTGCGCCTCCAGGTGCCGCTGTGCGTCCGGTCGACCCGACGCACGCTCATCCCGCTCATCGGGGTGCTGCCGGGCGCTCTGCTGAGCTCTCCGCGCTACCACCGTGCGCCGGCAAGTGCCAGCGGGCACTCTCGGGATCTCGCCGCGGTACCACAGCGCGCCTCCGAGTGCCGCCGAACGCTCTCCCGATATCGCCGCTCCTTCACCCTGCTTGTCTGGGTGCCGCCGGGCGCTTTCCCGAGCTCGCCGCACTACCACCGTGCGCCTCCAGGTGCCGCTGTGCGTCCGGTCGACCCGACACACGCTCATTCCACTTCTCGGGGTGCCACCGGGCGCTCTCCCGAGCTCGTCGCGCTACCACCGTGCGCCTCCAGGTGCCGCTGTGCGTCCGGTCGACCCGACGCACGCTCATCCCGCTCCTCGGGGTGCCGCCGGACGCTCTCCCGAGCTCTTCGCGCTCCACCCTGCGCATGCGAGTGCCGCTGGGTGCTCTCGGGATCTCGCCGCGGTACCACAGCGCGCCTCCGAGTGCCGCCGAGCCCTCTCCCGATATTGCCGCTCCTTCACCACGGTGCTCGGGGTGCCGCCGGGCGCTCTCCTGAGCTCGCAGCGGTACCACCGTGCGCCTCCGAGTGCCGCCGAGCGCTCTCCCGGTATCGCCACTCGTTGACCCCGCACGTCGGGGTGCCGCCACGCGCTCTCCCGATATCGCCGCTCCTTCACCACGGTGCTCCGGGTGCCGCCGGGCGCTCTCCCGAGCTTGCCGCAATACCACCGTGCGCCTCCAGGTGCCGCTGTGCGTCCGGTCGACCCGACGCACGCTCATCCCGCTCCTCGGGATGCCGCCGGACGCTCTGCTGAGCTCTCCGCGCTACCACCGTGCGCCGGCAAGTGCCAGCGGGCACTCTCGGGATCTCGCCGCGGTACCACAGCGCGCCTCCGAGTGCCGCCGAGAGCACTCCCGATATCCCTGCTCCTTCACCACAGTGCCTGGGGTGCCGCCGGGCGCACTGCCGAGCTCACAGCGGTACCACCGCGTGCCTCCGAGTGCCGCTGAACGCTCTCCCGATATCGCCGCTCCTTCACCCTGCTTGTCTGGGTGCTGCCGGGCGCTTTCCCGAGCTTGCCGCACTACCACCGTGCGCCTCCAGGTGCCGCTGTGCGTCCGGTCCACCCGACGCATGCTCATCCTGCTCCTCGGGGTGCCGCCGGACGCTCTCCCGAGCTCTTCGCGCTCCACCCTGCGCATGCGAGTGCCGCTGGGTGCTCTCGGGATCTCGCCGCGGTACCACCGTGCGCCTCCGAGTGCCGCCGAGCGCTCTCCCGGTATCGCCACTCGTTGACCCCGCACGTCGGGGTGCCGCCAGGCGCTCTCCCGATATCGCCGCTCCTTCACCACGGTGCTCGGGGTGCCGCCGGGCGCTCTCCTGAGCTCGCAGCGGTACCACCGTGCGCCAGCAAGTGCCAGCGGGCACTCTCGGGATCTCGCCACGGTACCACAGCGTGCCTCCGAGTGCCGCCGAGCCCTCTCCCGATATCGCCGCTCCTTCACCACGGTGCTCGGGTTGCCGCCAGGTGCTCTGCCGAGCTCGCCGCGTTACCACCGTGCGCCTCCGAGTGCCGCCGAGCGCTCTCCCGGTATCGACACTCGTTGACCCCGCACGTCGGGGTGCCGCCACGCGCTCTCCCGATATCGCCGCTCCTTCACCACAGTGCTCGGGGTGCCGCCGGGCGCTCTCCCGAGCTTGCCGCACTACCACCGTGCGCCTCCAGGTGCCGCTGTGCGTCCGGTCGACCCGACGCACGCTCATGCCACTCCTCGGGGTGCCGCCGGGCGCTATCCTGAGCTGGCAGCGGTACCACCGTGCGCCGGCAAGTGCCAGCGGGCACTCTCGGGATCTCGCCGCGGTACCACAGCGCGCCTCCGAGTGCCGCCGAACGCTCTCCCGATATCGCCGCTCCTTCACCCTGCTTGTCTGGGTGCCGCCGGGCGCTTTCCCGAGCTCGCCGCACTACCACCGTGCGCCTCCAGGTGCCGCTGTGCGTCCGGTCGACCCGACACACGCTCATTCCACTTCTCGGGGTGCCACCGGGCGCTCTCCCGAGCTCGTCGCGCTACCACCGTGCGCCTCCAGGTGCCGCTGTGCGTCCGGTCGACCCGACGCACGCTCATCCTGCTCCTCGGGGTGCCGCCGGACGCTATCCCGAGCTCTTCGCGCTCCACCCTGCGCATGCGAGTGCCGCTGGGTGCTCTTGGGATCTCGCCGCGATACCACAGCGCGCCTCCAGGTGCCGCTGTGCGTCCAGTCGACCCGACGCACGCTCATCCTGCTCCTCGGGGTGCCGCCGGACGCTCTCCTGAGCTCTTCGCGCTCCACCCTGCGCATGCGAGTGCCGCTGGGTGCTCTCGGGATCTCGCCGCGGTACCACCGTGCGCCTCCGAGTGCCGCCGAGCGCTCTCCCGGTATCGCCACTCGTTGACCCCGCACGTCGGGGTGCCGCCACGCGCTCTCCCGATATCGCCGCTCCTTCACCCTGCTTGTCTGGGTGCCGCCGGGCGCTCTCCCGAGCTTGCCGCACTACCACCGTGCGCCTCCAGGTGCCGCTGTGCGTCCAGTCGACCCGACGCACGCTCATCCCGCTCCTCGGGGTGCTGCCGGGCGCTCTGCTCAGCTCTCCGCGCTACCACCGTGCGCTGAGAAGTGCCAGCGGGCACTCTCGGGATCTCGCCGCGGTACCACAGCGCGCCTCCGAGTGCCGCCGAGCGCTCTCCCGGTATCGACACTCGTTGACCCCGCACGTCGGGGTGCCGCCACGCGCTCTCCCGATATCGCCGCTCCTTCACCACAGTGCTCGGGGTGCCGCCGGGCGCTCTCCTGAGCTCGCAGCGGTACCACCGTGCGCCTCCAGGTGCCGCTGTGCGTCCGGTCGACCCGACGCACGCTCATCCCGCTCCTCGGGGTGCTGCCGGGCGCTCTGCTGAGCTCTCCGCGCTACCACCGTGCGCCGGCAAGTGCCAGCGGGCACTCTCGGGATCTCGCCGCGGTACCACAGCGCGCCTCCGAGTGCCGCCGAACGCTCTCCCGATATCGCCGCTCCTTCACCCTGCTTGTCTGGGTGCCGCCGGGCGCTTTCCCGAGCTCGCCGCACTACCACCGTGCGCCTCCAGGTGCCGCTGTGCGTCCGGTCGACCCGACACACGCTCATTCCACTTCTCGGGGTGCCACCGGGCGCTCTCCCGAGCTCGTCGCGCTACCACCGTGCGCCTCCAGGTGCCGCTGTGCGTCCGGTCGACCCGACGCACGCTCATCCCGCTCCTCGGGGTGCCGCCGGACGCTCTCCCGAGCTCTTCGCGCTCCACCCTGCGCATGCGAGTGCCGCTGGGTGCTCTCGGGATCTCGCCGCGGTACCACAGCGCGCCTCCGAGTGCCGCCGAGCCCTCTCCCGATATTGCCGCTCCTTCACCACGGTGCTCGGGGTGCCGCCGGGCGCTCTGCTGAGCTCGCAGCGGTACCACCGTGCGCCTCCGAGTGCCGCCGAGCGCTCTCCCGGTATCGCCACTCGTTGACCCCGCACGTCGGGGTGCCGCCACGCGCTCTCCCGATATCGCCGCTCCTTCACCACGGTGCTCCGGGTGCCGCCGGGCGCTCTCCCGAGCTTGCCGCAATACCACCGTGCGCCTCCAGGTGCCGCTGTGCGTCCGGTCGACCCGACGCACGCTCATCCCGCTCCTCGGGGTGCCGCCGGACGCTCTGCTGAGCTCTCCGCGCTACCACCGTGCGCCGGCAAGTGCCAGCGGGCACTCTCGGGATCTCGCCGCGGTACCACAGCGCGCCTCCGAGTGCCGCCGAGAGCACTCCCGATATCCCTGCTCCTTCACCACAGTGCCTGGGGTGCCGCCGGGCGCACTGCCGAGCTCACAGCGGTACCACCGCGTGCCTCCGAGTGCCGCTGAACGCTCTCCCGATATCGCCGCTCCTTCACCCTGCTTGTCTGGGTGCTGCCGGGCGCTTTCCCGAGCTTGCCGCACTACCACCGTGCGCC
Organism: Numenius arquata; assembly: GCF_964106895.1. Classification (NCBI taxonomy): domain Eukaryota; kingdom Metazoa; phylum Chordata; class Aves; order Charadriiformes; family Scolopacidae; genus Numenius; species Numenius arquata. Next base: position 237,064 of record NW_027415718.1, read on the forward strand.
TCCAGGTGCCGCTGTGCGTCCGGTCCACCCGACGCATGCTCATCCTGCTCCTCGGGGTGCCGCCGGACGCTCTCCCGAGCTCTTCGCGCTCCACCCTGCGCATGCGAGTGCCGCTGGGTGCTCTCGGGATCTCGCCGCGGTACCACCGTGCGCCTCCGAGTGCCGCCGAGCGCTCTCCCGGTATCGCCACTCGTTGACCCCGCACGTCGGGGTGCCGCCAGGCGCTCTCCCGATATCGCCGCTCCTTCACCACGGTGCTCGGGGTGCCGCCGGGCGCTCTCCTGAGCTCGCAGCGGTACCACCGTGCGCCAGCAAGTGCCAGCGGGCACTCTCGGGATCTCGCCACGGTACCACAGCGTGCCTCCGAGTGCCGCCGAGCCCTCTCCCGATATCGCCGCTCCTTCACCACGGTGCTCGGGTTGCCGCCAGGTGCTCTGCCGAGCTCGCCGCGTTACCACCGTGCGCCTCCGAGTGCCGCCGAGCGCTCTCCCGGTATCGACACTCGTTGACCCCGCACGTCGGGGTGCCGCCACGCGCTCTCCCGATATCGCCGCTCCTTCACCACAGTGCTCGGGGTGCCGCCGGGCGCTCTCCCGAGCTTGCCGCACTACCACCGTGCGCCTCCAGGTGCCGCTGTGCGTCCGGTCGACCCGACGCACGCTCATGCCGCTCCTCGGGGTGCCGCCGGGCGCTCTGCTGAGCTCTCCGCGCTACCACCGTGCGCCGGCAAGTGCCAGCGGGCACTCTCGGGATCTCGCCGCGGTACCACAGCGCGCCTCCGAGTGCCGCCGAGCGCTCTCCCGGTATCGCCACTCGTTGACCCCGCACGTCGGGGTGCCGCCAGGCGCTCTCCCGATATCGCCGCTCCTTCACCACGGTGCTCGGGGTGCCGCCGGGCGCTCTCCTGAGCTCGCAGCGGTACCACCGTGCGCCAGCAAGTGCCAGCGGGCACTCTCGGGATCTCGCCACGGTACCACAGCGTGCCTCCGAGTGCCGCCGAGCCCTCTCCCGATATCGCCGCTCCTTCACCACGGTGCTCGGGTTGCCGCCAGGTGCTCTGCCGAGCTCGCCGCGTTACCACCGTGCGCCTCCGAGTGCCGCCGAGCGCTCTCCCGGTATCGACACTCGTTGACCCCGCACGTCGGGGTGCCGCCACGCGCTCTCCCGATATCGCCGCTCCTTCACCACAGTGCTCGGGGTGCCGCCGGGCGCTCTCCCGAGCTTGCCGCACTACCACCGTGCGCCTCCAGGTGCCGCTGTGCGTCCGGTCGACCCGACGCACGCTCATGCCGCTCCTCGGGGTGCTGCCGGGCGCTCTGCTGAGCTCTCCGCGCTACCACCGTGCGCCGGCAAGTGCCAGCGGGCACTCTCGGGATCTCGCCGCGGTACCACAGCGCGCCTCCGAGTGCCGCCGAACGCTCTCCCGATATCGCCGCTCCTTCACCCTGCTTGTCTGGGTGCCGCCGGGCGCTTTCCCGAGCTCGCCGCACTACCACCGTGCGCCTCCAGGTGCCGCTGTGCGTCCGGTCGACCCGACACACGCTCATTCCACTTCTCGGGGTGCCACCGGGCGCTCTCCCGAGCTCGTCGCGCTACCACCGTGCGCCTCCAGGTGCCGCTGTGCGTCCGGTCGACCCGACGCACGCTCATCCCGCTCCTCGGGGTGCCGCCGGACGCTCTCCCGAGCTCTTCGCGCTCCACCCTGCGCATGCGAGTGCCGCTGGGTGCTCTTGGGATCTCGCCGCGATACCACAGCGCGCCTCCAGGTGCCGCTGTGCGTCCAGTCGACCCGACGCACGCTCATCCCGCTCCTCGGAGTGCCGCCGGACGCTCTCCCGAGCTCTTCGCGCTCCACCCTGCGCATGCGAGTGCCGCTGGGTGCTCTCGGGATCTCGCCGCGATACCACAGCGCGCCTCCGAGTGCCGCCGAGCGCTCTCCCGATATCGCCGCTCCTTCACCCTGCTTGCCTGGGTGCCGCCGGGCGCTTTCCCGAGCTCGCCGCAATACCACCGTGCGCCTCCTGGTGCCGCTGTACGTCCGGTCGACCCGACGCACGCTCATCCCGCTCCTCGGGGTGATGCCGGGCGCTCTGCTGAGCTCTCCGCGCTACCACCGTGCACCGGCAAGTGCCAGCGGGCACTCTCGGGATCTCGCCGCGGTACCACAGCGCGCCTCCGAGTGCCACCGAGAGCACTCCCGATATCGCTGCTCCTTCACCACAGTGCTTGGGGTCCCGCCGGGCGCACTGCCGAGCTCACAGCGGTACCACCGCGTGCCTCCGAGTGCCGCTGAACGCTCTCCCGATATCGCCGCTCCTTCACCCTGCTTGTCTGGGTGCTGCCGGGCGCTTTCCCGAGCTTGCCGCACTACCACCGTGCGCCTCCAGGTGCCGCTGTGCGTCCGGTCCACCCGACGCACGCTCATCTAGCTCCTCGGGGTGCCGCCGGACGCTCTCCCGAGCTCTTCGCGCTCCACCCTGCGCATGCGAGTGCCGCTGGGTGCTCTCGGGATCTCGCCGCGGTACCACCGTGCGCCTCCGAGTGCCGCTGAGCGCTCTCCCGGTATCGCCACTCGTTGACCCCGCACGTCGGGGTGCCGCCAGGCGCTCTCCCGATATCGCCGCTCCTTCACCACGGTGCTCGGGGTGCCGCCGGGCGCTCTCCTGAGCTCGCAGCGGTACCACCGTGCGCCTCCGAGTGCCGCCGAGCGCTCTCCCGGTATCGCCACTCGTTGACCCTGCACGTCGGGGTGCCGCCACGCGCTCTCCCGATATCGCCGCTCCTTCACCACGGTGCTCGGGGTGCCGCCGGGCGCTATCCTGAGCTGGCAGCGGTACCACCGTGCGCCGGCAAGTGCCAGCGGGCACTCTCGGGATCTCGCCGCGGTACCACAACGCGCCTCCGAGTGCCGCAGAGCGCTCTCTCGATATCGCCGCTCCTTCACCACGGTGCTCGGGGTGCAGCCGGGCGCTCTCCTGAGCTCGCAGCGGTACCACCGTGCGCCTCCGAGTGCCGCCGAGCGCTCTCCCGGTATCGACACTCGTTGACCCCGCACGTCGGGGTGCCGCCACGCGCTCTCCCGATATCGCCGCTCCTTCACCCTGCTTGTCTGGGTGCCGCCGGGCGCTCTCCCGAGCTTGCCGCAATACCACCGTGCGCCTCCAGGTGCCGCTGTGCGTCCAGTCGACCCGACGCACGCTCATCCCGCTCCTCGGGGTGCTGCCGGGCGCTCTGCTGAGCTCTCCGCGCTACCACCGTGCGCCGGCAAGTGCCAGCGGGCACTCTCGGGATCTCGCCGCGGTACCACAGCGCGCCTCCGAGTGCCGCCGAGCGCTCTCCCGATATCGCCGCTCCTTCACCCTGCTTGTCTGGGTGCCGCCGGGCGCTCTCCCGAGCTTGCCGCACTACCACCGTGCGCCTCCAGGTGCCGCTGTGCGTCCGGTCGACCCGACACACGCTCATCCCGCTCCTCGGGGTGCTGCCGGGCGCTCTGCTGAGCTCTCCGCGCTACCACCGTGCGCTGAGAAGTGCCAGCGGGCACTCTCGGGATCTCGCCGCGGTACCACAGCGCGCCTCCGAGTGCCGCCGAGAGCACTCCCGATATCGCTGCTCCTTCACCACAGTGCCTGGGGTGCCGCCGGGCGCACTGCCGAGCTCACAGCGGTACCACCGCGTGCCTCCGAGTGCCGCTGAACGCTCTCCCGATATCGCCGCTCCTTCACCCTGCTTGTCTGGGTGCTGCCGGGCGCTTTCCCGAGCTTGCCGCACTACCACCGTGCGCCTCCAGGTGCCGCTGTGCGTCCGGTCGACCCGACGCACGCTCATCCTGCTCCTCGGGGTGCCGCCGGACGCTCTCCCGAGCTCTTCGCGCTCCACCCTGCGCATGCGAGTGCCGCTGGGTGCTCTCGGGATCTCGCCGCGGTACCACCGTGCGCCTCCGAGTGCCGCCGAGCGCTCTCCCGGTATCGCCACTCGTTGACCCCGCACGTCGGGATGCCGCCAGGCGCTCTCCGATATCGCCGCTCCTTCACCACGGTGCTCGGGGTGCCGCCGGGCGCTCTCCTGAGCTCGCAGCGGTACCACCGTGCGCCGGCAAGTGCCAGCGGGCACTCTCGGGATCTCGCCGCGGTACCACAGCGCGCCTCCGAGTGCCGCCGAGCGCTCTCCCGATATCGCTGCTCCTTCACCACAGTGCCTGGGGTGCCGCCGGGCGCACTGCCGAGCTCACAGCGATACCACCGCGTGCCTCCGAGTGCCGCTGAACGCTCTCCCGATATCGCCGCTCCTTCACCCTGCTTGTCTGGGTGCCGCCGGGCGCTTTCCCGAGCTTGCCGCACTACCACCGTGCGCCTCCAGGTGCCGCTGTGCGTCCAGTCGACCCGACGCACGCTCATCCCGCTCCTCGGGGTGCCGCCGGACGCTATCCCGAGCTCTTCGCGCTCCACCCTGCGCATGCGAGTGCCGCTGGGGGCTCTCGGGATCTCGCCGCGATACCACAGCGCGCCTCCAGGTGCCGCTGTGCGTCCAGTCGACCCGACGCACGCTCATCCCGCTCCTCGGGGTGCTGCCGGATGCTCTCCCGAGCTCTTCGCGCTCCACCCTGCGCATGCGAGTGCCGCTGGTTGCTCTCGGGATCTCGCCGCGATACCACAGCGCGCCTCCGAGTGCCGCCGAGGGCTCTCCCGATATCGCCGCTCCTTCACCTTGCTTGTCTGGGTGCCGCCGGGCGCTTTCCCGAACTCGCCGCACTACCACCGTGCGCCTCCTGGTGCCGCTGTACGTCCGGTCGACCCGACGCACGCTCATCCCACTTCTCGGGGTGCCACCGGGCGCTCTCCCGAGCTCGTCGCGCTACCACCGTGCGCCTCCAGGTGCCGCTGTGCGTCCGGTCGACCCGACGCACGCTCATCCCGCTCCTCGGGGTGCCGCCACGCGCTCTCCCGATATCGCCGCTCCTTCACCACGGTGCTCGGGGTGCCGCCGGGCGCTCTCCTGAGCTCGCAGCGGTACCACCGTGCGCCAGCAAGTGCCAGCGGGCACTCTGGGGATCTCGCCGCGGTACCACAGCGCGCCTCCGAGTGCCGCCGAGCGCTCTCCCGATATCGCTGCTCCTTCACCACAGTGCCTGGTGTGCCGCCGGGCGCACTGCCGAGCTCACAGCGGTACCACCGCGTGCCTCCGAGTCCCGCTGAACGCTCTCCCGATATCGCCGCTCCTTCACCCTGCTTGTCTGGGTGCTGCCGGGCGCTTTCCCGAGCTTGCCGCACTACCACCGTGCGCCTCCAGGTGCCGCTGTGCGTCCGGTCGACCCGACGCACGCTCATCCCGCTCCTCGGGGTGCTGCCGGGCGCTCTGCTGAGCTCTCCGCGCTACCACCGTGCGCCGGCAAGTGCCAGCGGCCACTCTCGGGATCTCGCCGCGGTACCACAGCGCGCCTCCGAGTGCCGCCGAGCGCTCTCCCGATATCGCCGCTCCTTCACCCTGCTTGTCTGGGTGCCGCCGGGTGCTCTGCCGAGCTCGCCGCACTACCACCGTGCACCTCCAGGTGCCTCTGTGCGTCCGGTCCACCCGACGCACGCTCATCCTGCTCCTCGGGGTGCCGCCGGACGCTCTCCCGAGCTCTTCGCGCTCCACCCTGCGCATGCGAGTGCCGCTGGGTGCTCTCGGGATCTCGCTGCGGTACCACCGTGCGCCTCCGAGTGCCGCCGAGCGCTCTCCCGCTATCGCCACTCGTTGACCCCGCACGTCGGGGTGCCGCCAGGCGCTCTCCCGATATCGCCGCTCCTTCACCACGGTGCTCGGGGTGCCGCCGGGCGCTCTCCTGAGCTCGCAGTGGTACCACCGTGCGCCTCCGAGTGCCGCCGAGCGCTCTCCCGATATCGCTGCTCCTTCACCACAGTGCCTGGGGTGCCGCCGGGCACACTGCCGAGCTCGCAGTGGTACCACCGTGCGCCTCCGAGTGCCGCCGAACGCTCTCCCGATATCGCCGCTCCTTCACCCTGCTTGTCTGGGTGCCGCCGGGCGCTTTCACGAGCTTGCCGCACTACCACCGTGCGCCTCCAGGTGCCGCTGTGCGTCCGGTCGACCCGACGCACGCTCATCCTGCTCCTCGGGGTGCCACCGGGCGCTCTCCCGAGCTCGTCGCGCTACCACCGTGCGCCTCCAGGTGCCGCTGTGCGTCCGGTCGACCCGACGCACGCTCATCCCGCTCCTCGGGGTGCCGCCGGACGCTCTCCCGAGCTCTTCGCGCTCCACCCTGCGCATGCGAGTACCGCTGGGTGCTCTCGGGATCTCGCCGCGATACCACAGCGCGCCTCCGAGTGCCGCCGAGCGCTCTCCCGATATCGCCGCTCCTTCACCCTGCTTGTCTGGGTTCCGCCGGGCGCTTTCCCGAGCTCGCCGCGCTACCACCGTGCGCCTCCAGGTGCCGCTGTACGTCCGGTCGACCCGACGCACGCTCATCCCGCTCCTCGGGGTGCCGCCGGGCGCTCTCCTGAGCTCGCAGCGGTACCACCGTGCGCCTCCGAGTGCCGCCGAGCGCTCTCCCGGTATTGCCACTCGTTGACCCCGCACGTCGGGGTGCCGCCACGCGCTCTCCCGATATCGCCGCTCCTTCACCACAGTGCTCGGGGTGCCGCCGGGCGCTCTCCCGAGCTCGCCGCACTACCACCGTGCGCCTCCAGGTGCCGCTGTGCGTCCGGTCGACCCGACGCACGCTCATGCCGCTCCTCGGGGTGCTGCCGGGCGCTCTGCTGAGCTCTCCGCGCTACCACCGTGCGCCGGCAAGTGCCAGCGGGCACTCTCGGGATCTCGCCGCGGTACCACAGCGCGCCTCCGAGTGCCGCCGAGAGCACTCCCGATATCGCTGCTCCTTCACCACAGTGCCTGGGGTGCCGCCGGGCGCACTGCCGAGCTCACAGCGGTACCACCGCGTGCCTCCGAGTGCCGCTGAACGCTCTCCCGATATCGCCGCTCCTTCACCCTGCTTGTCTGGGTGCCGCCGGGTGCTTTCCCGAGCTTGCCGCACTACCACCGTGCGCCTCCAGGTGCCGCTGTGCGTCCAGTCGACCCGACACACGCTCATCCCGCTCCTCGGGGTGCCGCCGGACGCTCTCCCGAGCTCTTCGCGCTCCACCCTGCGCATGCGAGTGCCGCTGGGTGCTCTCGGGATCTCGCCGCGATACCACAGCGCGCCTCCAGGTGCCGCTGTGCGTCCAGTCGACCCGACGCACGCTCATCCCGCTCCTCGGGGTGCCGCCGGATGCTCTCCCGAGCTCTTCGCGCTCCACCCTGCGCATGCGAGTGCCGCTGGTTGCTCTCGGGATCTCGCCGCGATACCACAGCGCGCCTCCGAGTGCCGCCGAGCGCTCTCCCGATATCGCCGCTCCTTCACCCTGCTTGTCTGGGTGCCGCCGGGCGCTTTCCCGAGCTCGCCGCACTACCACCGTGCGCCTCCTGGTGCCGCTGTACGTCCGGTCGACCCGACGCACGCTCATCCCACTTCTCGGGGTGCCACCGGGCGCTCTCCCGAGCTCGTCGCGCTACCACCGTGCGCCTCCAGGTGCCGCTGTGCGTCCGGTCGACCCGACGCACGCTCATCCCGCTCCTCGGGGTGCCGCCGGGCGCTCTCCTGAGCTCGCAGCGGTACCACCGTGCGCCTCCGAGTGCCGCCGAGCGCTCTCCCGGTATTGCCACTCCTTCACCCTGCTTGTCTGGGTGCTGCCGGGCGCTTTCCCGAGCTTGCCGCACTACCACCGTGCGCCTCCAGGTGCCGCTGTGCGTCCGGTCGACCCGACGCACGCTCATCCCGCTCCTCGGGGTGCTGCCGGGCGCTCTGCTGAGCTCTCCGCGCTACCACCGTGCGCCGGCAAGTGCCAGCGGCCACTCTCGGGATCTCGCCGCGGTACCACAGCGCGCCTCCGAGTGCCGCCGAGCGCTCTCCCGATATCGCCGCTCCTTCACCCTGCTTGTCTGGGTGCCGCCGGGTGCTCTGCCGAGCTCGCCGCACTACCACCGTGCACCTCCAGGTGCCTCTGTGCGTCCGGTCCACCCGACGCACGCTCATCCTGCTCCTCGGGGTGCCGCCGGACGCTCTCCCGAGCTCTTCGCGCTCCACCCTGCGCATGCGAGTGCCGCTGGGTGCTCTCGGGATCTCGCTGCGGTACCACCGTGCGCCTCCGAGTGCCGCCGAGCGCTCTCCCGCTATCGCCACTCGTTGACCCCGCACGTCGGGGTGCCGCCAGGCGCTCTCCCGATATCGCCGCTCCTTCACCACGGTGCTCGGGGTGCCGCCGGGCGCTCTCCTGAGCTCGCAGTGGTACCACCGTGCGCCTCCGAGTGCCGCCGAGCGCTCTCCCGATATCGCTGCTCCTTCACCACAGTGCCTGGGGTGCCGCCGGGCACACTGCCGAGCTCGCAGTGGTACCACCGTGCGCCTCCGAGTGCCGCCGAACGCTCTCCCGATATCGCCGCTCCTTCACCCTGCTTGTCTGGGTGCCGCCGGGCGCTTTCACGAGCTTGCCGCACTACCACCGTGCGCCTCCAGGTGCCGCTGTGCGTCCGGTCGACCCGACGCACGCTCATCCTGCTCCTCGGGGTGCCACCGGGCGCTCTCCCGAGCTCGTCGCGCTACCACCGTGCGCCTCCAGGTGCCGCTGTGCGTCCGGTCGACCCGACGCACGCTCATCCCGCTCCTCGGGGTGCCGCCGGACGCTCTCCCGAGCTCTTCGCGCTCCACCCTGCGCATGCGAGTGCCGCTGGGTGCTCTCGGGATCTCGCCGCGATACCACAGCGCGCCTCCGAGTGCCGCCGAGCGCTCTCCCGATATCGCCGCTCCTTCACCCTGCTTGTCTGGGTTCCGCCGGGCGCTTTCCCGAGCTCGCCGCGCTACCACCGTGCGCCTCCAGGTGCCGCTGTACGTCCGGTCGACCCGACGCACGCTCATCCCGCTCCTCGGGGTGCCGCCGGGCGCTCTCCTGAGCTCGCAGCGGTACCACCGTGCGCCTCCGAGTGCCGCCGAGCGCTCTCCCGGTATTGCCACTCGTTGACCCCGCACGTCGGGGTGCCGCCACGCGCTCTCCCGATATCGCCGCTCCTTCACCACAGTGCTCGGGGTGCCGCCGGGCGCTCTCCCGAGCTCGCCGCACTACCACCGTGCGCCTCCAGGTGCCGCTGTGCGTCCGGTCGACCCGACGCACGCTCATGCCGCTCCTCGGGGTGCTGCCGGGCGCTCTGCTGAGCTCTCCGCGCTACCACCGTGCGCCGGCAAGTGCCAGCGGGCACTCTCGGGATCTCGCCGCGGTACCACAGCGCGCCTCCGAGTGCCGCCGAGAGCACTCCCGATATCGCTGCTCCTTCACCACAGTGCCTGGGGTGCCGCCGGGCGCACTGCCGAGCTCACAGCGGTACCACCGCGTGCCTCCGAGTGCCGCTGAACGCTCTCCCGATATCGCCGCTCCTTCACCCTGCTTGTCTGGGTGCCGCCGGGTGCTTTCCCGAGCTTGCCGCACTACCACCGTGCGCCTCCAGGTGCCGCTGTGCGTCCAGTCGACCCGACACACGCTCATCCCGCTCCTCGGGGTGCCGCCGGACGCTCTCCCGAGCTCTTCGCGCTCCACCCTGCGCATGCGAGTGCCGCTGGGTGCTCTCGGGATCTCGCCGCGATACCACAGCGCGCCTCCAGGTGCCGCTGTGCGTCCAGTCGACCCGACGCACGCTCATCCCGCTCCTCGGGGTGCCGCCGGATGCTCTCCCGAGCTCTTCGCGCTCCACCCTGCGCATGCGAGTGCCGCTGGTTGCTCTCGGGATCTCGCCGCGATACCACAGCGCGCCTCCGAGTGCCGCCGAGCGCTCTCCCGATATCGCCGCTCCTTCACCCTGCTTGTCTGGGTGCCGCCGGGCGCTTTCCCGAGCTCGCCGCACTACCACCGTGCGCCTCCTGGTGCCGCTGTACGTCCGGTCGACCCGACGCACGCTCATCCCACTTCTCGGGGTGCCACCGGGCGCTCTCCCGAGCTCGTCGCGCTACCACCGTGCGCCTCCAGGTGCCGCTGTGCGTCCGGTCGACCCGACGCACGCTCATCCCGCTCCTCGGGGTGCCGCCGGCCGCTCTCCTGAGCTCGCAGCGGTACCACCGTGCGCCTCCGAGTGCCGCCGAGCGCTCTCCCGGTATTGCCACTCGTTGACCCCGCACGTCGGGGTGCCGCCACGCGCTCTCCCGATATCGCCGCTCCTTCACCCTGCTTGTCTGGGTGCCGCCGGGCGCTTTCCCGAGCTCGCCGCACTACCACCGTGCTCCTCCAGGTGCCGCTGTGCGTCCTGTCCACCCGACGCATGCTCATCCCGCTCCTCGGGGTGCCGCCGGACGCTCTCCCGAGCTCTTCGCGCTCCACCCTGCGCATGCGAGTGCCGCTGGGTGCTCTCGGGATCTCGCCGCGGTACCACAGCGCGCCTCCGAGTGCCGCCGAGCCCTCTCCCGATATCGCCGCTCCTTCACCACGGTGCTCGGGTTGCCGCCAGGTGCTCTGCCGAGCTCGCCGCGTTACCACCGTGCGCCTCTGAGTGCCGCCGAGCGCTCTCCCGGTATCGACACTCGTTGACCCCGCACGTCGGGGTGCCGCCACGCGCTCTCCCGATATCGCCGCTCCTTCACCACAGTGCTCGGGGTGCCGCCGGGCGCTCTCCCGAGCTTGCCGCACTACCACCGTGCGCCTCCAGGTGCCGCTGTGCGTCCAGTCGACCCGACGCACGCTCATGCCGCTCCTCGGGGTGCTGCCGGGCGCTCTGCTGAGCTCTCCGCGCTACCACCGTGCGCCAGCAAGTGCCAGCGGGCACTCTCGGGATCTCGCCGCGGTACCACAGCGCGCCTCCGAGTGCCGCCGAGCGCTCTCCCGATATCGCTGCTCCTTCACCACAGTGCCTGGGGTGCCGCCGGGCGCCCTGCCGAGCTCACAGCGGTACCACCGCGTGCCTCCGAGTGCCGCTGAACGCTCTCCCGATATCGCCGCTCCTTCACCCTGCTTGTCTGGGTGCCGCCGGGCGCTTTCCCGAGCTCGCCGCACTACCACCGTGCGCCTCCTGGTGCCGCTGTACGTCCGGTCGACCCGACGCACGCTCATCCCACTTCTCGGGGTGCCACCGGGCGCTCTCCTGAGCTCGCAGCGGTACCACCGTGCGCCTCCGAGTGCCGCCGAGCGCTCTCCCGGTATTGCCACTCGTTGACCCCGCACGTCGGGGTGCCGCCACGCGCTCTCCCGATATCGCCGCTCCTTCACCACAGTGCTCGGGGTGCCGCCGGGCGCTCTCCTGAGCTCGCAGCGGTACCACCGTGCGCCTCCAGGTGCCGCTGTGCGTCCGGTCGACCCTACGCACGCTCATGCCGCTCCTCGGGGTGCTGCCGGGCGCTCTGCTGAGCTCTCCGCGCTACCACCGTGCGCCGGCAAGTGCCAGCGTGCACTCTCGGGATCTCGCCGCGGTACCACAGCGCGCCTCCGAGTGCCGCCGAGAGCACTCCCGATATCGCTGCTCCTTCACCACAGTGCCTGGGGTGCCGCCGGGCGCACTGCCGAGCTCACAGCGGTACCACCGCGTGCCTCCGAGTGCCGCTGAACGCTCTCCCGATATCGCCGCTCCTTCACCCTGCTTGTCTGGGTGCCGCCGGGCGCTTTCCCGAGCTTGCCGCACTACCACCGTGCGCCTCCAGGTGCCGCTGTGCGTCCGGTCGACCCGACGCACGCTCATCCCGCTCCTCGGGGTGCCGCCGGGCGCTCTCCCGAGCTCGCCGCACTACCACCGTGCGCCTCCAGGTGCCGCTGTGCGTCCGGTCGACCCGACGCATGCTCATCCCGCTCCTCGGGGTGCCGCCGGACGCTCTCCCGAGCTCTTCGCGCTCCACCCTGCGCATGCGAGTGCCGCTGGGTGCTCTCGGGATCTCGCCGCGGTACCACAGCGCGCCTCCGAGTGCCGCCGAGCGCTCTCCCGATATCGCCGCTCCTTCACCCTGCTTCTCTGGGTGCCGCCGGGCGCTTTCCCGAGCTCGCCGCAATACCACCGTGCGCCTCCTGGTGCCGCTGTACGTCCGGTCGACCCGACGCACGCTCATCCCGCTCCTCGGGGTGCCGCCGGGCGCTCTCCTGAGCTCGCAGCGGTACCACCGTGCGCCTCCGAGTGCCGCCGAGCGCTCTCCCGGTATTGCCACTCGTTGACCCCGCACGTCGGGGTGCCGCCACGCGCTCTCCCGATATCGCCGCTCCTTCACCACAGTGCTCGGGGTGCCGCCGGGCGCTCTCCCGAGCTTGCCGCACTACCACCGTGCGCCTCCAGGTGCCGCTGTGCGTCCAGTCGACCCGACGCACGCTCATCCCGCTCCTCGGGGTGCTGCCGGGCGCTCTGCTGAGCTCTCCGCGCTACCACCGTGCGCCGGCAAGTGCCAGCGGGCACTCTCGGGATCTCGCCGCGGTACCACAGCGCGCCTCCGAGTGCCGCCGAGAGCACTCCCGATATCGCTGCTCCTTCACCACAGTGCCTGGGGTGCCGCCGGGCGCACTGCCGAGCTCACAGCGGTACCACCGCGTGCCTCCGAGTCCCGCTGAACGCTCTCCCGATATCGCCGCTCCTTCACCCTGCTTGTCTGGGTGCTGCCGGGCGCTTTCCCGAGCTTGCCGCACTACCACCGTGCGCCTCCAGGTGCCTCTGTGCGTCCGGTCGACCCGACGCACGCTCATCCCGCTCCTCGGGGTGCCGCCGGGCGCTCTCCCGAGCTCGCCGCACTACCACCGTGCGCCTCCAGGTGCCGCTGTGCGTCCGGTCGACCCGACGCACGCTCATCCCGCTCCTCGGGGTGCCGCCGGGCGCTCTCCCGAGCTCGCCGCACTACCACCGTGCGCCTCCAGGTGCCGCTGTGCGTCCGGTCGACCCGACGCACGCTCATCCCGCTCCTCGGGGTGCCGCCGGACGCTCTCCCGAGCTCTTCGCGCTCCACCCTGCGCATGCGAGTGCCGCTGGGTGCTCTCGGGATCTCGCCGCGGTACCACAGCGCGCCTCCGAGTGCCGCCGAGCGCTCTCCCGGTATCGCCACTCGTTGACCCCGCACGTCGGGGTGCCGCCACGCGCTCTCCCGATATCGCCGCTCCTTCACCACAGTGCTCGGGGTGCCGCCGGGCGCTCTCCCGAGCTTGCCGCACTACCATCGTGCGCCTCCAGGTGCCGCTGTGCGTCCAGTCGACCCGACGCACGCTCATCCCGCTCCTCGGGGTGCTGCCGGGCGCTCTGCTGAGCTCTCCGCGCTACCACCGTGCGCCAGCAAGTGCCAGCGGGCACTCTCGGGATCTCGCCGCGGTACCACAGCGCGCCTCCGAGTGCCGCCGAGCGCTCTCCCGATATCGCTGCTCCTTCACCACAGTGCCTGGGGTGCCGCCGGGCGCACTGCCGAGCTCACAGCGGTACCACCGCGTGCCTCCGAGTGCCGCTGAACGCTCTCCCGATATCGCCGCTCCTTCACCCTGCTTGTCTGGGTGCCGCCGGGCGCTTTCCCGAGCTCGCCGCACTACCACCGTGCGCCTCCTGGTGCCGCTGTACGTCCGGTCGACCCGACGCACGCTCATCCCACTTCTCGGGGTGCCACCGGGCGCTCTCCTGAGCTCGCAGCGGTACCACCGTGCGCCTCCGAGTGCCGCCGAGCGCTCTCCCGGTATTGCCACTCGTTGACCCCGCACGTCGGGGTGCCGCCACGCGCTCTCCCGATATCGCCGCTCCTTCACCACAGTGCTCGGGGTGCCGCCGGGCGCTCTCCCGAGCTTGCCGCACTACCACCGTGCGCCTCCAGGTGCCGCTGTGCGTCCAGTCGACCCGACGCACGCTCATCCCGCTCCTCGGGGTGCTGCCGGGCGCTCTGCTGAGCTCTCCGCGCTACCACCGTGCGCCGGCAAGTGCCAGCGGGCACTCTCGGGATCTCGCCGAGGTACCACAGCGCGCCTCCGAGTGCCGCCGAGCGCTCTCCCGATATCGCCGCTCCTTCACCCTGCTTGTCTGGGTTCCGCCGGGCGCTTTCCCGAGCTTGCCGCACTACCACCGTGCGCCTCCAGGTGCCGCTGTGCGTCCGGTCGACCCGACGCACGCTCATCCCGCTCCTCGGGGTGCCGCCGGACGCTCTCCCGAGCTCGCAGCGGTACCACCGTGCGCCTCCGAGTGCCGCCGAGCGCTCTCCCGGTATTGCCACTCGTTGACCCCGCACGTCGGGGTGCCGCCACGCGCTCTCCCGATATCGCTGCTCCTTCACCACAGTGCCTGGGGTGCCGCCGGGCGCACTGCCGAGCTCACAGCGGTACCACCGCGTGCCTCCGAGTGCCGCTGAACGCTCTCCCGATATCGCCGCTCCTTCACCCTGCTTGTCTGGGTGCTGCCGGGCGCTTTCCCGAGCTTGCCGCACTACCACCGTGCGCCTCCAGGTGCCGCTGTGCGTCCGGTCCACCCGACGCACGCTCATCCTGCTCCTCGGGGTGCCGCCGGACGCTCTCCCGAGCTCTTCGCGCTCCACCCTGCGCATGCGAGTGCCGCTGGGTGCTCTCGGGATCTCGCCGCGGTACCACCGTGCGCCTCCGAGTGCCGCCGAGCGCTCTCCCGGTATCGCCACTCGTTGACCCCGCACGTCGGGATGCCGCCAGGCGCTCTCCGATATCGCCGCTCCTTCACCACGGTGCTCGGGGTGCCGCCGGGCGCTCTCCTGAGCTCGCAGCGGTAACACCGTGCGCCGGCAAGTGCCAGCGGGCACTCTCGGGATCTCGCCGCGGTACCACAGCGCGCCTCCGAGTGCCGCCGAGCGCTCTCCCGATATCGCTGCTCCTTCACCACAGTGCCTGGGGTGCCGCCGGGCGCACTGCCGAGCTCACAGCGATACCACCGCGTGCCTCCGAGTGCCGCTGAACGCTCTCCCGATATCGCCGCTCCTTCACCCTGCTTGTCTGGGTGCCGCCGGGCGCTTTCCCGAGCTTGCCACACTACCACCGTGCGCCTCCAGGTGCCGCTGTGCGTCCGGTCGACCCGACGCACGCTCATCCCGCTCCTCGGGGTGCCGCCGGCCGCTCTCCTGAGCTCGCAGCGGTACCACCGTGCGCCTCCGAGTGCCGCCGAGCGCTCTCCCGGTATTGCCACTCGTTGACCCCGCACGTCGGGGTGCCGCCACGCGCTCTCCCGATATCGCCGCTCCTTCACCCTGCTTGTCTGGGTGCCGCCGGGCGCTTTCCCGAGCTCGCCGCACTACCACCGTGCTCCTCCAGGTGCCGCTGTGCGTCCTGTCCACCCGACGCATGCTCATCCCGCTCCTCGGGGTGCCGCCGGACGCTCTCCCGAGCTCTTCGCGCTCCACCCTGCGCATGCGAGTGCCGCTGGGTGCTCTCGGGATCTCGCCGCGGTACCACAGCGCGCCTCCGAGTGCCGCCGAGCCCTCTCCCGATATCGCCGCTCCTTCACCACGGTGCTCGGGTTGCCGCCAGGTGCTCTGCCGAGCTCGCCGCGTTACCACCGTGCGCCTCTGAGTGCCGCCGAGCGCTCTCCCGGTATCGACACTCGTTGACCCCGCACGTCGGGGTGCCGCCACGCGCTCTCCCGATATCGCCGCTCCTTCACCACAGTGCTCGGGGTGCCGCCGGGCGCTCTCCCGAGCTTGCCGCACTACCACCGTGCGCCTCCAGGTGCCGCTGTGCGTCCAGTCGACCCGACGCACGCTCATGCCGCTCCTCGGGGTGCTGCCGGGCGCTCTGCTGAGCTCTCCGCGCTACCACCGTGCGCCAGCAAGTGCCAGCGGGCACTCTCGGGATCTCGCCGCGGTACCACAGCGCGCCTCCGAGTGCCGCCGAGCGCTCTCCCGATATCGCTGCTCCTTCACCACAGTGCCTGGGGTGCCGCCGGGCGCCCTGCCGAGCTCACAGCGGTACCACCGCGTGCCTCCGAGTGCCGCTGAACGCTCTCCCGATATCGCCGCTCCTTCACCCTGCTTGTCTGGGTGCCGCCGGGCGCTTTCCCGAGCTCGCCGCACTACCACCGTGCGCCTCCTGGTGCCGCTGTACGTCCGGTCGACCCGACGCACGCTCATCCCACTTCTCGGGGTGCCACCGGGCGCTCTCCTGAGCTCGCAGCGGTACCACCGTGCGCCTCCGAGTGCCGCCGAGCGCTCTCCCGGTATTGCCACTCGTTGACCCCGCACGTCGGGGTGCCGCCACGCGCTCTCCCGATATCGCCGCTCCTTCACCACAGTGCTCGGGGTGCCGCCGGGCGCTCTCCTGAGCTCGCAGCGGTACCACCGTGCGCCTCCAGGTGCCGCTGTGCGTCCGGTCGACCCTACGCACGCTCATGCCGCTCCTCGGGGTGCTGCCGGGCGCTCTGCTGAGCTCTCCGCGCTACCACCGTGCGCCGGCAAGTGCCAGCGTGCACTCTCGGGATCTCGCCGCGGTACCACAGCGCGCCTCCGAGTGCCGCCGAGAGCACTCCCGATATCGCTGCTCCTTCACCACAGTGCCTGGGGTGCCGCCGGGCGCACTGCCGAGCTCACAGCGGTACCACCGCGTGCCTCCGAGTGCCGCTGAACGCTCTCCCGATATCGCCGCTCCTTCACCCTGCTTGTCTGGGTGCCGCCGGGCGCTTTCCCGAGCTTGCCGCACTACCACCGTGCGCCTCCAGGTGCCGCTGTGCGTCCGGTCGACCCGACGCACGCTCATCCCGCTCCTCGGGGTGCCGCCGGGCGCTCTCCCGAGCTCGCCGCACTACCACCGTGCGCCTCCAGGTGCCGCTGTGCGTCCGGTCGACCCGACGCATGCTCATCCCGCTCCTCGGGGTGCCGCCGGACGCTCTCCCGAGCTCTTCGCGCTCCACCCTGCGCATGCGAGTGCCGCTGGGTGCTCTCGGGATCTCGCCGCGGTACCACAGCGCGCCTCCGAGTGCCGCCGAGCGCTCTCCCGATATCGCCGCTCCTTCACCCTGCTTCTCTGGGTGCCGCCGGGCGCTTTCCCGAGCTCGCCGCAATACCACCGTGCGCCTCCTGGTGCCGCTGTACGTCCGGTCGACCCGACGCACGCTCATCCCGCTCCTCGGGGTGCCGCCGGGCGCTCTCCTGAGCTCGCAGCGGTACCACCGTGCGCCTCCGAGTGCCGCCGAGCGCTCTCCCGGTATTGCCACTCGTTGACCCCGCACGTCGGGGTGCCGCCACGCGCTCTCCCGATATCGCCGCTCCTTCACCACAGTGCTCGGGGTGCCGCCGGGCGCTCTCCCGAGCTTGCCGCACTACCACCGTGCGCCTCCAGGTGCCGCTGTGCGTCCAGTCGACCCGACGCACGCTCATCCCGCTCCTCGGGGTGCTGCCGGGCGCTCTGCTGAGCTCTCCGCGCTACCACCGTGCGCCGGCAAGTGCCAGCGGGCACTCTCGGGATCTCGCCGAGGTACCACAGCGCGCCTCCGAGTGCCGCCGAGCGCTCTCCCGATATCGCCGCTCCTTCACCCTGCTTGTCTGGGTTCCGCCGGGCGCTTTCCCGAGCTTGCCGCACTACCACCGTGCGCCTCCAGGTGCCGCTGTGCGTCCGGTCGACCCGACGCACGCTCATCCCGCTCCTCGGGGTGCCGCCGGACGCTCTCCCGAGCTCGCAGCGGTACCACCGTGCGCCTCCGAGTGCCGCCGAGCGCTCTCCCGGTATTGCCACTCGTTGACCCCGCACGTCGGGGTGCCGCCACGCGCTCTCCCGATATCGCTGCTCCTTCACCACAGTGCCTGGGGTGCCGCCGGGCGCACTGCCGAGCTCACAGCGGTACCACCGCGTGCCTCCGAGTGCCGCTGAACGCTCTCCCGATATCGCCGCTCCTTCACCCTGCTTGTCTGGGTGCTGCCGGGCGCTTTCCCGAGCTTGCCGCACTACCACCGTGCGCCTCCAGGTGCCGCTGTGCGTCCGGTCCACCCGACGCACGCTCATCCTGCTCCTCGGGGTGCCGCCGGACGCTCTCCCGAGCTCTTCGCGCTCCACCCTGCGCATGCGAGTGCCGCTGGGTGCTCTCGGGATCTCGCCGCGGTACCACCGTGCGCCTCCGAGTGCCGCCGAGCGCTCTCCCGGTATCGCCACTCGTTGACCCCGCACGTCGGGATGCCGCCAGGCGCTCTCCGATATCGCCGCTCCTTCACCACGGTGCTCGGGGTGCCGCCGGGCGCTCTCCTGAGCTCGCAGCGGTAACACCGTGCGCCGGCAAGTGCCAGCGGGCACTCTCGGGATCTCGCCGCGGTACCACAGCGCGCCTCCGAGTGCCGCCGAGCGCTCTCCCGATATCGCTGCTCCTTCACCAC
The DNA here is from genome assembly GCF_964106895.1 of Numenius arquata. Lineage (NCBI taxonomy): Eukaryota > Metazoa > Chordata > Aves > Charadriiformes > Scolopacidae > Numenius > Numenius arquata. The sequence continues at coordinate 255,380 of NW_027415718.1, forward strand.
AGTGCCTGGGGTGCCGCCGGGCGCACTGCCGAGCTCACAGCGATACCACCGCGTGCCTCCGAGTGCCGCTGAACGCTCTCCCGATATCGCCGCTCCTTCACCCTGCTTGTCTGGGTGCCGCCGGGCGCTTTCCCGAGCTTGCCACACTACCACCGTGCGCCTCCAGGTGCCGCTGTGCGTCCGGTCGACCCGACGCACGCTCATCCCGCTCCTCGGGGTGCCGCCGGCCGCTCTCCTGAGCTCGCAGCGGTACCACCGTGCGCCTCCGAGTGCCGCCGAGCGCTCTCCCGGTATTGCCACTCGTTGACCCCGCACGTCGGGGTGCCGCCACGCGCTCTCCCGATATCGCCGCTCCTTCACCCTGCTTGTCTGGGTGCCGCCGGGCGCTTTCCCGAGCTCGCCGCACTACCACCGTGCTCCTCCAGGTGCCGCTGTGCGTCCTGTCCACCCGACGCATGCTCATCCCGCTCCTCGGGGTGCCGCCGGACGCTCTCCCGAGCTCTTCGCGCTCCACCCTGCGCATGCGAGTGCCGCTGGGTGCTCTCGGGATCTCGCCGCGGTACCACAGCGCGCCTCCGAGTGCCGCCGAGCCCTCTCCCGATATCGCCGCTCCTTCACCACGGTGCTCGGGTTGCCGCCAGGTGCTCTGCCGAGCTCGCCGCGTTACCACCGTGCGCCTCTGAGTGCCGCCGAGCGCTCTCCCGGTATCGACACTCGTTGACCCCGCACGTCGGGGTGCCGCCACGCGCTCTCCCGATATCGCCGCTCCTTCACCACAGTGCTCGGGGTGCCGCCGGGCGCTCTCCCGAGCTTGCCGCACTACCACCGTGCGCCTCCAGGTGCCGCTGTGCGTCCAGTCGACCCGACGCACGCTCATGCCGCTCCTCGGGGTGCTGCCGGGCGCTCTGCTGAGCTCTCCGCGCTACCACCGTGCGCCAGCAAGTGCCAGCGGGCACTCTCGGGATCTCGCCGCGGTACCACAGCGCGCCTCCGAGTGCCGCCGAGCGCTCTCCCGATATCGCTGCTCCTTCACCACAGTGCCTGGGGTGCCGCCGGGCGCCCTGCCGAGCTCACAGCGGTACCACCGCGTGCCTCCGAGTGCCGCTGAACGCTCTCCCGATATCGCCGCTCCTTCACCCTGCTTGTCTGGGTGCCGCCGGGCGCTTTCCCGAGCTCGCCGCACTACCACCGTGCGCCTCCTGGTGCCGCTGTACGTCCGGTCGACCCGACGCACGCTCATCCCACTTCTCGGGGTGCCACCGGGCGCTCTCCTGAGCTCGCAGCGGTACCACCGTGCGCCTCCGAGTGCCGCCGAGCGCTCTCCCGGTATTGCCACTCGTTGACCCCGCACGTCGGGGTGCCGCCACGCGCTCTCCCGATATCGCCGCTCCTTCACCACAGTGCTCGGGGTGCCGCCGGGCGCTCTCCTGAGCTCGCAGCGGTACCACCGTGCGCCTCCAGGTGCCGCTGTGCGTCCGGTCGACCCTACGCACGCTCATGCCGCTCCTCGGGGTGCTGCCGGGCGCTCTGCTGAGCTCTCCGCGCTACCACCGTGCGCCGGCAAGTGCCAGCGTGCACTCTCGGGATCTCGCCGCGGTACCACAGCGCGCCTCCGAGTGCCGCCGAGAGCACTCCCGATATCGCTGCTCCTTCACCACAGTGCCTGGGGTGCCGCCGGGCGCACTGCCGAGCTCACAGCGGTACCACCGCGTGCCTCCGAGTGCCGCTGAACGCTCTCCCGATATCGCCGCTCCTTCACCCTGCTTGTCTGGGTGCCGCCGGGCGCTTTCCCGAGCTTGCCGCACTACCACCGTGCGCCTCCAGGTGCCGCTGTGCGTCCGGTCGACCCGACGCACGCTCATCCCGCTCCTCGGGGTGCCGCCGGGCGCTCTCCCGAGCTCGCCGCACTACCACCGTGCGCCTCCAGGTGCCGCTGTGCGTCCGGTCGACCCGACGCATGCTCATCCCGCTCCTCGGGGTGCCGCCGGACGCTCTCCCGAGCTCTTCGCGCTCCACCCTGCGCATGCGAGTGCCGCTGGGTGCTCTCGGGATCTCGCCGCGGTACCACAGCGCGCTCGGGGTGCCGCCGGACGCTCTCCCGAGCTCTTCGCGCTCCACCCTGCGCATGCGAGTGCCGCTGGGTGCTCTCGGGATCTCGCCGCGGTACCACAGCGCGCCTTCCGAGTGCCGCCGAGCCCTCTCCCGATATCGCCGCTCCTTCACCACGGTGCTCGGGTTGCCGCCAGGTGCTCTGCCGAGCTCGCCGCGTTACCACCGTGCGCCTCTGAGTGCCGCCGAGCGCTCTCCCGGTATCGACACTCGTTGACCCCGCACGTCGGGGTGCCGCCACGCGCTCTCCCGATATCGCCGCTCCTTCACCACAGTGCTCGGGGTGCCGCCGGGCGCTCTCCCGAGCTTGCCGCACTACCACCGTGCGCCTCCAGGTGCCGCTGTGCGTCCAGTCGACCCGACGCACGCTCATCCCGCTCCTCGGGGTGCTGCCGGGCGCTCTGCTGAGCTCTCCGCGCTACCACCATGCGCCGGCAAGTGCCAGCGGGCACTCTCGGGATCTCGCCGCGGTACCACAGCGCGCCTCCGAGTGCCGCCGAGAGCACTCCCGATATCGCTGCTCCTTCACCACAGTGCCTGGGGTGCCGCCGGGCGCACTGCCGAGCTCACAGCAGTACCACCGCGTGCCTCCGAGTCCCGCTGAACGCTCTCCCGATATCGCCGCTCCTTCACCCTGCTTGTCTGGGTGCTGCCGGGCGCTTTCCCGAGCTTGCCGCACTACCACCGTGCGCCTCCAGGTGCCTCTGTGCGTCCGGTCGACCCGACGCACGCTCATCCCGCTCCTCGGGGTGCCGCCGGGCGCTCTCCCGAGCTCGCCGCACTACCACCGTGCGCCTCCAGGTGCCGCTGTGCGTCCGGTCGACCCGACGCACGCTCATCCCGCTCCTCGGGGTGCCGCCGGGCGCTCTCCCGAGCTCGCCGCACTACCACCGTGCGCCTCCAGGTGCCGCTGTGCGTCCGGTCGACCCGACGCACGCTCATCCCGCTCCTCGGGGTTCCGCCGGACGCTCTCCCGAGCTCTTCGCGCTCCACCCTGCGCATGCGAGTGCCGCTGGGTGCTCTCGGGATCTCGCCGCGGTACCACAGCGCGCCTCCGAGTGCCGCCGAGCGCTCTCCCGGTATCGCCACTCGTTGACCCCGCACGTCGGGGTGCCGCCACGCGCTCTCCCGATATCGCCGCTCCTTCACCACAGTGCTCGGGGTGCCGCCGGGCGCTCTCCCGAGCTTGCCGCACTACCATCGTGCGCCTCCAGGTGCCGCTGTGCGTCCAGTCGACCCGACGCACGCTCATCCCGCTCCTCGGGGTGCTGCCGGGCGCTCTGCTGAGCTCTCCGCGCTACCACCGTGCTCCAGCAAGTGCCAGCGGGCACTCTCGGGATCTCGCCGCGGTACCACAGCGCGCCTCCGAGTGCCGCCGAGCGCTCTCCCGATATCGCTGCTCCTTCACCACAGTGCCTGGGGTGCCGCCGGGCGCACTGCCGAGCTCACAGCGGTACCACCGCGTGCCTCCGAGTGCCGCTGAACGCTCTCCCGATATCGCCGCTCCTTCACCCTGCTTGTCTGGGTGCCGCCGGGCGCTTTCCCGAGCTCGCCGCACTACCACCGTGCGCCTCCTGGTGCCGCTGTACGTCCGGTCGACCCGACGCACGCTCATCCCACTTCTCGGGGTGCCACCGGGCGCTCTCCTGAGCTCGCAGCGGTACCACCGTGCGCCTCCGAGTGCCGCCGAGCGCTCTCCCGGTATTGCCACTCGTTGACCCCGCACGTCGGGGTGCCGCCACGCGCTCTCCCGATATCGCCGCTCCTTCACCACAGTGCTCGGGGTGCCGCCGGGCGCTCTCCCGAGCTTGCCGCACTACCACCGTGCGCCTCCAGGTGCCGCTGTGCGTCCAGTCGACCCGACGCACGCTCATCCCGCTCCTCGGGGTGCTGCCGGGCGCTCTGCTGAGCTCTCCGCGCTACCACCGTGCGCCGGCAAGTGCCAGCGGGCACTCTCGGGATCTCGCCGAGGTACCACAGCGCGCCTCCGAGTGCCGCCGAGCGCTCTCCCGATATCGCCGCTCCTTCACCCTGCTTGTCTGGGTTCCGCCGGGCGCTTTCCCGAGCTTGCCGCACTACCACCGTGCGCCTCCAGGTGCCGCTGTGCGTCCGGTCGACCCGACGCACGCTCATCCCGCTCCTCGGGGTGCCGCCGGACGCTCTCCCGAGCTCGCAGCGGTACCACCGTGCGCCTCCGAGTGCCGCCGAGCGCTCTCCCGGTATTGCCACTCGTTGACCCCGCACGTCGGGGTGCCGCCACGCGCTCTCCCGATATCGCTGCTCCTTCACCACAGTGCCTGGGGTGCCGCCGGGCGCACTGCCGAGCTCACAGCGGTACCACCGCGTGCCTCCGAGTGCCGCTGAACGCTCTCCCGATATCGCCGCTCCTTCACCCTGCTTGTCTGGGTGCTGCCGGGCGCTTTCCCGAGCTTGCCGCACTACCACCGTGCGCCTCCAGGTGCCGCTGTGCGTCCGGTCCACCCGACGCACGCTCATCCTGCTCCTCGGGGTGCCGCCGGACGCTCTCCCGAGCTCTTCGCGCTCCACCCTGCGCATGCGAGTGCCGCTGGGTGCTCTCGGGATCTCGCCGCGGTACCACCGTGCGCCTCCGAGTGCCGCCGAGCGCTCTCCCGGTATCGCCACTCGTTGACCCCGCACGTCGGGATGCCGCCAGGCGCTCTCCGATATCGCCGCTCCTTCACCACGGTGCTCGGGGTGCCGCCGGGCGCTCTCCTGAGCTCGCAGCGGTAACACCGTGCGCCGGCAAGTGCCAGCGGGCACTCTCGGGATCTCGCCGCGGTACCACAGCGCGCCTCCGAGTGCCGCCGAGCGCTCTCCCGATATCGCTGCTCCTTCACCACAGTGCCTGGGGTGCCGCCGGGCGCACTGCCGAGCTCACAGCGATACCACCGCGTGCCTCCGAGTGCCGCTGAACGCTCTCCCGATATCGCCGCTCCTTCACCCTGCTTGTCTGGGTGCCGCCGGGCGCTTTCCCGAGCTTGCCACACTACCACCGTGCGCCTCCAGGTGCCGCTGTGCGTCCGGTCGACCAGACGCACGCTCATCCCGCTCCTCGGGGTGCTGCCGGGCGCTCTGCTGAGCTCTCCGCGCTACCACCGTGCGCCGGCAAGTGCCAGCGGGCACTCTCGGGATCTCGCCGCGGTACCACAGCGCACCTCCGAGTGCCGCCGAGCGCTCTCCCGATATCGCCGCTCCTTCACCCTGCTTGTCTGGGTGCCGCCGGGTGCTCTGCCGAGCTCGCTGCACTACCACCGTGCACCTCCAGGTGCCGCTGTGCGTCCGGTCCACCCGACGCACGCTCATCCTGCTCCTCGGGGTGCTGCCGGGCGCTCTGCTGAGCTCTCCGCGCTACCACCGTGCGCCGGCAAGTGCCAGCGTGCACTCTCGGGATCTCGCCGCGGTACCACAGCGCGCCTCCGAGTGCCGCCGAGCGCTCTCCCGATATCGCCGCTCCTTCACCCTGCTTGTCTGGGTGCCGCCGGGTGCTCTGCCGAGCTCGCCGCACTACCACCGTGCACCTCCAGGTGCCTCTGTGCGTCCGGTCCACCCGACGCACGCTCATCCCGCTCCTCGGGGTGCCGCCGGACGCTCTCCCGAGCTCTTCGCGCTCCACCCTGCGCATGCGAGTGCCGCTGGGTGCTCTCGGGATCTCGCTGCGGTACCACCGTGCGCCTCCGAGTGCCGCCGAGCGCTCTCCCGCTATCGCCACTCGTTGACCCCGCACGTCGGGGTGCCGCCAGGCGCTCTCCCGATATCGCCGCTCCTTCACCACGGTGCTCGGGGTGCCGCCGGGCGCTCTCCTGAGCTCGCAGTGGTACCACCGTGCGCCTCCGAGTGCCGCCGAGCGCTCTCCCGATATCGCTGCTCCTTCACCACAGTGCCTGGGGTGCCGCCGGGCGCACTGCCGAGCTCGCAGTGGTACCACCGTGCGCCTCCGAGTGCCGCCGAACGCTCTCCCGATATCGCCGCTCCTTCACCCTGCTTGTCTGGGTGCCGCCGGGCGCTTTCACGAGCTTGCCGCACTACCACCGTGCGCCTCCAGGTGCCGCTGTGCGTCCGGTCGACCCGACGCACGCTCATCCTGCTCCTCGGGGTGCCACCGGGCGCTCTCCCGAGCTCGTCGCGCTACCACCGTGCGCCTCCAGGTGCCGCTGTGCGTCCGGTCGACCCGACGCACGCTCATCCCGCTCCTCGGGGTGCCGCCGGACGCTCTCCCGAGCTCTTCGCGCTCCACCCTGCGCATGCGAGTGCCGCTGGGTGCTCTCGGGATCTCGCCGCGATACCACAGCGCGCCTCCGAGTGCCGCCGAGCGCTCTCCCGATATCGCCGCTCCTTCACCCTGCTTGTCTGGGTTCCGCCGGGCACTTTCCCGAGCTCGCCGCGCTACCACCGTGCGCCTCCAGGTGCCGCTGTACGTCCGGTCGACCCGACGCACGCTCATCCCGCTCCTCGGGGTGCCGCCGGGCGCTCTCCTGAGCTCGCAGCGGTACCACCGTGCGCCTCCGAGTGCCGCCGAGCGCTCTCCCGGTATTGCCACTCGTTGACCTCGCACGTCGGGGGTGCCGCCACGCGCTGTCCCGATATCGCCGCTCCTTCACCACAGTGCTCGGGGTGCCGCCGGGCGCTCTCCCGAGCTTGCCGCACTACCACCGTGCGCCTCCAGGTGCCGCTGTGCGTCCGGTCGACCCGACGCACGCTCATGCCGCTCCTCGGGGTGCTGCCGGGCGCTCTGCTGAGCTCTCCGCGCTACCACCGTGCGCCGGCAAGTGCCAGCGGGCACTCTCGGGATCTCGCCGCGGTACCACAGCGCGCCTCCGAGTGCCGCCGAGAGCACTCCCGATATCGCTGCTCCTTCACCACAGTGCCTGGGGTGCCGCCGGGCGCACTGCCGAGCTCACAGCGGGTACCACCGCGTGCCTCCGAGTGCCGCTGAACGCTCTCCCGATATCGCCGCTCCTTCACCCTGCTTGTCTGGGTGCCGCCGGGTGCTTTCCCGAGCTCGCCGCACTACCACCGTGCGCCTCCAGGTGCCGCTGTGCGTCCAGTCGACCCGACACACGCTCATCCCGCTCCTCGGGGTGCCGCCGGACGCTCTCCCGAGCTCTTCGCGCTCCACCCTGCGCATGCGAGTGCCGCTGGGTGCTCTCGGGATCTCGCCGCGATACCACAGCGCGCCTCCAGGTGCCGCTGTGCGTCCAGTCGACCCGACGCACGCTCATCCCGCTCCTCGGGGTGCCGCCGGATGCTCTCCCGAGCTCTTCGCGCTCCACCCCTGCGCATGCGAGTGCCGCTGGTTGCTCTCGGGATCTCGCCGCGATACCACCGTGCGCCTCCGAGTGCCGCCGAGCGCTCTCCCGATATCGCCGCTCCTTCACCCTGCTTGTCTGGGTGCCGCCGGGCGCTTTCCCGAGCTCGCCGCACTACCACCGTGCGCCTCCAGGTGCCGCTGTACGTCCGGTCGACCCGACGCACGCTCATCCCACTTCTCGGGGTGCCACCGGGCGCTCTCCCGAGCTCGTCGCGCTACCACCGTGCGCCTCCAGGTGCCGCTGTGCGTCCGGTCGACCCGACGCACGCTCATCCCGCTCCTCGGGGTGCCGCCGGGCGCTCTCCTGAGCTCGCAGCGGTACCACCGTGCGCCTCCGAGTGCCGCCGAGCGCTCTCCCGGTATTGCCACTCGTTGACCCCGCACGTCGGGGTGCCGCCACGCGCTCTCCCGATATCGCCGCTCCTTCACCACAGTGCTCGGGGGTGCCGCCGGGCGCTCTCCCGAGCTTGCCGCACTACCACCGTGCGCCTCCAGGTGCCGCTGTGCGTCCGGTCGACCCGACGCACGCTCATCCCGCTCCTCGGGGTGCCGCCGGGCGCTCTCCCGAGCTCGCCGCACTACCACCGTGCGCCTCCAGGTGCCGCTGTGCGTCCGGTCGACCCGACGCACGCTCATCCCGCTCCTCGGGGTGCCGCCGGGCGCTCTCCCGAGCTCGCCGCACTACCACCGTGCGCCTCCAGGTGCCGCTGTGCGTCCTGTCCACCCGACGCATGCTCATCCCGCTCCTCGGGGTGCCGCCGGACGCTCTCCCGAGCTCTTCGCGCTCCACCCTGCGCATGCGAGTGCCGCTGGGTGCTCTCGGGATCTCGCCGCGGTACCACAGCGCGCCTCCGAGTGCCGCCGAGCCCTCTCCCGATATCGCCGCTCCTTCACCACGGTGCTCGGGTTGCCGCCAGGTGCTCTGCCGAGCTCGCCGCGTTACCACCGTGCGCCTCTGAGTGCCGCCGAGCGCTCTCCCGGTATCGACACTCGTTGACCCCGCACGTCGGGGTGCCGCCACGCGCTCTCCCGATATCGCCGCTCCTTCACCACAGTGCTCGGGGTGCCGCCGGGCGCTCTCCCGAGCTTGCCGCACTACCACCGTGCGCCTCCAGGTGCCGCTGTGCGTCCAGTCGACCCGACGCACGCTCATCCCGCTCCTCGGGGTGCTGCCGGGCGCTCTGCTGAGCTCTCCGCGCTACCACCATGCGCCGGCAAGTGCCAGCGGGCACTCTCGGGATCTCGCCGCGGTACCACAGCGCGCCTCCGAGTGCCGCCGAGAGCACTCCCGATATCGCTGCTCCTTCACCACAGTGCCTGGGGTGCCGCCGGGCGCACTGCCGAGCTCACAGCAGTACCACCGCGTGCCTCCGAGTCCCGCTGAACGCTCTCCCGATATCGCCGCTCCTTCACCCTGCTTGTCTGGGTGCTGCCGGGCGCTTTCCCGAGCTTGCCGCACTACCACCGTGCGCCTCCAGGTGCCTCTGTGCGTCCGGTCGACCCGACGCACGCTCATCCCGCTCCTCGGGGTGCCGCCGGGCGCTCTCCCGAGCTCGCCGCACTACCACCGTGCGCCTCCAGGTGCCGCTGTGCGTCCGGTCGACCCGACGCACGCTCATCCTGCTCCTCGGGGTGCCGCCGGGCGCTCTCCCGAGCTCGCCGCACTACCACCGTGCGCCTCCAGGTGCCGCTGTGCGTCCGGTCGACCCGACGCATGCTCATCCCGCTCCTCGGGGTGCCGCCGGACGCTCTCCCGAGCTCTTCGCGCTCCACCCTGCGCATGCGAGTACCGCTGGGTGCTCTCGGGATCTCGCCGCGGTACCACAGCGCGCCTCCGAGTGCCGCCGAGCGCTCTCCCGGTATCGACACTCGTTGACCCCGCACGTCGGGGTGCCGCCACGCGCTCTCCCGATATCGCCGCTCCTTCACCACAGTGCTCGGGGTGCCGCCGGGCGCTCTCCCGAGCTTGCCGCACTACCACCGTGCGCCTCCAGGTGCCGCTGTGCGTCCAGTCGACCCGACGCACGCTCATCCCGCTCCTCGGGGTGCTGCCGGGCGCTCTGCTGAGCTCTCCGCGCTACCACCGTGCGCCAGCAAGTGCCAGCGGGCACTCTCGGGATCTCGCCGCGGTACCACAGCGCGCCTCCGAGTGCCGCCGAGCGCTCTCCCGATATCGCTGCTCCTTCACCACAGTGCCTGGGGTGCCGCCGGGCGCACTGCCGAGCTCACAGCGGTACCACCGCGTGCCTCCGAGTGCCGCTGAACGCTCTCCCGATATCGCCGCTCCTTCACCCTGCTTGTCTGGGTGCCGCCGGGCGCTTTCCCGAGCTCGCCGCACTACCACCGTGCGCCTCCTGGTGCCGCTGTACGTCCGGTCGACCCGACGCACGCTCATCCCACTTCTCGGGGTGCCACCGGGCGCTCTCCTGAGCTCGCAGCGGTACCACCGTGCGCCTCCGAGTGCCGCCGAGCGCTCTCCCGGTATTGCCACTCGTTGACCCCGCACGTCGGGGTGCCGCCACGCGCTCTCCCGATATCGCCGCTCCTTCACCACAGTGCTCGGGGTGCCGCCGGGCGCTCTCCCGAGCTTGCCGCACTACCACCGTGCGCCTCCAGGTGCCGCTGTGCGTCCAGTCGACCCGACGCACGCTCATCCCGCTCCTCGGGGTGCTGCCGGGCGCTCTGCTGAGCTCTCCGCGCTACCACCGTGCGCCGGCAAGTGCCAGCGGGCACTCTCGGGATCTCGCCGCGGTACCACAGCGCGCCTCCGAGTGCCGCCGAGCGCTCTCCCGATATCGCCGCTCCTTCACCCTGCTTCTCTGGGTTCCGCCGGGCGCTTTCCCGAGCTTGCCGCACTACCACCGTGCGCCTCCAGGTGCCGCTGTGCGTCCGGTCGACCCGACGCACGCTCATCCCGCTCCTCGGGGTGCCGCCGGACGCTCTCCCGAGCTCGCAGCGGTACCACCGTGCGCCTCCGAGTGCCGCCGAGCGCTCTCCCGGTATTGCCACTCGTTGACCCCGCACGTCGGGGTGCCGCCACGCGCTCTCCCGATATCGCTGCTCCTTCACCACAGTGCCTGGGGTGCCCCCGGGCGCACTGCCGAGCTCACAGCGGTACCACCGCGTGCCTCCGAGTCCCGCTGAACGCTCTCCCGATATCGCCGCTCCTTCACCCTGCTTGTCTGGGTGCCGCCGGGCGCTTTCCCGAGCTTGCCGCACTACCACCGTGCGCCTCCAGGTGCCGCTGTGCGTCCGGTCGACCCGACGCACGCTCATCCCGCTCCTCGGGGTGCTGCCGGGCGCTCTGCTGAGCTCTCCGCGCTACCACCGTGCGCCGGCAAGTGCCAGCGTGCACTCTCGGGATCTCGCCGCGGTACCACAGCGCGCCTCCGAGTGCCGCCGAGCGCTCTCCCGATATCGCCGCTCCTTCACCCTGCTTGTCTGGGTGCCGCCGGGTGCTCTGCCGAGCTCGCCGCACTACCACCGTGCACCTCCAGGTGCCTCTGTGCGTCCGGTCCACCCGACGCACGCTCATCCCGCTCCTCGGGGTGCCGCCGGACGCTCTCCCGAGCTCTTCGCGCTCCACCCTGCGCATGCGAGTGCCGCTGGGTGCTCTCGGGATCTCGCTGCGGTACCACCGTGCGCCTCCGAGTGCCGCCGAGCGCTCTCCCGCTATCGCCACTCGTTGACCCCGCACGTCGGGGTGCCGCCAGGCGCTTTCCCGATATCGCCGCTCCTTCACCACAGTGCCTGGGGTGCCGCCGGGCGCACTGCCGAGCTCGCAGCGGTACCACCGTGCGCCTCCGAGTGCCGCCGAACGCTCTCCCGATATCGCCGCTCCTTCACCCTGCTTGTCTGGGTGCCGCCGGGCGCTTTCACGAGCTTGCCGCACTACCACCGTGCGCCTCCAGGTGCCGCTGTGCGTCCGGTCGACCCGACGCACGCTCATCCTGCTCCTCGGGGTGCCACCGGGCGCTCTCCCGAGCTCGTCGCGCTACCACCGTGCGCCTCCAGGTGCCGCTGTGCGTCCGGTCGACCCGACGCACGCTCATCCCGCTCCTCGGGGTGCCGCCGGACGCTCTCCCGAGCTCTTCGCGCTCCACCCTGCGCATGCGAGTGCCGCTGGGTGCTCTCGGGATCTCGCCGCGATACCACAGCGCGCCTCCGAGTGCCGCCGAGCGCTCTCCCGATATCGCCGCTCCTTCACCCTGCTTGTCTGGGTTCCGCCGGGCGCTTTCCCGAGCTCGCCGCGCTACCACCGTGCGCCTCCAGGTGCCGCTGTACGTCCGGTCGACCCGACGCACGCTCATCCCGCTCCTCGGGGTGCCGCCGGGCGCTCTCCTGAGCTCGCAGCGGTACCACCGTGCGCCTCCGAGTGCCGCCGAGCGCTCTCCCGGTATTGCCACTCGTTGACCTCGCACGTCGGGGTGCCGCCACGCGCTGTCCCGATATCGCCGCTCCTTCACCACAGTGCTCGGGGTGCCGCCGGGCGCTCTCCCGAGCTTGCCGCACTACCACCGTGCGCCTCCAGGTGCCGCTGTGCGTCCGGTCGACCCGACGCACGCTCATGCCGCTCCTCGGGGTGCTGCCGGGCGCTCTGCTGAGCTCTCCGCGCTACCACCGTGCGCCGGCAAGTGCCAGCGGGCACTCTCGGGATCTCGCCGCGGTACCACAGCGCGCCTCCGAGTGCCGCCGAGAGCACTCCCGATATCGCTGCTCCTTCACCACAGTGCCTGGGGTGCCGCCGGGCGCACTGCCGAGCTCACAGCGGTACCACCGCGTGCCTCCGAGTGCCGCCGAACGCTCTCCCGATATCGCCGCTCCTTCACCCTGCTTGTCTGGGTGCCGCCGGGCGCTTTCACGAGCTTGCCGCACTACCACCGTGCGCCTCCAGGTGCCGCTGTGCGTCCGGTCGACCCGACGCACGCTCATCCTGCTCCTCGGGGTGCCACCGGGCGCTCTCCCGAGCTCGTCGCGCTACCACCGTGCGCCTCCAGGTGCCGCTGTGCGTCCGGTCGACCCGACGCACGCTCATCCCGCTCCTCGGGGTGCCGCCGGACGCTCTCCCGAGCTCTTCGCGCTCCACCCTGCGCATGCGAGTGCCGCTGGGTGCTCTCGGGATCTCGCCGCGATACCACAGCGCGCCTCCGAGTGCCGCCGAGCGCTCTCCCGATATCGCCGCTCCTTCACCCTGCTTGTCTGGGTTCCGCCGGGCGCTTTCCCGAGCTCGCCGCGCTACCACCGTGCGCCTCCAGGTGCCGCTGTACGTCCGGTCGACCCGACGCACGCTCATCCCGCTCCTCGGGGTGCCGCCGGGCGCTCTCCTGAGCTCGCAGCGGTACCACCGTGCGCCTCCGAGTGCCGCCGAGCGCTCTCCCGGTATTGCCACTCGTTGACCTCGCACGTCGGGGTGCCGCCACGCGCTGTCCCGATATCGCCGCTCCTTCACCACAGTGCTCGGGGTGCCGCCGGGCGCTCTCCCGAGCTTGCCGCACTACCACCGTGCGCCTCCAGGTGCCGCTGTGCGTCCGGTCGACCCGACGCACGCTCATGCCGCTCCTCGGGGTGCTGCCGGGCGCTCTGCTGAGCTCTCCGCGCTACCACCGTGCGCCGGCAAGTGCCAGCGGGCACTCTCGGGATCTCGCCGCGGTACCACAGCGCGCCTCCGAGTGCCGCCGAGAGCACTCCCGATATCGCTGCTCCTTCACCACAGTGCCTGGGGTGCCGCCGGGCGCACTGCCGAGCTCACAGCGGTACCACCGCGTGCCTCCGAGTGCCGCTGAACGCTCTCCCGATATCGCCGCTCCTTCACCCTGCTTGTCTGGGTGCCGCCGGGTGCTTTCCCGAGCTCGCCGCACTACCACCGTGCGCCTCCAGGTGCCGCTGTGCGTCCAGTCGACCCGACACACGCTCATCCCGCTCCTCGGGGTGCCGCCGGACGCTCTCCCGAGCTCTTCGCGCTCCACCCTGCGCATGCGAGTGCCGCTGGGTGCTCTCGGGATCTCGCCGCGATACCACAGCGCGCCTCCAGGTGCCGCTGTGCGTCCAGTCGACCCGACGCACGCTCATCCCGCTCCTCGGGGTGCCGCCGGATGCTCTCCCGAGCTCTTCGCGCTCCACCCTGCGCATGCGAGTGCCGGTGGTTGCTCTCGGGATCTCGCCGCGATACCACCGTGCGCCTCCGAGTGCCGCCGAGCGCTCTCCCGATATCGCCGCTCCTTCACCCTGCTTGTCTGGGTGCCGCCGGGCGCTTTCCCGAGCTCGCCGCACTACCACCGTGCGCCTCCAGGTGCCGCTGTACGTCCGGTCGACCCGACGCACGCTCATCCCACTTCTCGGGGTGCCACCGGGCGCTCTCCCGAGCTCGTCGCGCTACCACCGTGCGCCTCCAGGTGCCGCTGTGCGTCCGGTCGACCCGACGCACGCTCATCCCGCTCCTCGGGGTGCCGCCGGGCGCTCTCCTGAGCTCGCAGCGGTACCACCGTGCGCCTCCGAGTGCCGCCGAGCGCTCTCCCGGTATTGCCACTCGTTGACCCCGCACGTCGGGGTGCCGCCACGCGCTCTCCCGATATCGCCGCTCCTTCACCACAGTGCTCGGGGTGCCGCCGGGCGCTCTCCCGAGCTTGCCGCACTACCACCGTGCGCCTCCAGGTGCCGCTGTGCGTCCGGTCGACCCGACGCACGCTCATCCCGCTCCTCGGGGTGCCGCCGGGCGCTCTCCCGAGCTCGCCGCACTACCACCGTGCGCCTCCAGGTGCCGCTGTGCGTCCGGTCGACCCGACGCACGCTCATCCCGCTCCTCGGGGTGCCGCCGGGCGCTCTCCCGAGCTCGCCGCACTACCACCGTGCGCCTCCAGGTGCCGCTGTGCGTCCTGTCCACCCGACGCATGCTCATCCCGCTCCTCGGGGTGCCGCCGGACGCTCTCCCGAGCTCTTCGCGCTCCACCCTGCGCATGCGAGTGCCGCTGGGTGCTCTCGGGATCTCGCCGCGGTACCACAGCGCGCCTCCGAGTGCCGCCGAGCCCTCTCCCGATATCGCCGCTCCTTCACCACGGTGCTCGGGTTGCCGCCAGGTGCTCTGCCGAGCTCGCCGCGTTACCACCGTGCGCCTCTGAGTGCCGCCGAGCGCTCTCCCGGTATCGACACTCGTTGACCCCGCACGTCGGGGTGCCGCCACGCGCTCTCCCGATATCGCCGCTCCTTCACCACAGTGCTCGGGGTGCCGCCGGGCGCTCTCCCGAGCTTGCCGCACTACCACCGTGCGCCTCCAGGTGCCGCTGTGCGTCCAGTCGACCCGACGCACGCTCATCCCGCTCCTCGGGGTGCTGCCGGGCGCTCTGCTGAGCTCTCCGCGCTACCACCGTGCGCCGGCAAGTGCCAGCGGGCACTCTCGGGATCTCGCCGCGGTACCACAGCGCGCCTCCGAGTGCCGCCGAGAGCACTCCCGATATCGCTGCTCCTTCACCACAGTGCCTGGGGTGCCGCCGGGCGCACTGCCGAGCTCACAGCGGTACCACCGCGTGCCTCCGAGTCCCGCTGAACGCTCTCCCGATATCGCCGCTCCTTCACCCTGCTTGTCTGGGTGCTGCCGGGCGCTTTCCCGAGCTTGCCGCACTACCACCGTGCGCCTCCAGGTGCCTCTGTGCGTCCGGTCGACCCGACGCACGCTCATCCCGCTCCTCGGGGTGCCGCCGGGCGCTCTCCCGAGCTCGCCGCACTACCACCGTGCGCCTCCAGGTGCCGCTGTGCGTCCGGTCGACCCGACGCACGCTCATCCCGCTCCTCGGGGTGCCGCCGGGCGCTCTCCCGAGCTCGCCGCACTACCACCGTGCGCCTCCAGGTGCCGCTGTGCGTCCGGTCGACCCGACGCATGCTCATCCCGCTCCTCGGGGTGCCGCCGGACGCTCTCCCGAGCTCTTCGCGCTCCACCCTGCGCATGCGAGTGCCGCTGGGTGCTCTCGGGATCTCGCCGCGGTACCACAGCGCGCCTCCGAGTGCCGCCGAGCGCTCTCCCGGTATCGACACTCGTTGACCCCGCACGTCGGGGTGCCGCCACGCGCTCTCCCGATATCGCCGCTCCTTCACCACAGTGCTCGGGGTGCCGCCGGGCGCTCTCCCGAGCTTGCCGCACTACCACCGTGCGCCTCCAGGTGCCGCTGTGCGTCCAGTCGACCCGACGCACGCTCATCCCGCTCCTCGGGGTGCTGCCGGGCGCTCTGCTGAGCTCTCCGCGCTACCACCGTGCGCCGGCAAGTGCCAGCGTGCACTCTCGGGATCTCGCCGCGGTACCACAGCGCGCCTCCGAGTGCCGCCGAGCGCTCTCCCGATATCGCCGCTCCTTCACCCTGCTTGTCTGGGTTCCGCCGGGCGCTTTCCCGAGCTTGCCGCACTACCACCGTGCGCCTCCAGGTGCCGCTGTGCGTCCGGTCGACCCGACGCACGCTCATCCCGCTCCTCGGGGTGCCGCCGGACGCTCTCCCGAGCTCGCCGCGGTACCACCGTGCGCCTCCGAGTGCCGCCGAGCGCTCTCCCGGTATTGCCACTCGTTGACCCCGCACGTCGGGGTGCCGCCACGCGCTCTCCCGATATCGCTGCTCCTTCACCACAGTGCCTGGGGTGCCCCCGGGCGCACTGCCGAGCTCACAGCGGTACCACCGCGTGCCTCCGAGTCCCGCTGAACGCTCTCCCGATATCGCCGCTCCTTCACCCTGCTTGTCTGGGTGCCGCCGGGCGCTTTCCCGAGCTTGCCGCACTACCACCGTGCGCCTCCAGGTGCCGCTGTGCGTCCGGTCGACCCGACGCACGCTCATCCCGCTCCTCGGGGTGCTGCCGGGCGCTCTGCTGAGCTCTCCGCGCTACCACCGTGCGCCGGCAAGTGCCAGCGTGCACTCTCGGGATCTCGCCGCGGTACCACAGCGCGCCTCCGAGTGCCGCCGAGCGCTCTCCCGATATCGCCGCTCCTTCACCCTGCTTGTCTGGGTGCCGCCGGGTGCTCTGCCGAGCTCGCCGCACTACCACCGTGCACCTCCAGGTGCCTCTGTGCGTCCGGTCCACCCGACGCACGCTCATCCCGCTCCTCGGGGTGCCGCCGGACGCTCTCCCGAGCTCTTCGCGCTCCACCCTGCGCATGCGAGTGCCGCTGGGTGCTCTCGGGATCTCGCTGCGGTACCACCGTGCGCCTCCGAGTGCCGCCGAGCGCTCTCCCGCTATCGCCACTCGTTGACCCCGCACGTCGGGGTGCCGCCAGGCGCTCTCCCGATATCGCCGCTCCTTCACCACAGTGCCTGGGGTGCCGCCGGGCGCACTGCCGAGCTCGCAGTGGTACCACCGTGCGCCTCCGAGTGCCGCCGAACGCTCTCCCGATATCGCCGCTCCTTCACCCTGCTTGTCTGGGTGCCGCCGGGCGCTTTCACGAGCTTGCCGCACTACCACCGTGCGCCTCCAGGTGCCGCTGTGCGTCCGGTCGACCCGACGCACGCTCATCCTGCTCCTCGGGGTGCCACCGGGCGCTCTCCCGAGCTCGTCGCGCTACCACCGTGCGCCTCCAGGTGCCGCTGTGCGTCCGGTCGACCCGACGCACGCTCATCCCGCTCCTCGGGGTGCCGCCGGACGCTCTCCCGAGCTCTTCGCGCTCCACCCTGCGCATGCGAGTGCCGCTGGGTGCTCTCGGGATCTCGCCGCGATACCACAGCGCGCCTCCGAGTGCCGCCGAGCGCTCTCCCGATATCGCCGCTCCTTCACCCTGCTTGTCTGGGTTCCGCCGGGCGCTTTCCCGAGCTCGCCGCGCTACCACCGTGCGCCTCCAGGTGCCGCTGTACGTCCGGTCGACCCGACGCACGCTCATCCCGCTCCTCGGGGTGCCGCCGGGCGCTCTCCTGAGCTCGCAGCGGTACCACCGTGCGCCTCCGAGTGCCGCCGAGCGCTCTCCCGGTATTGCCACTCGTTGACCTCGCACGTCGGGGTGCCGCCACGCGCTCTCCCGATATCGCCGCTCCTTCACCACAGTGCTCGGGGTGCCGCCGGGCGCTCTCCCGAGCTTGCCGCACTACCACCGTGCGCCTCCAGGTGCCGCTGTGCGTCCGGTCGACCCGACGCACGCTCATGCCGCTCCTCGGGGTGCTGCCGGGCGCTCTGCTGAGCTCTCCGCGCTACCACCGTGCGCCGGCAAGTGCCAGCGGGCACTCTCGGGATCTCGCCGCGGTACCACAGCGCGCCTCCGAGTGCCGCCGAGAGCACTCCCGATATCGCTGCTCCTTCACCACAGTGCCTGGGGTGCCGCCGGGCGCACTGCCGAGCTCACAGCGGTACCACCGCGTGCCTCCGAGTGCCGCTGAACGCTCTCCCGATATCGCCGCTCCTTCACCCTGCTTGTCTGGGTGCCGCCGGGTGCTTTCCCGAGCTTGCCGCACTACCACCGTGCGCCTCCAGGTGCCGCTGTGCGTCCAGTCGACCCGACACACGCTCATCCCGCTCCTCGGGGTGCCGCCGGACGCTCTCCCGAGCTCTTCGCGCTCCACCCTGCGCATGCGAGTGCCGCTGGGTGCTCTCGGGATCTCGCCGCGATACCACAGCGCGCCTCCAGGTGCCGCTGTGCGTCCAGTCGACCCGACGCACGCTCATCCCGCTCCTCGGGGTGCCGCCGGATGCTCTCCCGAGCTCTTCGCGCTCCACCCTGCGCATGCGAGTGCCGCTGGTTGCTCTCGGGATCTCGCCGCGATACCACCGTGCGCCTCCGAGTGCCGCCGAGCGCTCTCCCGATATCGCCGCTCCTTCACCCTGCTTGTCTGGGTGCCGCCGGGCGCTTTCCCGAGCTCGCCGCACTACCACCGTGCGCCTCCAGGTGCCGCTGTACGTCCGGTCGACCCGACGCACGCTCATCCCACTTCTCGGGGTGCCACCGGGCGCTCTCCCGAGCTCGTCGCGCTACCACCGTGCGCCTCCAGGTGCCGCTGTGCGTCCGGTCGACCCGACGCACGCTCATCCCGCTCCTCGGGGTGCCGCCGGGCGCTCTCCTGAGCTCGCAGCGGTACCACCGTGCGCCTCCGAGTGCCGCCGAGCGCTCTCCCGGTATTGCCACTCGTTGACCCCGCACGTCGGGGTGCCGCCACGCGCTCTCCCGATATCGCCGCTCCTTCACCACAGTGCTCGGGGTGCCGCCGGGCGCTCTCCCGAGCTTGCCGCACTACCACCGTGCGCCTCCAGGTGCCGCTGTGCGTCCGGTCGACCCGACGCACGCTCATCCCGCTCCTCGGGGTGCCGCCGGGCGCTCTCCCGAGCTCGCCGCACTACCACCGTGCGCCTCCAGGTGCCGCTGTGCGTCCGGTCGACCCGACGCACGCTCATCCCGCTCCTCGGGGTGCCGCCGGGCGCTCTCCCGAGCTCGCCGCACTACCACCGTGCGCCTCCAGGTGCCGCTGTGCGTCCTGTCCACCCGACGCATGCTCATCCCGCTCCTCGGGGTGCCGCCGGACGCTCTCCCGAGCTCTTCGCGCTCCACCCTGCGCATGCGAGTGCCGCTGGGTGCTCTCGGGATCTCGCCGCGGTACCACAGCGCGCCTCCGAGTGCCGCCGAGCCCTCTCCCGATATCGCCGCTCCTTCACCACGGTGCTCGGGTTGCCGCCAGGTGCTCTGCCGAGCTCGCCGCGTTACCACCGTGCGCCTCTGAGTGCCGCCGAGCGCTCTCCCGGTATCGACACTCGTTGACCCCGCACGTCGGGGTGCCGCCACGCGCTCTCCCGATATCGCCGCTCCTTCACCACAGTGCTCGGGGTGCCGCCGGGCGCTCTCCCGAGCTTGCCGCACTACCACCGTGCGCCTCCAGGTGCCGCTGTGCGTCCGGTCGACCCGACGCACGCTCATCCCGCTCCTCGGGGTGCTGCCGGGCGCTCTGCTGAGCTCTCCGCGCTACCACCGTGCGCCAGCAAGTGCCAGCGGGCACTCTCGGGATCTCGCCGCGGTACCACAGCGCGCCTCCGAGTGCCGCCGAGCGCTCTCCCGATATCGCTGCTCCTTCACCACAGTGCCTGGGGTGCCGCCGGGCGCACTGCCGAGCTCACAGCGGTACCACCGCGTGCCTCCGAGTGCCGCTGAACGCTCTCCCGATATCGCCGCTCCTTCACCCTGCTTGTCTGGGTGCCGCCGGGCGCTTTCCCGAGCTCGCCGCACTACCACCGTGCGCCTCCTGGTGCCGCTGTACGTCCGGTCGACCCGACGCACGCTCATCCCACTTCTCGGGGTGCCACCGGGCGCTCTCCTGAGCTCGCAGCGGTACCACCGTGCGCCTCCGAGTGCCGCCGAGCGCTCTCCCGGTATTGCCACTCGTTGACCCCGCACGTCGGGGTGCCACCACGCGCTCTCCCGATATCGCCGCTCCTTCACCACAGTGCTCGGGGTGCCGCCGGGCGCTCTCCTGAGCTCGCAGCGGTACCACCGTGCGCCTCCAGGTGCCGCTGTGCGTCCGGTCGACCCTACGCACGCTCATGCCGCTCCTCGGGGTGCTGCCGGGCGCTCTGCTGAGCTCTCCGCGCTACCACCGTGCGCCGGCAAGTGCCAGCGTGCACTCTCGGGATCTCGCCGCGGTACCACAGCGCGCCTCCGAGTGCCGCCGAGAGCACTCCCGATATCGCTGCTCCTTCACCACAGTGCCTGGGGTGCCGCCGGGCGCACTGCCGAGCTCACAGCGGTACCACCGCGTGCCTCCGAGTGCCGCTGAACGCTCTCCCGATATCGCCGCTCCTTCACCCTGCTTGTCTGGGTGCTGCCGGGCGCTTTCCCGAGCTTGCCGCACTACCACCGTGCGCCTCCAGGTGCCGCTGTGCGTCCGGTCGACCCGACGCACGCTCATCCCGCTCCTCGGGGTGCCGCCGGGCGCTCTCCCGAGCTCGCCGCACTACCACCGTGCGCCTCCAGGTGCCGCTGTGCGTCCGGTCGACCCGACGCATGCTCATCCCGCTCCTCGGGGTGCCGCCGGACGCTCTCCCGAGCTCTTCGCGCTCCACCCTGCGCATGCGAGTGCCGCTGGGTGCTCTCGGGATCTCGCCGCGGTACCACAGCGCGCCTCCGAGTGCCGCCGAGCGCTCTCCCGATATCGCCGCTCCTTCACCCTGCTTCTCTGGGTGCCGCCGGGCGCTTTCCCGAGCTCGCCGCAATACCACCGTGCGCCTCCTGGTGCCGCTGTACGTCCGGTCGACCCGACGCACGCTCATCCCGCTCCTCGGGGTGCCGCCGGGCGCTCTCCTGAGCTCGCAGCGGTACCACCGTGCGCCTCCGAGTGCCGCCGAGCGCTCTCCCGGTATTGCCACTCGTTGACCTCGCACGTCGGGGTGCCGCCACGCGCTCTCCCGATATCGCCGCTCCTTCACCACAGTGCTCGGGGTGCCGCCGGGCGCTCTCCCGAGCTTGCCGCACTACCACCGTGCGCCTCCAGGTGCCGCTGTGCGTCCGGTCGACCCGACGCACGCTCATGCCGCTCCTCGGGGTGCTGCCGGGCGCTCTGCTGAGCTCTCCGCGCTACCACCGTGCGCCGGCAAGTGCCAGCGGGCACTCTCGGGATCTCGCCGCGGTACCACAGCGCGCCTCCGAGTGCCGCCGAGAGCACTCCCGATATCGCTGCTCCTTCACCACAGTGCCTGGGGTGCCGCCGGGCGCACTGCCGAGCTCACAGCGGTACCACCGCGTGCCTCCGAGTGCCGCTGAACGCTCTCCCGATATCGCCGCTCCTTCACCCTGCTTGTCTGGGTGCCGCCGGGTGCTTTCCCGAGCTTGCCGCACTACCACCGTGCGCCTCCAGGTGCCGCTGTGCGTCCAGTCGACCCGACACACGCTCATCCCGCTCCTCGGGGTGCCGCCGGACGCTCTCCCGAGCTCTTCGCGCTCCACCCTGCGCATGCGAGTGCCGCTGGGTGCTCTCGGGATCTCGCCGCGATACCACAGCGCGCCTCCAGGTGCCGCTGTGCGTCCAGTCGACCCGACGCACGCTCATCCCGCTCCTCGGGGTGCCGCCGGATGCTCTCCCGAGCTCTTCGCGCTCCACCCTGCGCATGCGAGTGCCGCTGGTTGCTCTCGGGATCTCGCCGCGATACCACCGTGCGCCTCCGAGTGCCGCCGAGCGCTCTCCCGATATCGCCGCTCCTTCACCCTGCTTGTCTGGGTGCCGCCGGGCGCTTTCCCGAGCTCGCCGCACTACCACCGTGCGCCTCCAGGTGCCGCTGTACGTCCGGTCGACCCGACGCACGCTCATCCCACTTCTCGGGGTGCCACCGGGCGCTCTCCCGAGCTCGTCGCGCTACCACCGTGCGCCTCCAGGTGCCGCTGTGCGTCCGGTCGACCCGACGCACGCTCATCCCGCTCCTCGGGGTGCCGCCGGGCGCTCTCCTGAGCTCGCAGCGGTACCACCGTGCGCCTCCGAGTGCCGCCGAGCGCTCTCCCGGTATTGCCACTCGTTGACCCCGCACGTCGGGGTGCCGCCACGCGCTCTCCCGATATCGCCGCTCCTTCACCACAGTGCTCGGGGTGCCGCCGGGCGCTCTCCCGAGCTTGCCGCACTACCACCGTGCGCCTCCAGGTGCCGCTGTGCGTCCGGTCGACCCGACGCACGCTCATCCCGCTCCTCGGGGTGCCGCCGGGCGCTCTCCCGAGCTCGCCGCACTACCACCGTGCGCCTCCAGGTGCCGCTGTGCGTCCGGTCGACCCGACGCACGCTCATCCCGCTCCTCGGGGTGCCGCCGGGCGCTCTCCCGAGCTCGCCGCACTACCACCGTGCGCCTCCAGGTGCCGCTGTGCGTCCTGTCCACCCGACGCATGCTCATCCCGCTCCTCGGGGTGCCGCCGGACGCTCTCCCGAGCTCTTCGCGCTCCACCCTGCGCATGCGAGTGCCGCTGGGTGCTCTCGGGATCTCGCCGCGGTACCACAGCGCGCCTCCGAGTGCCGCCGAGCCCTCTCCCGATATCGCCGCTCCTTCACCACGGTGCTCGGGTTGCCGCCAGGTGCTCTGCCGAGCTCGCCGCGTTACCACCGTGCGCCTCTGAGTGCCGCCGAGCGCTCTCCCGGTATCGACACTCGTTGACCCCGCACGTCGGGGTGCCGCCACGCGCTCTCCCGATATCGCCGCTCCTTCACCACAGTGCTCGGGGTGCCGCCGGGCGCTCTCCCGAGCTTGCCGCACTACCACCGTGCGCCTCCAGGTGCCGCTGTGCGTCCGGTCGACCCGACGCACGCTCATCCCGCTCCTCGGGGTGCTGCCGGGCGCTCTGCTGAGCTCTCCGCGCTACCACCGTGCGCCAGCAAGTGCCAGCGGGCACTCTCGGGATCTCGCCGCGGTACCACAGCGCGCCTCCGAGTGCCGCCGAGCGCTCTCCCGATATCGCTGCTCCTTCACCACAGTGCCTGGGGTGCCGCCGGGCGCACTGCCGAGCTCACAGCGGTACCACCGCGTGCCTCCGAGTGCCGCTGAACGCTCTCCCGATATCGCCGCTCCTTCACCCTGCTTGTCTGGGTGCCGCCGGGCGCTTTCCCGAGCTCGCCGCACTACCACCGTGCGCCTCCTGGTGCCGCTGTACGTCCGGTCGACCCGACGCACGCTCATCCCACTTCTCGGGGTGCCACCGGGCGCTCTCCTGAGCTCGCAGCGGTACCACCGTGCGCCTCCGAGTGCCGCCGAGCGCTCTCCCGGTATTGCCACTCGTTGACCCCGCACGTCGGGGTGCCACCACGCGCTCTCCCGATATCGCCGCTCCTTCACCACAGTGCTCGGGGTGCCGCCGGGCGCTCTCCTGAGCTCGCAGCGGTACCACCGTGCGCCTCCAGGTGCCGCTGTGCGTCCGGTCGACCCTACGCACGCTCATGCCGCTCCTCGGGGTGCTGCCGGGCGCTCTGCTGAGCTCTCCGCGCTACCACCGTGCGCCGGCAAGTGCCAGCGTGCACTCTCGGGATCTCGCCGCGGTACCACAGCGCGCCTCCGAGTGCCGCCGAGAGCACTCCCGATATCGCTGCTCCTTCACCACAGTGCCTGGGGTGCCGCCGGGCGCACTGCCGAGCTCACAGCGGTACCACCGCGTGCCTCCGAGTGCCGCTGAACGCTCTCCCGATATCGCCGCTCCTTCACCCTGCTTGTCTGGGTGCTGCCGGGCGCTTTCCCGAGCTTGCCGCACTACCACCGTGCGCCTCCAGGTGCCGCTGTGCGTCCGGTCGACCCGACGCACGCTCATCCCGCTCCTCGGGGTGCCGCCGGGCGCTCTCCCGAGCTCGCCGCACTACCACCGTGCGCCTCCAGGTGCCGCTGTGCGTCCGGTCGACCCGACGCATGCTCATCCCGCTCCTCGGGGTGCCGCCGGACGCTCTCCCGAGCTCTTCGCGCTCCACCCTGCGCATGCGAGTGCCGCTGGGTGCTCTCGGGATCTCGCCGCGGTACCACAGCGCGCCTCCGAGTGCCGCCGAGCGCTCTCCCGATATCGCCGCTCCTTCACCCTGCTTCTCTGGGTGCCGCCGGGCGCTTTCCCGAGCTCGCCGCAATACCACCGTGCGCCTCCTGGTGCCGCTGTACGTCCGGTCGACCCGACGCACGCTCATCCCGCTCCTCGGGGTGCCGCCGGGCGCTCTCCTGAGCTCGCAGCGGTACCACCGTGCGCCTCCGAGTGCCGCCGAGCGCTCTCCCGGTATTGCCACTCGTTGACCCCGCACGTCGGGGTGCCGCCACGCGCTCTCCCGATATCGCCGCTCCTTCACCACAGTGCTCGGGGTGCCGCCGGGCGCTCTCCCGAGCTTGCCGCACTACCACCGTGCGCCTCCAGGTGCCGCTGTGCGTCCAGTCGACCCGACGCACGCTCATGCCGCTCCTCGGGGTGCTGCCGGGCGCTCTGCTGAGCTCTCCGCGCTACCACCGTGCGCCGGCAAGTGCCAGCGGGCACTCTCGGGATCTCGCCGCGGTACAACCGTGCGCCTCCGAGTGCCGCAGAGCGCTCTCCCGGTATCGCCACTCGTTGACCCCGCACGTCGGGATGCCGCCAGGCGCTCTCCCGATATCGCCGCTCCTTCACCACGGTGCTCGGGGTGCCGCCGGGCGCTCTCCTGAGCTCGCAGCGGTAACACCGTGCGCCGGCAAGTGCCAGCGGGCACTTTCGGAATCTCGCTGCGGTACCACAGCGCGCCTCCGAGTGCCGCCGAGCGCTCTCCCGATATCGCTGCTCCTTCACCACAGTTCCTGCGGTGCCGCCGGGCGCACTGCCGAGCTCACAGCGATACCACAGCGCGCCTCCGAGTGCCGCCGAGCGCTCTCCCGATATCGCCGCTCCTTCACCCTGCTTGTCTGGGTGCCGCCGGGTGCTCTGCCGAGCTCGCCGCACTACCACCGTGCACCTCCAGGTGCCGCTGTGCGTCCGGTCGACCCGACGCACGCTCATCCCGCTCCTCGGGGTGCCGCCGGACGCTCTCCCGAGCTCTTCGCGCTCCACCCTGCGCATGCGAGTGCCGCTGGGTGCTCTCGGGATCTCGCCGCGGTACCACCGTGCGCCTCCGAGTGCCGCCGAGCGCTCT
Organism: Numenius arquata; assembly: GCF_964106895.1. Lineage (NCBI taxonomy): Eukaryota > Metazoa > Chordata > Aves > Charadriiformes > Scolopacidae > Numenius > Numenius arquata. The sequence goes on from NW_027415718.1 coordinate 280,349, forward strand.
CCCGGTATCGCCACTCGTTGACCCCGCACGTCGGGGTGCCGCCAGGCGCTCTCCCGATATCGCCGCTCCTTCACCACGGTGCTCGGGGTGCCGCCGGGCGCTCTCCTGAGCTCGCAGCGGTACCACCGTGCGCCTCCGAGTGCCGCCGAGCGCTCTCCCGGTATGGCCACTCGTTGACCCCGCACGTCGGGGTGCCGCCACGCGCTCTCCCGATATCGCCGCTCCTTCACCAGGTGCTCGGGGTGCCGCCGGGCGCTCTCCTGAGCTCGCAGCGGTACCACCGTGTGCCGGCAAGTGCCAGCGGGCACTCTCGGGATCTCGCCGCGGGACCAGAGCGCGCCTCCGAGTGCCGCCGAGCACTCTCCCGATATCGCTGCTCCTTCACCACAGTGCCTGGGGTGCCGCCGGGCGCACTGCCGAGCTCACAGCGGTACCACCGCGTGCCTCCGAGTGCCGCTGAGCGCTCTCCCGATATCGCCAGTCCTTCACCCTGCTTGTCTGGGTGCCGCCGGGCGCTTTCCCGAGCTTGCCGCACTACCACCGTGCGCCTCCAGGTGCCGCTGTGCGTCCAGTCGACCCGACGCACGCTCATCCTGCTCCTCGGGGTGCCGCCGGACGCTCTCCCGAGCTCTTCGCGCTCCACCCTGCGCATGCGAGTGCCGCTGGGTGCTCTCGGGATCTCGCCGCGGTACCACCGTGCGCCTCTGAGTGCCGCCGAGCGCTCTCCCGGTATCGCCACTCGTTGACCCCGCACGTCGGGGTGCCGCCAGGCGCTCTCCCGATATCGCCGCTCCTTCACCACGGTGCTCGGGGTGCCGCCGGGCGCTCTCCTGAGCTCGCAGCGGTACCACCGTGCGCCTCCGAGTGCCGCCGATCGCTCTCCCGGTATCGCCACTCGTTGACCCCGCACGTCGGGGTGCCGCCAGGCGCTCTCCCGATATCGCCGCTCCTTCACCACGGTGCTCGGGGTGCCGCCGGGCGCTCTCCTGAGCTCGCAGCGTTACCACCGTGCGCCTCCGAGTGCCGCCGAGCGCTCTCCCGGTATCGCCACTCGTTGACCCCGCACGTCGGGGTGCCGCCACGCGCTCTCCCGATATCGCCGCTCCTTCACCACGGTGCTCGGGGTGCCGCCGGGCGCTCTCCTGAGCTCGCAGCGGTACCACCGTGCGCCGGCAAGTGCCAGCGGGCACTCTCGGGATCTCGCCGCGGTACCACAGCGCGCCTCCGAGTGCCGCAGAGCGCTCTCCCGATATCGCTGCTCCTTCACCACAGTGCCTGGGGTGCCGCCGGGCGCACTGCCGAGCTCACAGCGGTACCACCGCGTGCCTCCGAGTGCCGCTGAACGCTCTCCCGATATCGCCGCTCCTTCACCCTGCTTGTCTGGGTGCCGCCGGGCGCTTTCCCGAGCTCGCCGCACTACCACCGTGCGCCTCCAGGTGCCGCTGTGCGTCCGGTCGACCCGACGCATGCTCATCCCGCTCCTCGGTGTGCCGCCGGACGCTCTCCCGAGCTCGTCGCGCTACCACCGTGCGCTTCCAGGTGCCGCTGTGCGTCCGGTCGACCCGACGCACGCTCATCCCGCTCCTCGGGGTGCCGCCGGACGCTCTCCCGAGCTCTTCGCGCTCCACCCTGCGCATGCGAGTGCCGCTGGGTGCTCTCGGGATCTCGCCGCGATACCACAGCGCGCCTCCGAGTGCCGCCGAGCGCTCTCCCGATATCGCCGCTCCTTCACCCTGCTTGTCTGGGTGCCGCCGGGCGCTTTCCCGAGCTTGCCGCACTACCACCGTGCGCCTCCAGGTGCCGCTGTGCGTCCGGTCGACCCGACGCACGCTCATCCCGCTCCTCGGGGTGCTGCCGGGCGCTCTGCTGAGCTCTCCGCGCTACCACCGTGCGCCGGCAAGTGCCAGCGTGCACTCTCGGGATCTCGCCGCGGTACCACAGCGCGCCTCCGAGTGCCGCCGAGCGCTCTCCCGATATCGCCGCTCCTTCACCCTGCTTGTCTGGGTGCCGCCGGGTGCTCTGCCGAGCTCGCCGCACTACCACCGTGCACCTCCAGGTGCCTCTGTGCGTCCGGTCCACCCGACGCACGCTCATCCCGCTCCTCGGGGTGCCGCCGGACGCTCTCCCGAGCTCTTCGCGCTCCACCCTGCGCATGCGAGTGCCGCTGGGTGCTCTCGGGATCTCGCTGCGGTACCACCGTGCGCCTCCGAGTGCCGCCGAGCGCTCTCCCGCTATCGCCACTCGTTGACCCCGCACGTCGGGGTGCCGCCAGGCGCTCTCCCGATATCGCCGCTCCTTCACCACAGTGCCTGGGGTGCCGCCGGGCGCACTGCCGAGCTCGCAGTGGTACCACCGTGCGCCTCCGAGTGCCGCCGAACGCTCTCCCGATATCGCCGCTCCTTCACCCTGCTTGTCTGGGTGCCGCCGGGCGCTTTCACGAGCTTGCCGCACTACCACCGTGCGCCTCCAGGTGCCGCTGTGCGTCCGGTCGACCCGACGCACGCTCATCCTGCTCCTCGGGGTGCCACCGGGCGCTCTCCCGAGCTCGTCGCGCTACCACCGTGCGCCTCCAGGTGCCGCTGTGCGTCCGGTCGACCCGACGCACGCTCATCCCGCTCCTCGGGGTGCCGCCGGACGCTCTCCCGAGCTCTTCGCGCTCCACCCTGCGCATGCGAGTGCCGCTGGGTGCTCTCGGGATCTCGCCGCGATACCACAGCGCGCCTCCGAGTGCCGCCGAGCGCTCTCCCGATATCGCCGCTCCTTCACCCTGCTTGTCTGGGTTCCGCCGGGCGCTCTCCTGAGCTCGCAGCGGTACCACCGTGCGCCTCCGAGTGCCGCCGAGCGCTCTCCCGGTATTGCCACTCGTTGACCTCGCACGTCGGGGTGCCGCCACGCGCTCTCCCGATATCGCCGCTCCTTCACCACAGTGCTCGGGGTGCCGCCGGGCGCTCTCCCGAGCTTGCCGCACTACCACCGTGCGCCTCCAGGTGCCGCTGTGCGTCCGGTCGACCCGACGCACGCTCATGCCGCTCCTCGGGGTGCTGCCGGGCGCTCTGCTGAGCTCTCCGCGCTACCACCGTGCGCCGGCAAGTGCCAGCGGGCACTCTCGGGATCTCGCCGCGGTACCACAGCGCGCCTCCGAGTGCCGCCGAGAGCACTCCCGATATCGCTGCTCCTTCACCACAGTGCCTGGGGTGCCGCCGGGCGCACTGCCGAGCTCACAGCGGTACCACCGCGTGCCTCCGAGTGCCGCTGAACGCTCTCCCGATATCGCCGCTCCTTCACCCTGCTTGTCTGGGTGCCGCCGGGTGCTTTCCCGAGCTTGCCGCACTACCACCGTGCGCCTCCAGGTGCCGCTGTGCGTCCAGTCGACCCGACACACGCTCATCCCGCTCCTCGGGGTGCCGCCGGACGCTCTCCCGAGCTCTTCGCGCTCCACCCTGCGCATGCGAGTGCCGCTGGGTGCTCTCGGGATCTCGCCGCGATACCACCGTGCGCCTCCGAGTGCCGCCGAGCGCTCTCCCGATATCGCCGCTCCTTCACCCTGCTTGTCTGGGTGCCGCCGGGCGCTTTCCCGAGCTCGCCGCACTACCACCGTGCGCCTCCAGGTGCCGCTGTACGTCCGGTCGACCCGACGCACGCTCATCCCACTTCTCGGGGTGCCACCGGGCGCTCTCCCGAGCTCGTCGCGCTACCACCGTGCGCCTCCAGGTGCCGCTGTGCGTCCGGTCGACCCGACGCACGCTCATCCCGCTCCTCGGGGTGCCGCCGGGCGCTCTCCTGAGCTCGCAGCGGTACCACCGTGCGCCTCCGAGTGCCGCCGAGCGCTCTCCCGGTATTGCCACTCGTTGACCCCGCACGTCGGGGTGCCGCCACGCGCTCTCCCGATATCGCCGCTCCTTCACCACAGTGCTCGGGGTGCCGCCGGGCGCTCTCCCGAGCTTGCCGCACTACCACCGTGCGCCTCCAGGTGCCGCTGTGCGTCCGGTCGACCCGACGCACGCTCATCCCGCTCCTCGGGGTGCCGCCGGGCGCTCTCCCGAGCTCGCCGCACTACCACCGTGCGCCTCCAGGTGCCGCTGTGCGTCCGGTCGACCCGACGCACGCTCATCCCGCTCCTCGGGGTGCCGCCGGGCGCTCTCCCGAGCTCGCCGCACTACCACCGTGCGCCTCCAGGTGCCGCTGTGCGTCCTGTCCACCCGACGCATGCTCATCCCGCTCCTCGGGGTGCCGCCGGACGCTCTCCCGAGCTCTTCGCGCTCCACCCTGCGCATGCGAGTGCCGCTGGGTGCTCTCGGGATCTCGCCGCGGTACCACAGCGCGCCTCCGAGTGCCGCCGAGCCCTCTCCCGATATCGCCGCTCCTTCACCACGGTGCTCGGGTTGCCGCCAGGTGCTCTGCCGAGCTCGCCGCGTTACCACCGTGCGCCTCTGAGTGCCGCCGAGCGCTCTCCCGGTATCGACACTCGTTGACCCCGCACGTCGGGGTGCCGCCACGCGCTCTCCCGATATCGCCGCTCCTTCACCACAGTGCTCGGGGTGCCGCCGGGCGCTCTCCCGAGCTTGCCGCACTACCACCGTGCGCCTCCAGGTGCCGCTGTGCGTCCGGTCGACCCGACGCACGCTCATCCCGCTCCTCGGGGTGCTGCCGGGCGCTCTGCTGAGCTCTCCGCGCTACCACCGTGCGCCAGCAAGTGCCAGCGGGCACTCTCGGGATCTCGCCGCGGTACCACAGCGCGCCTCCGAGTGCCGCCGAGCGCTCTCCCGATATCGCTGCTCCTTCACCACAGTGCCTGGGGTGCCGCCGGGCGCACTGCCGAGCTCACAGCGGTACCACCGCGTGCCTCCGAGTGCCGCTGAACGCTCTCCCGATATCGCCGCTCCTTCACCCTGCTTGTCTGGGTGCCGCCGGGCGCTTTCCCGAGCTCGCCGCACTACCACCGTGCGCCTCCTGGTGCCGCTGTACGTCCGGTCGACCCGACGCACGCTCATCCCACTTCTCGGGGTGCCACCGGGCGCTCTCCTGAGCTCGCAGCGGTACCACCGTGCGCCTCCGAGTGCCGCCGAGCGCTCTCCCGGTATTGCCACTCGTTGACCCCGCACGTCGGGGTGCCACCACGCGCTCTCCCGATATCGCCGCTCCTTCACCACAGTGCTCGGGGTGCCGCCGGGCGCTCTCCTGAGCTCGCAGCGGTACCACCGTGCGCCTCCAGGTGCCGCTGTGCGTCCGGTCGACCCTACGCACGCTCATGCCGCTCCTCGGGGTGCTGCCGGGCGCTCTGCTGAGCTCTCCGCGCTACCACCGTGCGCCGGCAAGTGCCCGCGTGCACTCTCGGGATCTCGCCGCGGTACCACAGCGCGCCTCCGAGTGCCGCCGAGAGCACTCCCGATATCGCTGCTCCTTCACCACAGTGCCTGGGGTGCCGCCGGGCGCACTGCCGAGCTCACAGCGGTTACCACCGCGTGCCTCCGAGTGCCGCTGAACGCTCTCCCGATATCGCCGCTCCTTCACCCTGCTTGTCTGGGTGCTGCCGGGCGCTTTCCCGAGCTTGCCGCACTACCACCGTGCGCCTCCAGGTGCCGCTGTGCGCCGCGGTCGACCCGACGCACGCTCATCCCGCTCCTCGGGGTGCCGCCGGGCGCTCTCCCGAGCTCGCCGCACTACCACCGTGCGCCTCCAGGTGCCGCTGTGCGTCCGGTCGACCCGACGCATGCTCATCCCGCTCCTCGGGGTGCCGCCGGACGCTCTCCCGAGCTCTTCGCGCTCCACCCTGCGCATGCGAGTGCCGCTGGGTGCTCTCGGGATCTCGCCGCGGTACCACAGCGCGCCTCCGAGTGCCGCCGAGCGCTCTCCCGATATCGCCGCTCCTTCACCCTGCTTCTCTGGGTGCCGCCGGGCGCTTTCCCGAGCTCGCCGCAATACCACCGTGCGCCTCCTGGTGCCGCTGTACGTCCGGTCGACCCGACGCACGCTCATCCCGCTCCTCGGGGTGCCGCCGGGCGCTCTCCTGAGCTCGCAGCGGTACCACCGTGCGCCTCCGAGTGCCGCCGAGCGCTCTCCCGGTATTGCCACTCGTTGACCCCGCACGTCGGGGTGCCGCCACGCGCTCTCCCGATATCGCCGCTCCTTCACCACAGTGCTCGGGGTGCCGCCGGGCGCTCTCCCGAGCTTGCCGCACTACCACCGTGCGCCTCCAGGTGCCGCTGTGCGTCCAGTCGACCCGACGCACGCTCATGCCGCTCCTCGGGGTGCTGCCGGGCGCTCTGCTGAGCTCTCCGCGCTACCACCGTGCGCCGGCAAGTGCCAGCGGGCACTCTCGGGATCTCGCCGCGGTACAACCGTGCGCCTCCGAGTGCCGCAGAGCGCTCTCCCGGTATCGCCACTCGTTGACCCCGCACGTCGGGATGCCGCCAGGCGCTCTCCCGATATCGCCGCTCCTTCACCACGGTGCTCGGGGTGCTGCCGGGCGCTCTCCTGAGCTCGCAGCGGTAACACCGTGCGCCGGCAAGTGCCAGCGGGCACTTTCGGAATCTCGCTGCGGTACCACAGCGCGCCTCCGAGTGCCGCCGAGCGCTCTCCCGATATCGCTGCTCCTTCACCACAGTTCCTGCGGTGCCGCCGGGCGCACTGCCGAGCTCACAGCGATACCACAGCGCGCCTCCGAGTGCCGCCGAGCGCTCTCCCGATATCGCCGCTCCTTCACCCTGCTTGTCTGGGTGCCGCCGGGTGCTCTGCCGAGCTCGCCGCACTACCACCGTGCACCTCCAGGTGCCGCTGTGCGTCCGGTCGACCCGACGCACGCTCATCCCGCTCCTCGGGGTGCCGCCGGACGCTCTCCCGAGCTCTTCGCGCTCCACCCTGCGCATGCGAGTGCCGCTGGGTGCTCTCGGGATCTCGCCGCGGTACCACCGTGCGCCTCCGAGTGCCGCCGAGCGCTCTCCCGGTATCGCCACTCGTTGACCCCGCACGTCGGGGTGCCGCCAGGCGCTCTCCCGATATCGCCGCTCCTTCACCACGGTGCTCGGGGTGCCGCCGGGCGCTCTCCTGAGCTCGCAGCGGTACCACCGTGCGCCTCCGAGTGCCGCCGAGCGCTCTCCCGGTATGGCCACTCGTTGACCCCGCACGTCGGGGTGCCGCCACGCGCTCTCCCGATATCGCCGCTCCTTCACCAGGTGCTCGGGGTGCCGCCGGGCGCTCTCCTGAGCTCGCAGCGGTACCACCGTGTGCCGGCAAGTGCCAGCGGGCACTCTCGGGATCTCGCCGCGGGACCACAGCGCGCCTCCGAGTGCCGCCGAGCACTCTCCCGATATCGCTGCTCCTTCACCACAGTGCCTGGGGTGCCGCCGGGCGCACTGCCGAGCTCACAGCGGTACCACCGCGTGCCTCCGAGTGCCGCTGAGCGCTCTCCCGATATCGCCAGTCCTTCACCCTGCTTGTCTGGGTGCCGCCGGGCGCTTTCCCGAGCTTGCCGCACTACCACCGTGCGCCTCCAGGTGCCGCTGTGCGTCCAGTCGACCCGACGCACGCTCATCCTGCTCCTCGGGGTGCCGCCGGACGCTCTCCCGAGCTCTTCGCGCTCCACCCTGCGCATGCGAGTGCCGCTGGGTGCTCTCGGGATCTCGCCGCGGTACCACCGTGCGCCTCTGAGTGCCGCCGAGCGCTCTCCCGGTATCGCCACTCGTTGACCCCGCACGTCGGGGTGCCGCCAGGCGCTCTCCCGATATCGCCGCTCCTTCACCACGGTGCTCGGGGTGCCGCCGGGCGCTCTCCTGAGCTCGCAGCGGTACCACCGTGCGCCTCCGAGTGCCGCCGATCGCTCTCCCGGTATCGCCACTCGTTGACCCCGCACGTCGGGGTGCCGCCAGGCGCTCTCCCGATATCGCCGCTCCTTCACCACGGTGCTCGGGGTGCCGCCGGGCGCTCTCCTGAGCTCGCAGCGTTACCACCGTGCGCCTCCTAGTGCCGCCGAGCGCTCTCCCGGTATCGCCACTCGTTGACCCCGCACGTCGGGGTGCCGCCAGGCGCTCTCCCGATATCGCCGCTCCTTCACCACGGTGCTCGGGGTGCCGCCGGGCGCTCTCCTGAGCTCGCAGCGGTACCACCGTGCGCCGGCAAGTGCCAGCGGGCACTCTCGGGATCTCGCCGCGGTACCACAGCGCGCCTCCGAGTGCCGCAGAGCGCTCTCCCGATATCGCTGCTCCTTCACCACAGTGCCTGGGGTGCCGCCGGGCGCACTGCCGAGCTCACAGCGGTACCACCGCGTGCCTCCGAGTGCCGCTGAACGCTCTCCCGATATCGCCGCTCCTTCACCCTGCTTGTCTGGGTGCCGCCGGGCGCTTTCCCGAGCTCGCCGCACTACCACCGTGCGCCTCCAGGTGCCGCTGTGCGTCCGGTCGACCCGACGCATGCTCATCCCGCTCCTCGGTGTGCCGCCGGACGCTCTCCCGAGCTCGTCGCGCTACCACCGTGCGCTTCCAGGTGCCGCTGTGCGTCCGGTCGACCCGACGCACGCTCATCCCGCTCCTCGGGGTGCCGCCGGGCGCTCTCCCGAGCTCGCCGCACTACCACCGTGCGCCTCCAGGTGCCGCTGTGCGTCCTGTCCACCCGACGCATGCTCATCCCGCTCCTCGGGGTGCCGCCGGACGCTCTCCCGAGCTCTTCGCGCTCCACCCTGCGCATGCGAGTGCCGCTGGGTGCTCTCGGGATCTCGCCGCGGTACCACAGCGCGCCTCCGAGTGCCGCCGAGCCCTCTCCCGATATCGCCGCTCCTTCACCACGGTGCTCGGGTTGCCGCCAGGTGCTCTGCCGAGCTCGCCGCGTTACCACCGTGCGCCTCTGAGTGCCGCCGAGCGCTCTCCCGGTATCGACACTCGTTGACCCCGCACGTCGGGGTGCCGCCACGCGCTCTCCCGATATCGCCGCTCCTTCACCACAGTGCTCGGGGTGCCGCCGGGCGCTCTCCCGAGCTTGCCGCACTACCACCGTGCGCCTCCAGGTGCCGCTGTGCGTCCGGTCGACCCGACGCACGCTCATCCCGCTCCTCGGGGTGCCGCCGGACGCTCTCCCGAGCTCTTCGCGCTCCACCCTGCGCATGCGAGTGCCGCTGGGTGCTCTCGGGATCTCGCCGCGGTACCACAGTGCGCCTCCGAGTGCCGCCGAGCGCTCTCCCGGTATCGCCACTCGTTGATCCCGCACGTCGGGGTGCCGCCAGGCGCTCTCCCGATATCGCCGCTCCTTCACCACGGTGCTCGGGGTGCCGCCGGGCGCTCTCCTGAGCTCGCAGCGGTACCACCGTGCGCCTCCGAGTGCCGCCGATCGCTGTCCCGGTATCGCCACTCGTTGACCCCGCACGTCGGGGTGCCGCCACGCGCTCTCCCGATATCGCCGCTCCTTCACCACGGTGCTCGGGGTGCCGCCGGGCGCTCTCCTGAGCTCGCAGCGGTACCACCGTGCGCCGGCAAGTGCCAGCGGGCACTCTCGGGATCTCGCCGCGGTACCACAGCGCGCCTCCGAGTGCCGCCGAGCGCTCTCCCGATATCGCTGCTCCTTCACCACAGTGCCTGGGGTGCCGCCGGGCGCACTGCCGAGCTCACAGCGGTACCACCGCGTGCCTCCGCGTGCCGCTGAACGCTCTCCCGATATCGCCGCTCCTTCACCCTGCTTGTCTGGGTGCCGCCGGATGCTCTGCCGAGCTCGCCGCACTACCACCGTGCACCTCCAGGTGCCGCTGTGCGTCCGGTCGACCCGACGCACGCTCATCCCACTTCTCGGGGTGCCACCGGGCGCTCTCCTGAGCTCGCAGCGGTACCACCGTGCGCCTCCGAGTGCCGCCGAGCGCTCTCCCGGTATTGCCACTCGTTGACCCCGCACGTCGGGGTGCCACCACGCGCTCTCCCGATATCGCCGCTCCTTCACCACAGTGCTCGGGGTGCCGCCGGGCGCTCTCCTGAGCTCGCAGCGGTACCACCGTGCGCCTCCAGGTGCCGCTGTGCGTCCGGTCGACCCTACGCACGCTCATGCCGCTCCTCGGGGTGCTGCCGGGCGCTCTGCTGAGCTCTCCGCGCTACCACCGTGCGCCGGCAAGTGCCAGCGTGCACTCTCGGGATCTCGCCGCGGTACCACAGCGCGCCTCCGAGTGCCGCCGAGAGCACTCCCGATATCGCTGCTCCTTCACCACAGTGCCTGGGGTGCCGCCGGGCGCACTGCCGAGCTCACAGCGGTACCACCGCGTGCCTCCGAGTGCCGCTGAACGTTCTCCCGATATCGCCGCTCCTTCACCCTGCTTGTCTGGGTGCTGCCGGGCGCTTTCCCGAGCTTGCCGCACTACCACCGTGCGCCTCCAGGTGCCGCTGTGCGTCCGGTCGACCCGACGCACGCTCATCCCGCTCCTCGGGGTGCCGCCGGGCGCTCTCCCGAGCTCGCCGCACTACCACCGTGCGCCTCCAGGTGCCGCTGTGCGTCCGGTCGACCCGACGCATGCTCATCCCGCTCCTCGGGGTGCCGCCGGACGCTCTCCCGAGCTCTTCGCGCTCCACCCTGCGCATGCGAGTGCCGCTGGGTGCTCTCGGGATCTCGCCGCGGTACCACAGCGCGCCTCCGAGTGCCGCCGAGCGCTCTCCCGATATCGCCGCTCCTTCACCCTGCTTCTCTGGGTGCCGCCGGGCGCTTTCCCGAGCTCGCCGCAATACCACCGTGCGCCTCCTGGTGCCGCTGTACGTCCGGTCGACCCGACGCACGCTCATCCCGCTCCTCGGGGTGCCGCCGGGCGCTCTCCTGAGCTCGCAGCGGTACCACCGTGCGCCTCCGAGTGCCGCCGAGCGCTCTCCCGGTATTGCCACTCGTTGACCCCGCACGTCGGGGTGCCGCCACGCGCTCTCCCGATATCGCCGCTCCTTCACCACAGTGCTCGGGGTGCCGCCGGGCGCTCTCCCGAGCTTGCCGCACTACCACCGTGCGCCTCCAGGTGCCGCTGTGCGTCCAGTCGACCCGACGCACGCTCATCCCGCTCCTCGGGGTGCTGCCGGGCGCTCTGCTGAGCTCTCCGCGCTACCACCGTGCGCCGGCAAGTGCCAGCGGGCACTCTCGGGATCTCGCCGCGGTACAACCGTGCGCCTCCGAGTGCCGCAGAGCGCTCTCCCGGTATCGCCACTCGTTGACCCCGCACGTCGGGATGCCGCCAGGCGCTCTCCCGATATCGCCGCTCCTTCACCACGGTGCTCGGGGTGCCGCCGGGCGCTCTCCTGAGCTCGCAGCGGTAACACCGTGCGCCGGCAAGTGCCAGCGGGCACTTTCGGAATCTCGCTGCGGTACCACAGCGCGCCTCCGAGTGCCGCCGAGCGCTCTCCCGATATCGCTGCTCCTTCACCACAGTTCCTGCGGTGCCGCCGGGCGCACTGCCGAGCTCACAGCGATACCACAGCGCGCCTCCGAGTGCCGCCGAGCGCTCTCCCGATATCGCCGCTCCTTCACCCTGCTTGTCTGGGTGCCGCCGGGTGCTCTGCCGAGCTCGCCGCACTACCACCGTGCACCTCCAGGTGCCGCTGTGCGTCCGGTCGACCCGACGCACGCTCATCCCGCTCCTCGGGGTGCCGCCGGACGCTCTCCCGAGCTCTTCGCGCTCCACCCTGCGCATGCGAGTGCCGCTGGGTGCTCTCGGGATCTCGCCGCGGTACCACCGTGCGCCTCCGAGTGCCGCCGAGCGCTCTCCCGGTATCGCCACTCGTTGACCCCGCACGTCGGGGTGCCGCCAGGCGCTCTCCCGATATCGCCGCTCCTTCACCACGGTGCTCGGGGTGCCGCCGGGCGCTCTCCTGAGCTCGCAGCGGTACCACCGTGCGCCTCCGAGTGCCGCCGAGCGCTCTCCCGGTATGGCCACTCGTTGACCCCGCACGTCGGGGTGCCGCCACGCGCTCTCCCGATATCGCCGCTCCTTCACCAGGTGCTCGGGGTGCCGCCGGGCGCTCTCCTGAGCTCGCAGCGGAACCACCGTGTGCCGGCAAGTGCCAGCGGGCACTCTCGGGATCTCGCCGCGGGACCACAGCGCGCCTCCGAGTGCCGCCGAGCACTCTCCCGATATCGCTGCTCCTTCACCACAGTGCCTGGGGTGCCGCCGGGCGCACTGCCGAGCTCACAGCGGTACCACCGCGTGCCTCCGAGTGCCGCTGAGCGCTCTCCCGATATCGCCAGTCCTTCACCCTGCTTGTCTGGGTGCCGCCGGGCGCTTTCCCGAGCTTGCCGCACTACCACCGTGCGCCTCCAGGTGCCGCTGTGCGTCCAGTCGACCCGACGCACGCTCATCCTGCTCCTCGGGGTGCCGCCGGACGCTCTCCCGAGCTCTTCGCGCTCCACCCTGCGCATGCGAGTGCCGCTGGGTGCTCTCGGGATCTCGCCGCGGTACCACCGTGCGCCTCTGAGTGCCGCCGAGCGCTCTCCCGGTATCGCCACTCGTTGACCCCGCACGTCGGGGTGCCGCCAGGCGCTCTCCCGATATCGCCGCTCCTTCACCACGGTGCTCGGGGTGCCGCCGGGCGCTCTCCTGAGCTCGCAGCGGTACCACCGTGCGCCTCCGAGTGCCGCCGATCGCTCTCCCGGTATCGCCACTCGTTGACCCCGCACGTCGGGGTGCCGCCAGGCGCTCTCCCGATATCGCCGCTCCTTCACCACGGTGCTCGGGGTGCCGCCGGGCGCTCTCCTGAGCTCGCAGCGTTACCACCGTGCGCCTCCGAGTGCCGCCGAGCGCTCTCCCGGTATCGCCACTCGTTGACCCCGCACGTCGGGGTGCCGCCAGGCGCTCTCCCGATATCGCCGCTTCTTCACCACGGTGCTCGGGGTGCCGCCGGGCGCTCTCCTGAGCTCGCAGCGGTACCACCGTGCGCCGGCAAGTGCCAGCGGGCACTCTCGGGATCTCGCCGCGGTACCACAGCGCGCCTCCGAGTGCCGCAGAGCGCTCTCCCGATATCGCTGCTCCTTCACCACAGTGCCTGGGGTGCCGCCGGGCGCACTGCCGAGCTCACAGCGGTACCACCGCGTGCCTCCGAGTGCCGCTGAACGCTCTCCCGATATCGCCGCTCCTTCACCCTGCTTGTCTGGGTGCCGCCGGGCGCTTTCCCGAGCTCGCCGCACTACCACCGTGCGCCTCCAGGTGCCGCTGTGCGTCCGGTCGACCCGACGCATGCTCATCCCGCTCCTCGGTGTGCCGCCGGACGCTCTCCCGAGCTCGTCGCGCTACCACCGTGCGCTTCCAGGTGCCGCTGTGCGTCCGGTCGACCCGACGCACGCTCATCCCGCTCCTCGGGGTGCCGCCGGACGCTCTCCCGAGCTCTTCGCGCTCCACCCTGCGCATGCGAGTGCCGCTGGGTGCTCTCGGGATCTCGCCGCGGTACCACAGTGCGCCTCCGAGTGCCGCCGAGCGCTCTCCCGGTATCGCCACTCGTTGATCCCGCACGTCGGGGTGCCGCCAGGCGCTCTCCCGATATCGCCGCTCCTTCACCACGGTGCTCGGGGTGCCGCCGGGCGCTCTCCTGAGCTCGCAGCGGTACCACCGTGCGCCTCCGAGTGCCGCCGATCGCTGTCCCGGTATCGCCACTCGTTGACCCCGCACGTCGGGGTGCCGCCACGCGCTCTCCCGATATCGCCGCTCCTTCACCACGGTGCTCGGGGTGCCGCCGGGCGCTCTCCTGAGCTCGCAGCGGTACCACCGTGCGCCGGCAAGTGCCAGCGGGCACTCTCGGGATCTCGCCGCGGTACCACAGCGCGCCTCCGAGTGCCGCCGAGCGCTCTCCCGATATCGCTGCTCCTTCACCACAGTGCCTGGGGTGCCGCCGGGCGCACTGCCGAGCTCACAGCGGTACCACCGCGTGCCTCCGCGTGCCGCTGAACGCTCTCCCGATATCGCCGCTCCTTCACCCTGCTTGTCTGGGTGCCGCCGGATGCTCTGCCGAGCTCGCCGCACTACCACCGTGCACCTCCAGGTGCCGCTGTGCGTCCGGTCGACCCGACGCACGCTCATCCCACTTCTCGGGGTGCCACCGGGCGCTCTCCTGAGCTCGCAGCGGTACCACCGTGCGCCTCCGAGTGCCGCCGAGCGCTCTCCCGGTATTGCCACTCGTTGACCCCGCACGTCGGGGTGCCACCACGCGCTCTCCCGATATCGCCGCTCCTTCACCACAGTGCTCGGGGTGCCGCCGGGCGCTCTCCTGAGCTCGCAGCGGTACCACCGTGCGCCTCCAGGTGCCGCTGTGCGTCCGGTCGACCCTACGCACGCTCATGCCGCTCCTCGGGGTGCTGCCGGGCGCTCTGCTGAGCTCTCCGCGCTACCACCGTGCGCCGGCAAGTGCCAGCGTGCACTCTCGGGATCTCGCCGCGGTACCACAGCGCGCCTCCGAGTGCCGCCGAGAGCACTCCCGATATCGCTGCTCCTTCACCACAGTGCCTGGGGTGCCGCCGGGCGCACTGCCGAGCTCACAGCGGTACCACCGCGTGCCTCCGAGTGCCGCTGAACGTTCTCCCGATATCGCCGCTCCTTCACCCTGCTTGTCTGGGTGCTGCCGGGCGCTTTCCCGAGCTTGCCGCACTACCACCGTGCGCCTCCAGGTGCCGCTGTGCGTCCGGTCGACCCGACGCACGCTCATCCCGCTCCTCGGGGTGCCGCCGGGCGCTCTCCCGAGCTCGCCGCACTACCACCGTGCGCCTCCAGGTGCCGCTGTGCGTCCGGTCGACCCGACGCATGCTCATCCCGCTCCTCGGGGTGCCGCCGGACGCTCTCCCGAGCTCTTCGCGCTCCACCCTGCGCATGCGAGTGCCGCTGGGTGCTCTCGGGATCTCGCCGCGGTACCACAGCGCGCCTCCGAGTGCCGCCGAGCGCTCTCCCGATATCGCCGCTCCTTCACCCTGCTTCTCTGGGTGCCGCCGGGCGCTTTCCCGAGCTCGCCGCAATACCACCGTGCGCCTCCTGGTGCCGCTGTACGTCCGGTCGACCCGACGCACGCTCATCCCGCTCCTCGGGGTGCCGCCGGGCGCTCTCCTGAGCTCGCAGCGGTACCACCGTGCGCCTCCGAGTGCCGCCGAGCGCTCTCCCGGTATTGCCACTCGTTGACCCCGCACGTCGGGGTGCCGCCACGCGCTCTCCCGATATCGCCGCTCCTTCACCACAGTGCTCGGGGTGCCGCCGGGCGCTCTCCCGAGCTTGCCGCACTACCACCGTGCGCCTCCAGGTGCCGCTGTGCGTCCAGTCGACCCGACGCACGCTCATCCCGCTCCTCGGGGTGCTGCCGGGCGCTCTGCTGAGCTCTCCGCGCTACCACCGTGCGCCGGCAAGTGCCAGCGGGCACTCTCGGGATCTCGCCGCGGTACAACCGTGCGCCTCCGAGTGCCGCAGAGCGCTCTCCCGGTATCGCCACTCGTTGACCCCGCACGTCGGGATGCCGCCAGGCGCTCTCCCGATATCGCCGCTCCTTCACCACGGTGCTCGGGGTGCCGCCGGGCGCTCTCCTGAGCTCGCAGCGGTAACACCGTGCGCCGGCAAGTGCCAGCGGGCACTTTCGGAATCTCGCTGCGGTACCACAGCGCGCCTCCGAGTGCCGCCGAGCGCTCTCCCGATATCGCTGCTCCTTCACCACAGTTCCTGCGGTGCCGCCGGGCGCACTGCCGAGCTCACAGCGATACCACAGCGCGCCTCCGAGTGCCGCCGAGCGCTCTCCCGATATCGCCGCTCCTTCACCCTGCTTGTCTGGGTGCCGCCGGGTGCTCTGCCGAGCTCGCCGCACTACCACCGTGCACCTCCAGGTGCCGCTGTGCGTCCGGTCGACCCGACGCACGCTCATCCCGCTCCTCGGGGTGCCGCCGGACGCTCTCCCGAGCTCTTCGCGCTCCACCCTGCGCATGCGAGTGCCGCTGGGTGCTCTCGGGATCTCGCCGCGGTACCACCGTGCGCCTCCGAGTGCCGCCGAGCGCTCTCCCGGTATCGCCACTCGTTGACCCCGCACGTCGGGGTGCCGCCAGGCGCTCTCCCGATATCGCCGCTCCTTCACCACGGTGCTCGGGGTGCCGCCGGGCGCTCTCCTGAGCTCGCAGCGGTACCACCGTGCGCCTCCGAGTGCCGCCGAGCGCTCTCCCGGTATGGCCACTCGTTGACCCCGCACGTCGGGGTGCCGCCACGCGCTCTCCCGATATCGCCGCTCCTTCACCAGGTGCTCGGGGTGCCGCCGGGCGCTCTCCTGAGCTCGCAGCGGAACCACCGTGTGCCGGCAAGTGCCAGCGGGCACTCTCGGGATCTCGCCGCGGGACCACAGCGCGCCTCCGAGTGCCGCCGAGCACTCTCCCGATATCGCTGCTCCTTCACCACAGTGCCTGGGGTGCCGCCGGGCGCACTGCCGAGCTCACAGCGGTACCACCGCGTGCCTCCGAGTGCCGCTGAGCGCTCTCCCGATATCGCCAGTCCTTCACCCTGCTTGTCTGGGTGCCGCCGGGCGCTTTCCCGAGCTTGCCGCACTACCACCGTGCGCCTCCAGGTGCCGCTGTGCGTCCAGTCGACCCGACGCACGCTCATCCTGCTCCTCGGGGTGCCGCCGGACGCTCTCCCGAGCTCTTCGCGCTCCACCCTGCGCATGCGAGTGCCGCTGGGTGCTCTCGGGATCTCGCCGCGGTACCACCGTGCGCCTCTGAGTGCCGCCGAGCGCTCTCCCGGTATCGCCACTCGTTGACCCCGCACGTCGGGGTGCCGCCAGGCGCTCTCCCGATATCGCCGCTCCTTCACCACGGTGCTCGGGGTGCCGCCGGGCGCTCTCCTGAGCTCGCAGCGGTACCACCGTGCGCCTCCGAGTGCCGCCGATCGCTCTCCCGGTATCGCCACTCGTTGACCCCGCACGTCGGGGTGCCGCCAGGCGCTCTCCCGATATCGCCGCTCCTTCACCACGGTGCTCGGGGTGCCGCCGGGCGCTCTCCTGAGCTCGCAGCGTTACCACCGTGCGCCTCCGAGTGCCGCCGAGCGCTCTCCCGGTATCGCCACTCGTTGACCCCGCACGTCGGGGTGCCGCCAGGCGCTCTCCCGATATCGCCGCTCCTTCACCACGGTGCTCGGGGTGCCGCCGGGCGCTCTCCTGAGCTCGCAGCGGTACCACCGTGCGCCGGCAAGTGCCAGCGGGCACTCTCGGGATCTCGCCGCGGTACCACAGCGCGCCTCCGAGTGCCGCAGAGCGCTCTCCCGATATCGCTGCTCCTTCACCACAGTGCCTGGGGTGCCGCCGGGCGCACTGCCGAGCTCACAGCGGTACCACCGCGTGCCTCCGAGTGCCGCTGAACGCTCTCCCGATATCGCCGCTCCTTCACCCTGCTTGTCTGGGTGCCGCCGGGCGCTTTCCCGAGCTCGCCGCACTACCACCGTGCGCCTCCAGGTGCCGCTGTGCGTCCGGTCGACCCGACGCATGCTCATCCCGCTCCTCGGTGTGCCGCCGGACGCTCTCCCGAGCTCGTCGCGCTACCACCGTGCGCTTCCAGGTGCCGCTGTGCGTCCGGTCGACCCGACGCACGCTCATCCCGCTCCTCGGGGTGCCGCCGGACGCTCTCCCGAGCTCTTCGCGCTCCACCCTGCGCATGCGAGTGCCGCTGGGTGCTCTCGGGATCTCGCCGCGGTACCACAGTGCGCCTCCGAGTGCCGCCGAGCGCTCTCCCGGTATCGCCACTCGTTGATCCCGCACGTCGGGGTGCCGCCAGGCGCTCTCCCGATATCGCCGCTCCTTCACCACGGTGCTCGGGGTGCCGCCGGGCGCTCTCCTGAGCTCGCAGCGGTACCACCGTGCGCCTCCGAGTGCCGCCGATCGCTGTCCCGGTATCGCCACTCGTTGACCCCGCACGTCGGGGTGCCGCCACGCGCTCTCCCGATATCGCCGCTCCTTCACCACGGTGCTCGGGGTGCCGCCGGGCGCTCTCCTGAGCTCGCAGCGGTACCACCGTGCGCCGGCAAGTGCCAGCGGGCACTCTCGGGATCTCGCCGCGGTACCACAGCGCGCCTCCGAGTGCCGCCGAGCGCTCTCCCGATATCGCTGCTCCTTCACCACAGTGCCTGGGGTGCCGCCGGGCGCACTGCCGAGCTCACAGCGGTACCACCGCGTGCCTCCGAGTGCCGCTGAGCGCTCTCCCGATATCGCCAGTCCTTCACCCTGCTTGTCTGGGTGCCGCCGGGCGCTTTCCCGAGCTTGCCGCACTACCACCGTGCGCCTCCAGGTGCCGCTGTGCGTCCAGTCGACCCGACGCACGCTCATCCTGCTCCTCGGGGTGCCGCCGGACGCTCTCCCGAGCTCTTCGCGCTCCACCCTGCGCATGCGAGTGCCGCTGGGTGCTCTCGGGATCTCGCCGCGGTACCACCGTGCGCCTCTGAGTGCCGCCGAGCGCTCTCCCGGTATCGCCACTCGTTGACCCCGCACGTCGGGGTGCCGCCAGGCGCTCTCCCGATATCGCCGCTCCTTCACCACGGTGCTCGGGGTGCCGCCGGGCGCTCTCCTGAGCTCGCAGCGGTACCACCGTGCGCCTCCGAGTGCCGCCGATCGCTCTCCCGGTATCGCCACTCGTTGACCCCGCACGTCGGGGTGCCGCCAGGCGCTCTCCCGATATCGCCGCTCCTTCACCACGGTGCTCGGGGTGCCGCCGGGCGCTCTCCTGAGCTCGCAGCGGTACCACCGTGCGCCTCCGAGTGCCGCCGATCGCTGTCCCGGTATCGCCACTCGTTGACCCCGCACGTCGGGGTGCCGCCACGCGCTCTCCCGATATCGCCGCTCCTTCACCACGGTGCTCGGGGTGCCGCCGGGCGCTCTCCTGAGCTCGCAGCGGTACCACCGTGCGCCGGCAAGTGCCAGCGGGCACTCTCGGGATCTCGCCGCGGTACCACAGCGCGCCTCCGAGTGCCGCCGAGCGCTCTCCCGATATCGCTGCTCCTTCACCACAGTGCCTGGGGTGCCGCCGGGCGCACTGCCGAGCTCACAGCGGTACCACCGCGTGCCTCCGAGTGCCGCTGAACGCTCTCCCGATATCGCCGCTCCTTCACCCTGCTTGTCTGGGTGCCGCCGGGCGCTTTCCCGAGCTCGCCGCACTACCACCGTGCGCCTCCAGGTGCCGCTGTGCGTCCGGTCGATCCGACGCATGCTCATCCCGCTCCTCGGTGTGCCGCCGGACGCTCTCCCGAGCTCGTCGCGCTACCACCGTGCGCCTCCAGGTGCCGCTGTGCGTCCGGTCGACCCGACGCACGCTCATCCCGCTCCTCGGGGTGCCGCCGGACGCTCTCCCGAGCTCTTCGCGCTCCACCCTGCGCATGCGAGTGCCGCTGGGTGCTCTCGGGATCTCGCCGCGGTACCACAGCGCGCCTCTGAGTGCCGCCGAGCGCTCTCCCGATATCGCCGCTCCTTCACCACGGTGCTCGGGGTGCAGCCGGGCGCTCTCCTGAGCTCGCAGCTGTACCACCGTGCGCCTCCGAGTGCCGCCGAGCGCTCTCCCGGTATCGCCACTCGTTGACCCCGCACGTCGGGGTGCCGCCACGCGCTCTCCCGATATCGCCGCTCCTTCACCCTGCTTGTCTGGGTGCCGCCGGGCGCTTTCCCGAGCTTGCCGCACTACCACCGTGCGCCTCCAGGTGCCGCTGTGCGTCCGGTCGACCCGACGCACGC